>NW_022900928.1:110841458-110869774 GCF_012274545.1 Fukomys damarensis | reverse complement strand
ATATAATATTTGAATTTTTGGAGACTTTAACCGTGTTCCCAACTTTGGAAAAAGTTATCCCAATTTACTGTGTTGAGTTAGCATTGTACAGAAATGGATCGCCATATTTGTCCAAAAGTATTAATTTTTTTATTTTTTTCCATTTGTACAGAGGTAATGCACAGTATTAAATATGTAAGGTCATATCTACATGGGTTTGATTACAGAAACTAATAAAGTATTCTCTAAAAACTTAAAAAAAAATAAGATAAGACTACAAGAGCAAGAAGCAATTTAAATATGTTAAGGGACCATTTTCATCTTCAGAATTAAGGATTATTTTAATCTTACATCATGGCCTTTTCTCTTTTACTTTCCTTTTTAGTTTTATTTCAGGAATCCCTATTTTTAATGTTCATACAGAGATTTCTTTTACTGAAATACCAAATAGTTTCTCTGGTGTGAAAAACTATAATAGTGCACAGGATCCTAATGAGATAATTAATAATGTGAAATAGGAAGTAAAGGGCTAAAGGTGTAAGGAAAGTGGGAAGGGTGGGGAAAGGTAATAAGGGAGAGAAAAAAAATATGAGAAATTGAAAAAATGGAAATAAAGTGTTTGTAAATGGGGAGGGGAGGTGAAGGGAGGGCAGGGACAAGGGGAAAAAATGAGAATCAAGACCTATTATGTAAAGGTACAGGATCCCAATAATGAATTTAACTATATTGTATACCTGGATTGTACCAATAAACTCAATAAAAAGAAAAAAAAATGGCAAAGAAAATACATATAGAAGGACAGGATCTCAATCTGATAAAAGCAATGTATAGGAATTCTGTTGTCAAAATCATATTAAATGTGGAAAAGCTGACATATTTCCCTCCATATTCAGGAATAAGATGAGGATGTCCACTACCACCACTCTTATTTAATATAGTACTTGAAATATTAGCCAGGTAATTGGGAAAGAGAAAGAAATAAAAGGAATATGTATAAGAAAGGGTGAAATCAAATTATCATTATTTGCAGACATCATTATCCTGTACATCAATGACCTAAAAAACCACCAAAAAACTCCTACAATTAATAATCCTATTCAGTAAGGTAGAATGATATAAAATCAACACATAAAATTATTGACATTGCCGTACACCAATAATGAACTTGCTGCGAAAGAAATTAAGAAAACAATACCATTTCCAACAGCAAAAAGAAAAATAAAATACTTAGGAATTAACCTAACCAAAGAAGTACAAGACCTCTTCAATGAAAACTACGGTGCTTTGAAAAGGAAATTGAATATGACAGCAAAAAAATGGAAAGATATCCCCTGTTTCAGGGCAGGCAGAAGAAATATTGTCAAAATGGCCATACTTCAAAAACCAATGTACAGATTTAATGCGATCCTAATCAAACTACCAATAGCATTTGTCACTAGAGAAAGCAACCCCAAACTTCCTACAGAACCAGAAGTGATCCAGAAGATCAAAGGCAGTCCTGGGCAACAAGAGCACAGCAGGGGCCATCACAATTCCTGACTTAAAATTCTACTACAAAGCTACAGTGTAAAGAACCAGAGTGATGCTGGCAAGAAAGCAGAGGTGGGTCAGCCCAACAGAATAAAGGATGCATAAACAATCCCAGGCACATTCAGTCATCTGATCTTTGACAAAGGGCCAAAAACATACACTATTTAAAAAATAGCCTCCATAACAAATGGTTCTTGGAAAACTGGCTTTCCACTTGCAGAAGACAGAATCTAGACCTATTCTCTCACCATGTATGAGACTAAAATCAAAATGGATCAGAAA
Source organism: Fukomys damarensis (assembly GCF_012274545.1). Lineage (NCBI taxonomy): Eukaryota > Metazoa > Chordata > Mammalia > Rodentia > Bathyergidae > Fukomys > Fukomys damarensis. The sequence goes on along the minus strand of NW_022900928.1, from coordinate 110,867,983 downwards.
TCTAAATGCTAAAAAAGAAACAATCTGCTAGAAAAATTAAATAAATAAATAAATAAATAAAAATTTTGAAGACACAAAAGAAAAGAAAGAAGTTTTTAAATGGAACTCGAATTGCAAAAGTAATAGCATCAACAAATGGGATTATATAAAATTAAAATCTACATCACAAAGAAAACCAATGGAGTGAAGAGATAATCTGCAAAGTGAGGAAAAACAGCTATTGTTTGGATAGAAGACTAACATACAGAATATATTTTAAAAATTAAGCACTATGAAATAAAAGATGCAATAAAAAATGAGCAACTGTGCCGGGCATGGTTACACACACCTATAATCCCAGCACTCGGGAGGCGGAGGCAGGAGGATCACTGTGAGTTAGAGACCAGCCTGGGCTGCATAGTGAGGTCCAGGTCAGTCTCAAAACAAAACAAAACAAAAACAGCAAAAAAAAAAAAAAAAAGAACAACTGCAATGAATAGACAATTCTCAGAAGAGGAAGCCGAAATGGCCAATAAATACATGAAAAAATGTTCAATAGCTCTGGCCATTGGAAAAATGTAAATTAAAGTAACACTGAAATTCCACCATGCTCCAGAAAGAATGGCTGGCTACCATCAAGAAATCAAATAATAAGAAATGTTGGAAAGGCTGCAGGGAAAAAGGAACCCTTCTTCCATGTTGGTAGGAATGTAAAACACTATAAAAACTCATATGGATATTCCTCCAAAAAACAAAAATAGAAATTTTATTCAATCCAGCTATTCCCCTTTTAGGTATCCTCATAAAAGTTAGAGACATTGTATTACATTGATACATACATGTTCATGTTTATCTTAGCACAATTCATAATAGCTAAACCTTGGAAACAGTCAATATGTCCATCAATAGATGAATGGATAAAGAAAACGTGGTGTTTATACACAGTGGAGTACTACTCTACCATAAAAATGGTTAATTTGAGTCATTTGTAGTAAAATGGATGCAAGTGGAGCCATTGTATTAGTAAAATAAGTCAGACACACTAAATATTGCATGTAAAATATGAATAAATATATAAATAAATATAAATAAAGAGTGAAATATAAATAAAAACAACATAAAAGACATATAATAAGAAACAGGGAGGGAGATCTTCTGTAAAAGAGAAGGGGGCCAGGAGATAAAAGGAAGATGAGGAGAGGACAGGAAGGTGATGGAAAAAAAGTTATGTCCTATACATGTACCAACTCCCTATGAGGAAAGTGATCATTATATATTGCAAGCATGTACTCAAAAAATTAAAGTTTAATTTAAAAATCACTCTGGCTGCTCTGTGCAAACAGAAGTATGGTGGCAAAGACAGAGAAATCAACTGGAAGCTATTTCCAGACTCCAAGAAAGCAATGATACAGCTAGGACAAAGAAGAAATATTTTAAAGATCAAACTCACAGTAATGGTTATTGGAAACTGGAAGAAAACCAACACTTTCAGTCTAAACAAATGGAAAAATGGAAATACAAGTTATTGGAATGGAAAAGACTGGGAGAGAAACAGTTTCTAGAAGAATACAAGGGCATCTTTTATGACTGTGGTCATGATTTGTGGACATCCTGGAGAAGAAAATAAGACGTTGAAACATAAACATCACGTAGACAGTAGGGGTAGGAATCTGCATTTAGGATGTGTGTGTGTGTGTGTGTGTGTGTGTGTGTGTGTGTGTGTGTGTACTCTACTATAAATAGAAAAGAAGCTGTGGGTACTGAACTCTAAGACATTTTTTTGAGGGGGTGGTTTTGAGACAGGGTCTCACTATGTAGTTGAGATTGACCTGGAACTCACCATGTAGCCCAGGCGGATCTCGAACTCACAGCAATCCTCCTGCCTCAGCCTCCCAAGTGCTGGAATTACAGGCGTGCACTACCATGACCGGCTCTAAGGCATTTTAACATTCACAGATGGGTGGGACAGAATCCAGAAAAAGAAACTGAGAACCAGGAGCTGAGGAGGAGGTCAGAGGACTATCAGCAAGAATGCTGACTCAGTGAGGCCATGTGTCTAGATGGAAGCAGTGATCACAACCTGCCGAGCACTTCGTTTCCAAATTTAAACTTGAAAAAGTGTTCCCAGCCATTCCACTCCATCATTTTTCCATGAGCTTCTGGCTCTGTGGTAAGTACTGTGGTTTCAACATCTGACGACAACGTGTTCTCTGCTAGAAACTCGGAAAATAGCCTTATAATTCTTAGTATTTCGTCCACAGATGTGATGACTAAATCTCATTTAATCTGTTCCAGGGGGCAATGGCTTAATAGTGTAAGAGATAGCAGAAAAGAGACTCAGAAAGCAATTACTTTGGACAGTTGTTTAAATCAGATGCAAAACCTGGCAATCCTTTAGTTTTTTCTAATTTTCTTAACTCCATGACTTACTATGACAGCATCACATATAGCTCAGGGATTTACCCCAATTCAGAGTCAGTTCTTCCCATATTGACAGCAATTCTGATTGTTCATATTAATATTATAATACTATACCAGAAAAGCTATCAGATATTCATTTTTAAGAATTTGTAGCACAGATTTTCATTATATGGAAAGGTAGTAAACATTGTGTGGGATAGTACGGGCAATTTTCTAAATAAATTCTATGACTGAGCAAAGTGTTAGTTTTACTTTGGAAGCAGAAACCAGGAAGTCCCACTGGTCAACGAACTGACCCTTAAGGTATAGTCCTTGGACCAGCAGAAGAAGAATACCTGGAAAGTGTTAGAAATGCGAATTCTCAAGCCCAACTCACACCCACTGAATCAGACACTCATGGGATACCCTCAGGGTGTTCAAAAATTCTCCCGGTGACTGTGATGTACAGGAACGCTTGAGAAGTGCAATTTAAAGGATAGGAAAGAGGTGGGGCAAGGAATAAAGACAAGGGGAAGCAGGAGGAAGGAAGGAAAGAGAGAAAATGAAGAAATGAAAGGGCAAAGAAGAGGAGAAAGAAAAGATAGAGTAACGAGGAAAGGACAAGGGATGGGGAAAATTGAAGAAAAAGGAGAAAGAGAGACGAGGGAGAAAGACTGAATGAGGTGGAGGGCAAAGAGATTTCATGTAATAAGGAATTAGATACTCACCAATTAAAGTAGATAATTCCCACAGCATTAAGAATGGTGCAAATTTAACACTTTCTCCCTAATAGTGATAATTATTCATATAAAATTATTGGCCAAAAAATAGCTCAGGATTAAATTAGCTCAAGACAACCATTTTAACAATCCTTCTTTTACTCCACCATTCATGATTATTGGCCCTCAAACTCATCCTGGATTTTAATCCCCACTGTGGATGATTAAGAGGGTGAAAATCCAACTGTGGCATTTAGAGGCAGAGCCTTTGGAGGGCACATGGGAGTAGATAAAGTATCATCGTGAGGCCTCCAAGATTAATTATTGATGCCTTCAGAAGAGGGAGTAGTAGATGGGGATTTAGCTCGGTGGTTCCACCGCCTGCCTCAGAAGTGCAAGGTTCCGAGTTCAATCCCCAGTACCCAAAAAACAAAAGACAAAAAAAGAGGAAAGGAGAACAAGGTGTGCTCCCTGTCTGTCACCACGTGCTGCCTGTGTCTCCTGGGGACTCTACCAGCAAGTCCATCACCAGCTGAGACCCCTCAATCCTGGACCAAAATCAACCTTTGTCTTTATAATTTACATCTGTGGTACTGTGTTATTAGCAAGAGAAAACAGATTCAGGCAATCATTTTCCTGTATTTCCCTCTAGAAATTTTATACTTTATATAATTCACTTCTTGGCTTCCTTTAATTCTACTTTCATCTTATATCCTTCATGACTTCCTTGAAACCCCCTTTGGAGCTATATTTTAACCCTTCTAACTGAATTTTTTTTTTTTTTTTTTTTGTACCGGGGATTGAACTTAGGTCTTTGTGCTTGCAAGGCAGGTGACAGAACCACTTTGCTAAATCCCCGGCCCCAGTTTTTTTGTTTTTTTGTTTGTTTTGTTTTTGTACTGGGGATCGAACTCAGGTCCTTGTGTTTGCGAGGCAGGCGGTGGCACCACTTAGCTAAATCCCTGGCCCCCAACTAACTTCTAATGAAAACAAAAAGTTGAAAAAGGCCCCTCTAAAGAGGAGGGAAACCAACTCTGCCAAGTTGTAAGGTTCGGCACTGTCATCTAATCCTGGCCAACAATAAGAGAGAAGACCGATACTTGCTCCGACCAACACAAGAGTGCTTTCCATTTAGAAGAGCCTATGTGAAGCACAGCCAAATGTTTTCTACATCATTTGACTTCCTTATGGAGATTGGAAGGTTTCCTGGAGTTTTATTACCCACAAAAAGCACCTGAGAGGCCAACTAATTCCAAAGATTCAGTTCTTCTTCACTGTTTTTTTTCAATAAAGAATAAGCTTATTTTTTATCCCAAGAAACAAACTGACTTTATACAATATACACCAAGAAAAGAAAAAAAAATCATTATATTATGCATCTTCTATGGTGAATTTACAATTCAAAAATACTACCTTTTAATATTCAAAAAAAGGGAAAACAATTTAAAAATCATTGACGTTGCAACAGAACACAAGGGAACTCACCAGCAGCTTCTGAAAAACCAAAGAGTACCTTGCATGGCGGAGTACCTAGCTGGGGTGGGAGGTGATCTGTACCTGCATGTTCCTGCGAAAGAGGTCAGGACTCTAACAGAGAAGAGAAGCTAGAACAGCCTTGGTGGTGATAAACCTCCATTAAACAATCACAGCTGTGTGATGGGGATGAACGAGGGGGCCGGGCTGTGGTTCAGAGGGCATTGGGCCTGTGCCACACCCCGCTGACTGACAAACCAAATTTCAGTCTTTTCATTCGCTACCAGGGGTTGTGGCGTGTGGTAAGGGCGGCCTCATCTGTAAGAACTATTAGTACTATGTCTAGAGAGGCTGGAGAGGCTCCTTGGAGTAGTCTTGGACACACAAGGTTAAACTGCATAGCAAAATCGAGTTTGAAGGACAGGCTCAAGACCCAGTACCATCACTGTGGACAAGACAAAGTCCTCAGTTACTGATGATGAGAGTTTTACGGTTTCACATAAATACACGATATTTGTAAGCTATTATTATAGCACTACCATTATAAAACAGCATGTATGTGTAGGAAGGAGGGGGGAGCAGCTATCTTCTCCTGCAGCACGTCCTCTGTTGTGGGTAAGGGAGACGAGGTGGACTGGTTAGAAAGATGCAGGTTCACAGAGGGTCTGAAGCCCCGGGCTGTGGCCCAACTACCAAATAGGAGCAAGGCAGTCATGCGACTCCAGATGGACTTGGTGCTGAACTGGACAACACCATTCCAGATGAGTGTAGGGGACTCCTTCGTAGCTTGGGGACACAGCAGGGGTGTAGATGAGAGACATGATGCACATGATAATTTGCATTCTCAATTGTATATACTCAAGGCGCATACATAGTGTATACTGAAACATATATATGCACATACGCATGCAGCATGGACTCATTTAATGGCAGAGCAAACAATAACAAAACAAGCAGTCCTCATACAGAAGTAAATCAGTGCCCTTCATTTGAACTTCATCATCAGCCAGAACCTGGGGTGGGACCAGGTCAAGTAAACTGGCATCATACTGCCCAGGAGTCACCAAATTTCCAATATACCCAGCTCTCTTGCCAGAGGAGAAGTGGTTCCCCTCTGTGGTTTGTAGGTTTGAGGGGAGCCCTGGCAGGTGGCCAAGCACCTAGCAGGATTAGGTGAAACAAATTCTAGCACAAAACATTTTCAGCTAAAAGAAAGCCATTATCTTCCCCTGGGTTCCTTAAGTGATGCAACTTAATATGCTCTTAACTAAATGATACAACATTTGTTCCTCCTTGGGAGAAATTCATCCTGGAGACCAGGGACTCACAGCCTTGGGCCCTGAGACAAAAAGGCAGAAGTACAGAGTGTCCCTAGGGGCTATTCTGTTCAAGCCCATCCCTATCCTGCAGCATCCTCTGGGATTAGGACATGGTACAGAGGACTTCTGAATTGACCGGAATGCTTTTGAGCTGGGGAGAGTAGGTAGGGCATGTGGAGAAGGATGGATGTGGACAGCACAGCACTTTGTGCACACCAGTGGGTTGTTTATGCCACTGAGCAAAGGGGCACAGCTGGAGATGGTTTGGTACCAATCAGTGAGCTGCCCCAAAGGCAGAGTTTCCTGCACAGGGAACAAGGCAGGGCTATAAAGAAACTGCATTCTTGGGGAGTTCATATACCCAGGGATGTTACTAGAAGTCCCTGAAATAGCTCTAAGAGAAAAAAATGTAAATTGGCACTGTCAAATTTTGGCTACAGAGCAGCAACCTGTTCTTTCTTCTCTGTGACCAATTTCCCACTCCCCCTCATGCTTAACAAACCAGTCAAAAAAGGCTTTGTGTATCAAAGCAGGATGAGGCCATAGCAAACTTCAGTCTGACTCTGCATGCCCTACCAATGAAGGCAGGTAGAAAGATGAAAAACAGCCAGATGCACAGCTATTCCATTTCCCTTATTTCTACAACAGCATTCAGTGAGAACAGCAGTTGCCAAAACCAACAACTTACACACCATCGATTTGTGCATCCTTTCCCTACCTCTCATGCCACTACTGTTTGTTACTCCCTGTCACTCAAGGTTATGTACAAGGCACCAGCAAAGCTGTGCCATACCTTATGGGACAAACTTTTTTTTCCAAATTGTCTGTATGAATTCGTTATTGCCAAGGTGCTGCTAGCCTGGCAGTATGCTTTTGCCTTAATGTAACATCACATTTGCCATGTGTTTACAGGCAGCAGATATAGGTCTCCAAGAAAAATCTTCATCTTTTCCTCTAGGCCAGAGTGTAAATTCATCCATAAATCAAGAATGCTTCATTTTCTTTGATGATGGGGACCAGTGCCCTGGTCTGAGTGGATGCTGGTTGATACACTAGCCACGCTTCTAAATAAGAACAGTAAATGTGCCAGTGACACACAGATATTTATAATTTTCTTCACTAACGCTCTTTAATAGGACAAAGAAAAGTATTGCAGTCAAAATTAAAGATTGCAAAAATACAGCACTCTTCAATGAAAGCTTGTTTAAAATACCAACATAAGCTTGTCATCACCAAATTTAAAGGATTATTTTGACAAAAAAACTCAATCTGTGTGAAATTTAACTTAGCAAAACACAGTTGATACTTAATAGTTTTTTTTTGTTTGTTTGTTTTGTTTTTTGAAAATAGGCTTTTGTTGGCAGAAAAATTCCTGGAGTATTTGCCAAAACACTCTGTACTAGTTAAATAGAAATTAGCCTTGTCCCTGAAGACCCTGCCTGGGTGCTCTCTAAGCACTTGTGTTTGGGACCCGGTTCTACCCAATGGAAGATGGCAACTCACTCATCTGCTTTCCTAACTGGGCTCGCCCTTGAAGGCTTTCTGGTTTCACTGAACTAAAAGGCTGGTGCAAATGAGGGTAAGATGGAATTGTGGACAAACTTCTGTGTTTCCCACATAGATAACTACTCTACCCTGCACATAAGCAGCAAGTGGGTTCAGTGATCTGGAAAGGTCTGGTGTCAAGAGGAGGGGAGGTTATGGCCAGAGTTGTCCACAAGGCGCAGGAGTTTGCCTTGTTTCTTTTTGCAGGCAAGGGCAGCCCTGAATTGTCAAAAAAAATTATGGTATGCAAACTTCAATAAAGGACTTATTAGTAAATATGTAAGCCTTTATAGGCCATGTAGTCTCTGTCACACATTATTGTATTGCTTTATTTTTTAACTTCTTATTCTCTTCCCCAGTTCTGTGAAAGAGGTGGAGGAAGTGGAAGAGGAGGAGGAGGAAGAGGAAGAAAGGAAGAGAAAGTGGAAGTGGAAGAGGAAGATAAGAACAAGAAGAACAAGAATAGGAGGAAGAAGAGGAAGAACAAGAACAAAAAAAGGAAGGAGGAGGAGGAGGAAGATTTCACTGTCTGTGGCATCCTAGGAGTCAAACGGTGGACACCATCAGTCTTCTGTCAGGAAGTCGAGCCTTCCCAATGTGGCAGGATGGGAGCACTTCAGCCAGTCAGAGATGGTAGTGCCTGCTAGTTGGAGCCATGTTTCCATTTCCTGCATCCAGTGCTTCACCAGCCCAGGATTCCTACAGACACTGGCTGCTTTGCAAAGTAAGTGGGGGTGCAACAGATGGTCTTCAAGAAGTCTTTTGAGCAGTTACTGGTGAGGTTCAGGAGGAGAGGACAGGAGGAAAGCTCTTCAGCAGGGCCTTGCCAGGTGGAGCAGAGGTGGAGTGGCAGCTCCTGGGAGGCGTGGGCTCCTGGCTTTCCTTGGATGCTGGCTTCCAGCCTGTTGGGGGCACCACCCTGGAGATGGACACCACACCCATGGGCAGGCTCTTCAGCCTATCTGGCTCTTCAGTGTGCTTTAAGGCAGGCCTACCTTCTGCTGCTGGATGGTGAACTCCTGGTGCTACATCAGGTAGTTGCTGATTGATGGTTTCTCAGATTCTTCACTGAACAGAAGCCTCAGGTCCTTAATCAGCTTTGGCTCTTTCTTTGGTGATGATTCTTCCTTCATCAATTCCATGCTGGGAGAGTTCTTGTTTATGTGAATTCCTCAAAGGGCGGATTTTGGCAGGGCTCTGGAGTCTGTCTGGAAGGCTCTGGAAGGCTAGCTGGAGGCTGAGAGGTCTCTGGCCTCGTGGAACCTGATGATGGTAAGAATGCTGTCAACTGAACAGGAGTCAGGCTTCTCCAGGGCTGCAGACCTGTTGGTGGTGTGGGTCACAGGGGAAGATGTGATGTGGAACAGGGAGACTGACCGGGAAAATGGTGGGAGCATTGGAGTCCTCCTTGAAGGCCATGGGAGCCCCACTGGGGTAAGTGCAGTTGGCATAGAATTTATAGGAAGGCTTCACTTTGCTAAGGAAGGCAAATGTGTCATTGTGCTCAAAGTCATCCGGGCAGCTTCTCTTGCTGCTTTTGTTATTTAGGTTCTAACTGAGCAGGCTTCTGACAGTCTGGGTTAGGGGTTGCCCTCACCTCCCTGATCTCAGGCCCTCCTCCCTTTCCATCTCCTCCACTTGCAGCGAGGACCTATTATAAGGTTTGGGACTCTGAAACTCTAGTTTCTTTTTCACATCCTTCTCAAAGAGTCCGGTACCTTCCTGGGCATGGCTGGTCAACTTATATACCACCATTGGCTCAGTGCTGTCCTCCAACAAACCATTCCTCTCCAGGTCCTCCGGGTGGACCAAGCTGCCTCTGTCATGGGGCAAGAGGCTCTTAGAGCCTCGGGAAACAGTTTGGGAGAGTGAGCCCTCCTGGAACCCTGCTCTCTGGGATCCAGGGCTGGGCAGCATCAACCAAACACAGCAGCTGTAGGCCAAGGTGGTGTCCAGATTATCTGGCAAGAAGCTGCTGAGCTCTGCAGACTCATGAGCAGGTGGCTGGAGGCTGCTCTCTGTTTGCTTATTGTGCTTTTTTTGCTTGGATGCAAGATGCCTTCTGCCTCATAAAGCCTATGGTGGGTTGCACAATGCTATACTTTTGCTTCATATAGTTACAGGTTTCTTCTAGGGCCAGCCAAATGCCTTCATTGTGTAGACTGTCACCATGCACACTGATTGGCTCACATTCATCTTTCAAATGATAAGGCACTTGGAATTGTTCCCCTTTGCTTTGTTTATAAAATGATATACTTTGTTCCAGTGGGCAAGAAGGATTTTAGTCTCTTCATCATAGACTTGAATGTTATGATATGCAAAGAAGCCAGGAAAGAAGCCATCTATTTCTCCAGTGACATTTAAAATGTTGTCAACCCCTGAGCCCTGCAGCTCCCCCAGATTTTATGCATTCCATTCAGAACAGAGATAAAGGTGATCAAAGAAATGGGAAGGCTTGTCCATCTGCCCCAAGATAAGCAGTGTCTTGTTGTCTATGAATCCCTTGAAATCTTTCAAGTCACGGTTCAACTGCTTTTCTAATTCATTACTGATATCTTTGCAGGTCATATTTTAAGATTCTAGCTCATGATGAGGCTCTGGAGTTTGGCTTGGATGAGACTGTTATTTCCTTCACCTTCTTTTAGCTTGTAACAAATAGGGCTGGTGAAATGAGCTGTATGGACTCCAGGTCTCGCATGGCATTCCACTCACTGATGCAGCTAGCTCCGAGCCAATGCAGCTCTCCAAGTAGGTGGCCCAGATGACTGCCATGCCATCTCCAAAAGCTGTGTTCTCATGCCACACTGCAAGCCTTGTGAAGCACCTGCAGGGCCGACCACATGACCCAGACAGATATGGACTTCATTGTGTGCATCGTTCCTGCTATGCTCATGCTGAATCCACCATCTCCATGCAAGTAGATCTTGTCACTCCACAGTCAGAGAACCATCCTAATGGTGCAGTTTTTAATTTCCTTACTGAAGAAGTCAACTCCTAGCAAGATACTCTCTTCAGTGTCCTGGTGCCCACTGCTGTATGCCCCTCTCAAGTAACAGACACAATCAGCCCATGAATCTCTAAGTACATGGCCAGCTTGATTCTTTCTTCACAATGCAGAAGGTTGGTCACTACTTGCAGATGTTGGGGCAAGCCACCTCCTTGCTCGTGGGGATACTGAAGACCCACTGGCTCTGAAGTCACTTCCCTGATTCTTTCACCACGAAAATATTCTTAATTGAACTGAGGTTTAATTTTCGATTATCGTTGCTTCCAGCCTCCAATTCACTGTTGCTGGGTGAGACCAAGGTGGTTCTGGGTATAGTCAATGGCTGTAGGGACACCAGAACCACAGCTTTGTCATAGTGCACAGGACACAGCCAAGACGTGGAGCTAGATAGAGCCTCTGCCTGGCTGGGCCTAGGGCCTCCAAGAGCTGCACTGTGGTGGTTGGTTCCTTGTTTAATAAAAACCATGAAATCTACCTGGCTAGGAGAAAAACAACAAAAAAAACAACTAATTAAACTTAATTGAGCCAGCCTGGGCAGGCTGATTATCCTGTTTGGCCTCAGGAGTACAACCTAGCAATGGAAAAGCCTGATGTCAGGACAGGTATTATATTTCTATCTGACTAGAGATGCAAATTTTAGTAAGAAATACCAAAAAAAAAAAAAATAGAGGTTAAAAAAAGAAACAGTGTGCTGAAGTATATTACTATCAACCACAAAGCAGTCATTCCAGACTCATCCTATTTTCTCAGAGTGGAGCAAAGGGAATTGTTTGAATAATTCAAAAAGCAGACTTATTTTATAGGAAGCCTTAGATTTCCTTTGATTGAATTAACCACATATATTTTATCAGTCTTTCTTTGCAAGTTCTTTCTCGTCCTGCAACCTAGAACACATAAAGAGCTATGTGGGATGACCCAAACACAAGGCAGAGGGAACCAAAATCACGATATACCATGAGCAAGGGAAGTGACTCCTTGAATTGGAGGAAAAACACTTGTACATACCTATGATCATCATTTATTGTGGGATTCTTTATTGTGAATGAAGTAATAGTGAAGTAATAGTTAATCTGGTTAATTAATTGGTTTTCATTGCATCAAGATACAAATATATTTGTACATAGAAATTATTTTTGTACCTAGAAAATCACTTTAGGATTTCAGATCTACATTTTACCTTATAGAAGAACTAAAGAATGGATAGGAATTTTCTTTAACGATATATAGATCCTTGTTTCTCAAAATGGCCTGTGAAACACCTGCCTTAGAATGATGAGTTAAAAATACAGATTTCTAAGACCCAATGCCAGGTACTAAATCAAAATCTCTAGTAATAGGTCCAGGGGAATTGCACTTAGAAAATAATGCTTCCCTGGTGACTCCTGCTCACAGTACAACCTGAGAAATGGCCTTCCACTGTCATGCTGAGCGGCAGCCACATTACTATACCTGTGGCCTTGGGTGAGGTGTTCTCCATCTTTGTCTGTTGTTACTCAAATGAAGATATCAAAAGTTTCTATCCCAAATTGTTGTTTCAAAAATTAATTTCCAGGAAATGGTTAGTGCAATCCATGGCTAAATAAAATCTCTGCTCCTGCTGTTGTTATTCATAGTATCATTACCTAAATAAAACTAATAAATTAATAAAAAGTGGTATTTCAATGAAATCTTGGTGGTAAAGTTATTCTGCTACGTATTTATAATTCCTGCAACCACATAGAAATCTCCATTAAAAGCTAATTTCACAGAGATTCTTGGTTTTTCTTTGAGTTTACTCTGACAGATAATTAGTCTTAGTGAGAGAAAGAGAACAAATATTTTATGGACAAAGAAATTCTCTAGAACTTGCAGATATCATAAGGATAACACAATAGGCTTCATAAAGTATTCACCATGTACAAGACTGTCCACATATGACTGTAGCCATTTAGCTCTTATGAGCTCACCAACTACCCAACATAAAGGCTGATGTGCCAGAAAGAATAGAGATGCAGAAACACATGAAATTGTCATAAAGAAATTAAATTAGTTATTTATATTTTGAAAATAAGTTATGTTTCTCAGTACACTGGGATGCATACAGTTCTGTCATGTAACAAAGAAAGGTAATGAGTACAATATCACGAAAAAGCCAAATCCAAATTATCTGTGCTTTATTGACTATAGTTTTTATGCTGCTTCTTCAGATTCGTGTGCATGGCCTCCTTTAATTCAATTCTCAGAAAACCAGACAAAGAAGGCATCATTCCTTTTCATATGGAAGGAAATAAAATTCAATGAAATTAAGTCACTTGCCCTTAGTCACATTCCACATTCAACCAGAGACTGGCTATTTTTCCTTCAAAATCTTCTTGGGGCCACCCACTTTCTGGTTCCACTTCTGTCTCTCTTAGACACAAGCTTCCTTTCCCTCATTAAATTCTTCCTACTCTTAACTTCCATTGTTCCTAGAATTCATTCTTTGATTTTAGAGTACACAGACTCTCATTTAGGATACCTAGCAGGTTTTGGAGTTACATCTCTGCCCCCTGTATCATTTTGAAGGTCTTCCATCGAGATTCCTGGTCAGAAGTAAGAGTTTTCTTTCACAGGTTTAACTTTGGTCTTTTTGCTTCATAGATTGAAACTTGTTTCATAGGCTTTCATTTGTTTCATAGATTCTGGTTTTTGTTTCATATAAATTCTTCTGGCCTTTGTTTCAGCTTTTGTTTTAAAAGTGTCTTAACTTTAAGTTATGTGTTTTAAATGTTTGCAAATTTCTCTTTTCTTATGCATTATGTTTAGTTAAAATTATGTTTTATTCTTCTTTTGTATGTGTTGCATTTGCACTTGGTTACTTCAAAATGCTGTAAAGTGGATGGTGTCTTATGAATTGTCTCAGATAAAGACAGTTCAGGCTTTTAACTGTCCCTTATAGAATTGTAAACAAGTGGTGGTTACTCTGCCAGCTAGTAATTGCCTTTAGGGCAGCTGTCACTCTCAAAGCAGAGGACAGGTTTCTCCAGTTGCCCTTTGGTGAATCCTCACTCCCATTGATATCAATGGTGGGTGTACGTTGACCAGATAGGCAATTGGGTTACTTTCAGAGACAGATCTCTGATTGGGTGGAACTAGTGGAAACTGAGGTGACAACTGAGGGCTCGTGACCAGGGCTACTATCTGGCAGATACCCAAAGGTCCCTCAGAAGAAACTAGCTCCCAACAGCCCATCTGGATAATCAGCAGAAACTCTCCATATCTTGTCCTATCTAGACTCCTCCATGAGGTGAAAGAGGAACTCTGTCAATAATCATCAGACATCCTCTGTCTCAGAAGGATCTGAAATGATGCCGTCAGAGCCCTTTCTTAAGCCTTTGTTAAGAGTTGAGCTACAGGTTTAGACTGCTTTCTCTATTACTAGTAAGACAGACCTCTAGACAAATATAAAAAGCAAATCTTTCAGAAATTAAAAACTTTCCAAAAGAATTAAAAGAATCATATCATAGTGCTATATGCACACCTATGTTTACAGCAGCACAGTTTGTAATATCTAAAACTTGGAAACAGCCCATTTGCCCTTCAGTTGGAGACTGTATAAAGAAGATGTGGTTTTTTTATAAAGTGGAATACTACTCAGCCATAAAGAATGAGAAATTAGATTCATTCACAGGAAAATGGATACATATTGAGGATATACTCCTAAGTGAAATGTCACACATATGTAAATACCAAATAATTTCTCTGGTGTGAATAAACTATAATAGTACATAAGATCCTAATGATATAATTGACAATATGAAACAGGAAGAAAGGGGCTAAAGGTGTAGGAAAAGTGAGAAGGGTTGGGGAAGGTTAATAAGGGAAAGGGAAAAAATTAGAAAATGAAAAAATGTAAATAAAATGTTTGTAATTGGGGAGGTAAGGAGGGGTTGAAGGGAGGGCATGGGTATGGGGGAAAAATGAGAACCAAGACCTGTCATGTAAAGGTGCAAGATCCCAATGATGAATGTAACTGTACTGTATACCTAAAATGTACCAATAAACTCAATGAGAGGGGAAAAAAAACTACCAAACATTCTCGCCCACCTTATGCATAGTCTTCATAATTTATGTGTGTAGGGGAGAAAAATGCCTTTTCTGATAGGTTGTGGACTTTGGAACGTTGATTATGCACTTATAAAATGCTATATGGTGATTTTTTTTGGATGTTTAACAAGTTTAAGTTTTATTTGGACTTTCTCTTTGCTAGTGAGTTAAAAACTCCCCTTAAACTTTTCTCCAACTTGTTGGGAGTTCATTTGAGAATCTTTTGTAGTCAAACTGCTCCTTCCAGAAAGTCAGACTAAGACAACTTGCAACAACTGTTTTGTATTGCACTAGGGAAAATAGCAATCAGTAACTTGCATTTGTTTTTACATGCTAACTAGAATATGGAACTATTTTGGTCAACCTTTCTCTTCCTTCATATACGCACATAGGAAGTCCATAAAGGTGCCTTTACTATGTAGACAGTGGCTGCTAAAAAGACCTACGGGTTTCAAATAAATTTAAAATGGACCTTAAAGGAGTAGCCTTGTCTTGCTTCTAAGAAAAGTTGCCTAAAAGACTGGATAGACAACAGAAATTTCTCAGAGCTTTCTCTACCTAGCACTCAGGGCAGAATCTCTGACTTAGCATCTCTGGAGGTGATCTCTTTTGCAGAAAAAGTGCCATATTTTCCTCTCTCTCTTTCAAGGAACTAGAAAGCAGTGGTTTGAATTTCCTGGTTTGGTAGTGATTCTTCTCTAAACATGATTGTTATAGCTGAACTCAATTGTAACTTGAGCTTTGAGAGCACTTACTGGAGTAAGGATATGAGTTACCTGAGGAAGATAAGATTGCACCCTGGTGAAGGGTAGATAGTCCTGTCTGGTTTTCTTTTCTGGGTCTCTCTCCAGATGGTAGATACCTAACTTGGAGTGGAATAAACCTTGGGGCACTTTCTAGGGGGCACTGGAATCAAGCAGAGACTTATGGGATGTCATATTTGTTTCTCTTGTTACAGATTAGGAACTCCCTATCTGAACCTTACTCTCCCTTGGAATGTATTAAGAAGCAATTTAGTATTTCTCTATACCCGTGCATGGTGTGCCTACCTCCTAAAGCCAAGTACACAGAGGAAAGTACTGTGATTCTATCTCACAATTAGAATTACACTGTGAAAGAGAGAAAATAGTCAAAATCATCTTTGTGTTGAGATTGTCTTTACATCAAGAAGTAATTCTTGCTTGTGTTCAAGTGTAAATGTAATGAGAGACACTTCATCCTTAAAACATTCAGTACCTCTAAGCCTGAGCCTACTTCTCACCTTTTAGAACCTGAGAACAAAGTTCCTAAGACAACTTTAAACCTTGACCACCAGGTGCTGAGGATAGAGAATCTAGGCCAGCCATAATTAAAACCTCCATGAGGCTATATCCATCCTTAGCTAAGTTGTTCAGGCCCCTCAAAGACAATATCCCTTGCAGGAAGTAAATGGCAAATATGGGGCTGTGTTCATGTGTCTTTTTCTCAGTGACCTAAGACAGATTAAATGGGACCTAATAAAGTTTTTGGATGATCCTGATATGCACATTGAGGTCTTTAGAGAACTTACTCAGACCTATGGACTAGATTAGAAGGATGCAGTGTTGCTCTTAAACCAAACATTGATTTCTAATGAAAGACAAGCAGTATTATAAGCTGCTACTACATGTACAGATAAATATTATCTTAATTTTGGAATCTCAAAAGACAGGCAGCCAAGGGAATGACTGGTTTCTACTGGAACACAAGTAGTTCCTACACAAGACCCCTACTGGCCAGAAATCAGATAGGAGATTAAAATAGAAGACATTTTCAGGCATGTATCCTTAAAGGTTAAGAAACATAAGGATTAAGCCCTTCAGTTATTTTAAAATTGTCAAATATTTATCAGAGTGAGATGAGGACATCCCTAGATCCTGATTTGATAAAAGGAAATACTATAGTTTTTCCCAAGTCAGTCTTGCAATATGTAGATGGTACAGTGTTATATGCCCCCTCAGAGCTTTCTAGCCAAGACACCTGTGTTCTGCTGAATTTTCTAACAGACAAAGGTTATAATATTTCTAGGTTTAAGGCACAACTTTGCAACCTTGAGGTAAAATACTTAGGCCTTATTATATCTAAGGGAACCCAAAGACTGGGGGAAGAAAGAAGTAAACCAATTCTTTCCTCTCCACAGCTTATGACCCTAAAACCACTAAGGAGATTTCTAGAAATTAAAGGCTTTTGTCACCTTTAGATAGCAGGATATAGTGAGATTGTATGACCCATAGAAAAACCCAAAAGACAGCCATATTTTAACCTGAGAACCTGGTTCCCAGACCACATTACAGAAGCTCAAACAAGCACTTTTAAGTGCCTGCCTACAGGACACCATTTCAATTTGTATGTTAATAAATGGTAAGACGTGGCTTTGGGAGTGTTTCAACAAGATCAGGGAACTGCTCAACAGCCTGTAGGGCATTTAAGACATAAATTAGATATTATAGGTTCAAAATAATTTATTTAAAAAGAAAAGCCCTAAAACAATATAGTTAGAACACTTTCATTCTCTTTTGAGCGGAAAAAAGCAGCCATTCAGGTTCTTTGATTATTGGTTTAATTTTCTGCTTGCCAATGAAATTGGAGTTGGTCATAGCCTTTGTCTCTAGACATATGTTTTGCTAAGGATTGCAGATCCATTCTGGAAAAATTCCTGATCTTAAATGTCTTTCTACATATGAAATGGTCAAGATTTAGTTCTTGTGCTATATTTAAAGGCTCTCTATTCTTTTTCCACTGCTCTGCCCCTGAGAAATAACACAGTTCTCAACAGTGTTTCATTCAAGGCACTTCCCTCCTCTGTGGCTGCTGGATTTCAAGACAAAGCTTCCAGAATGGTGAGTTTCCTCTCCCTAGAAACCTTCCAGAGTAAAGTTGACCTTCACTTATTTCTGAGCCATGTAGAAAACTGGTCTAGGCTTAATCCTGAAAATCCTGAAGACTAACTGTAAGTATTAGTCCAGATTTATCCATCTTTCAGCTCTCAGGTGAAATTAGAGAATGAAAAGAACAGCTTACCCAGCTCTGGCCACTTCCTTGTACCTCTAGTCTGCCACCACTGGCACTGGATGAGATAAAGTCTAAGAGACACCTTAGATTGAGCTCAGAACAAGAAGGATAATTGGAGATGACTTCTTTCCATTTGTTTCTTTTCAAAATAGAAAAATGATCATAGGCAGACATCTGCAGCAAAGCAGGTTGGAGCCTTGGCTGGCCTTCTTCCCTCACTGAGTAGAATTCCTACTTAGCTCCAAGGAGTGTCACCTGGTCTCTTCTACATACAAACCTGGCCTGAGTGGACCCCACTAGAGATAGTTAAATTTACTTGTAACAGTCTGTCCCTCTAGAGAGAAGAGTCATACACAGCTATCAGCAACCATGAGAAGCCTGTGTAGCTGGGTACACACTAAGCCTGTCAGCTTAGCCCCCATCTTAGAACTGTTTTTCTTTCACAGGTATAGAAGATTTTTATTCCTTTTGATTCTGATTACAAGAGATCTCTGTTAATTGATCTACAGAGTTCTGACTACTCTTATTTATAGTTATAAACCTAAGAATTATAAAAGTTATTATAATTCAGTTTGGCCAAATACATCTGAGTGCACTCTGGTTTATAATCAATTTGTCTGAAGGGAGGGCAGGGACAAGGGGAAACAATGAGAACCAAGACCTGTCATGTAAAGGTACAGGATCCCAGTAATGAATGTAACTGTACTGTATACCTAGATTATACCAATAAACTCAATATAATCAAGTTGTCTTATGTGTGTGTGTCTGTCTGTTGAGTTTGTTACAACATATACATATACAGCTGTTTTGTTTGAGGTTTTTTCTTTTGGCAATTTGGGTTTTTTAAGATGTTTGCCTATAACTCAGCTTGGCTTGTAGATGTCACTAAAGACATGCTTCACCCAGGTTGCCAGATTATCCAAATAATGTCAACTGGTTTTACAAATACATGTTGTTCTCTATATATAATAACTCAGGAATCTTTCATTGGTCAAAATAATGTGCTAATGGTTATGATTCAGCTCTCATAGGTCATCTAAAAATTTGTTAAGAAAATTAAATACTCTTGGGCTTAGGAAAACTACTGGACAGGACTTCCCTTAGTAAATGAAGGAGTGGATGCCTGGAAAAAAATTTATTCCAGCCTTTGTTCACAAGGGGACCCCAATAATTTCCATAGCCTTGTAGGAAATACATTGCTAAACATATTATTGTCATATGTATACATTGGTCGTGGTCAAATGGCTAAATTTTCTATGTGAAAACAACAATGTTTCACTTAAAATTCTCGGTACAAGACAAAATTAAAGCACAAAGGGTTTCATGTAACTGCTACTCATTGTTATTTCAAGGTGTATATATTCATGCCTTCTAAGTGTACAAGTCTTCTAGGATACTTATGCTAATGAGCTTTTTGACTCAGGCATCTGCCTTGCTCTTGTGTTTCAGCTACTTGCGATAGGAGATACATATCAAGCCAGCTTGAGATAACTATAAATAATAGTTTTCTTAAAAATTTCTGTGATGCATGTTATATGTGTCACCATGCTTAGGGATGCTCAGTCACCAAACAGTCAAAACAGTGTCACACACTAAAATTAGAGGTTAGACATTATGAACTGCTAAGGTACATTTAAGGGCCAATATGTACATTCTTTTTAATGGCATCCTACTAAAGGATAACAAATAAGAGTTTTCTTTATGTTATTTAATGTCTGTGGTCAGATGGAGGTGTTTGACTGAAAGATTATTCCATAATGAGATGGACATTGCTACAAGGAAAATGTCATCATGATTGTCATGCAAAAATACTGTGTGTGGCTCTTGATCTTAAGTTTCTGTAATAGATAACTGTTGTCTGTTAACATTCTGCAGGGATTAAAATACTAGAACAACCATGGTTGATAAGAAATAATAGCCCCCTGACTATACTTTATATTTCAAAGTGCCTAGTGTCCAGACAAAATTATAATAATTAAGCTCAGTACTCCTACTGCACTACTAATGTTACTGGTCTTCTCTTCTGGGTGTTCAACAACTAAAGTTTGGGGATCAAAACTAGAAAGGTAACTGGGCTATGAGGACAGCCAATATTTTGGCCCTGGCCCCTCAAGGTCTACAAGATCCAGGACACAAAGGAAACTTTCCTACAGGATCCTACACCTTTAGTAAGTCACTCAACCTCCTGGGCAGGGAGATTGCTGGACACCAGAGGACAAATATACTGTGTGCCAAAGGAGGGTCACCACAAGGGAAAAGTCTCCCACACTTTCACTGAAAGCAACACAGTCGAGCAAGGTCATGACCCATCCTGATGGCTGACAGTGACAGAGGAGCTGAGAGGCTCCATGTATGGTTCCAAAATAATGCCCAAGGGCCTGGGATTTAGCTCAGTGGTTCTGCTGCCTACCTCACAAGCACAAGGTCCTGAGTTCAATTCCAAGTACCAAAAAAAAAAAAGAAAAAAAAATAGTAAACCAAAACTAATGCCTGAAAAGACTTAAATGACCTTGATAGATAGCAAGAGGTTCATGTTGATTGACACAGGTCTCACTTTAACTTGGTCTTAAACACCCAATAGAAAAGAATAACCAAAAGTGGTATAAAAAATGCCATAGTAATAAAGCTAGATATAAAAAGGGGCTCCAATCACTGATTCCTTCTGGCAGTTTTCATCTCTACGAGTACCAGTACCATAGTTATGGATCATTGGGAAAAAACTATGGTAAAACCTTTAAGAGCTCAGCTAGAGTTTTATATTTCTTAGCAAAATTTGTTCTTCAAATTGTCTCTTATCTTACCACTAAAACTAGAAAGACTTGTGACAAAGTATGAGACTTGTAGATAACCTCTATCAATGAAAGAATCTATGACCAGAAGGTTCAATCACTATTTCAATTTCTAAACATTTCTCCCCTACCTGCCCTTTCATTCTAGTGGGCTCATGCTTAGATTATGCATATTCTGATTTCTTAAAAGTTTTGTTCATTCTTATCTAGAGGCTGCCAAACTCTAAGCAGTTATACAAATGGAACCAATGACAAATGTGCTAGACTTCTTTTACTGTGAGCCACCAGGTCAACCTTGTAAACAGCTCATAACTGCTAAACTATATGATTTCTATGTTAGATTCTGAAGTCCCTCGAAACTTTTTCTTATCCTCTTTGTGTGCTATATTCATAGCAATCCTGCTGACCTTATAATTTGGTCCATGCATTCTTAACTGTTTCTTTGGCTTTGTCTCTTCCAGATTTAAAAGCTATGAAGCTACCAAGATGACAATGCCAGGTGTCTACCAAAGGCCTTTAGATGGACCTTCTGTAAAGTAACTCTTAACTGCTAATCACAACTACAACCCTCTTCAGCTGGAAGTAGCCAGAGCTGTCTTTGCCCATTGACCTCTCGCAGCAGTTAGGGGTACTTCTTCAGAGCGGGGGAATATTGCAGATAAGTAAGTTAATTTGATACCTTGGAGGCAGTTAGAAAGGGCTGCCCTCAAGGAGCCAACATGGAGGACAATCAAGACACATTCACTAAAGGCCAGAATTATAAAAGGAGAGAAACTATTATAGCTTTGTGCTTCCCCTGGGGACAATCAGCAGTGATTGATATTCTAAATAGGTATCACTCACCTTGGTGGGGGGGGGTCCAAGGTCTTAATCCTGCCTTTCCAGGAAATGTCCCTGACCCCCACAATTATTGCTATATGACTTGCTTCCCCATTTGACAGCCATTTAATCAATATTATCTGGTGACTGTACTTGTAATCTTATTGGTTGGCCATGGTTTTGCCCCACCTCATGCCCACCTTGTAATTTTCCATTGGGTCTTACAGTTTGTACCCACCTCGCCGCATGGCTTTGCCTTATAAAACATCTTTGAAAATGAGGGTGACTAGGTAACCCACTGTCTGGTCCCTCTTCTGTTTCTCTTAGAAGCTTTCTTTCCCTCAATAAATTTTTCCTACTCTTAAAAACATCTTTATCATTTGGCTCAAGAAGTAAGATACAAAGGATCCCAACACTGAAGTAGGGGTGGTGGACAGAACATATATACATCACCTCAGAGAGTTTTCAGTCTAGCAGGGAAGGTGGAAATGAATATATTTTGATTAATATTGTGGGTGCTGTGGGCCAAAGGAAGTACAGTGGGCCCTTGATTTCTCAACTTGATTGGTTCCCAAGGGCTGGTTGTAACTAAGTCAATACAACTGAGATCTGGAGGTTTACCTGGGTACATGTTATAGATAATAACAGGCAGATGGATCTTTCATTAACCTAATTAACCTAAATTATTTGTATGTCAGGCCAATTGTACCTTGAGGATTCACTGTATAAGGATTTCTAAGAGTATGAAATAGGGAAACTAATTTTACTGTAAGGATGAGGAAAAAACTCCTCCAGGAAGGGGCATTTCACCTGAGACATAAGCCACGAATAGGGTCAATAAAAAAAAAGAGAAAGGAAAAATATTAGCAGTGCAGAGATCCATACATACAAAAAGTTGAAACTAGAAAAGGTCAGATACTTTGAATGAAAATAATGAAATCCAAGCAAAGTGGAGTATCTAAAAACAAAGCCTGGAGAAAATGGCAAGGACAAAATAATGAGATCCTGTTAAGTTAGGTAAGGGGTTGGGAATTCATGCTAAAGCAAAGAAAAAACAGTTTAGCAAGAGGATTAAGCAGATGAAAAATATGAGCTGATTGTCCAATTTATAAGTCACTCCTAGGTTGGTGGCTGGCACAGACAAATTAGCTGACTGTCAGGAGTTAGACAGTTCAGCCACCACTCATCATTATTTTAAGGTTTTGATCTATGCCAGCCTTAATTCCATATTCTTGCCAGTTTAATGCACCACGAATAGAATAAGTACTATAAATACTTCATAATTTCTACTGGACTATAGCTCCAACGACCATCTCTTATCTTGATCTCAAGATGTACATCAGCTGCTCTTCTCTTGGCTTATTGTCTGCAGCTGTGTAATAACAACCCCCGGAGCACCCATTAGAGTCAATTTTATTGGTAACTTCTGCTTGCTCAGAAAGACTATCATCAATCAGCGTCTGGAAATCAATGCCACCAGCACCTTCTGTGCAGACATCCATTTACAATACATGGAGTACTAGAACCATACAGAATGACACATAAGGCAATTTTTAAAAATCAGTACAGAGAAACATTTAGCATCATGTTGATTAGTTACTGACTGCCTTAATAATTTTCAGTCCAAGACATGGCTGACTATAAAATGAAACTCATTCGGTTAATCTTGAGTAATGCCTTAGCCTTGAATATTCTGTGCAGCTTCTAAACTTTTTTCTTCAAATTTTCATTAGTGTATTAGCTAGAGATTTTAAAAATAGCTGTCTGAGTAAGTAAATAAGCTGATTTTATCCTACCGTTGATTTGCTACTGAGTTGGAACAAAAATACAAATCTGCCTTTTCTTTCCCTTCCTGTGCCTGTACTCTTCCTGGAGCTCAGACAGGTTTCTATGCTTTAAAATCTGCCTCTTTCTTCACAACTGTCCTCTCTGAAAGTTCCACATTTACTTTTCTGAAGATTGAATTTCAAACTAAAAGTTTTCAAGGATGTACCCATCTCCTTGGAGGAAGAAACCATAGAATGTAAAATGGAAATTGAAAATAAATAATGTATGTTGTAATTTGATGTTGTGATTCCCATCGGAGACCCCAGAGCAAATGCATAAAGATTGGGGTGTTGCCCTGAGAGAATAGATTCTACATCAGGAAAGTGTGGGAGAAAAATGTTTAGCAGGCTCTTCTACCTGAACTGGCTGTTCAGCCAGTAACCCATCACTGAGTATTCTGAAATTAAATAAAAACGTCATATAATGGCATTAAATCATATCCTGCATAAGCTCCCCTTGAGTGTAGATGGAAGTTGTATTTGTTTCTAAACAATAGATAATGGCAAAAGCAATAGGATATCATGCCCTCCAGTTGCTTACTTGTCAAAGGGGAAACTTTGTCAAGTTTACTACTATGGGACATTATAAGACTCAGGAAACTGGAGAGAGGAACGCTTCCGCACGCCTCAAAGTCAGCTGCCATGATGTCAGGGAGCCATTATGGAAGCTCTCATACCACAGCAAGAAATGGGAAGGGTGTCTGTATCTGAGAACAGAGCCCAGCCAAAAGCAAGCAATAAACTAGGAACTTGAGTCCTAACAGTTTCCACGGGTGGGTTGGATTTTGAAGCAACAAGAGGGAGGGAGCTGAGAAACAGGACCTTGCTCAATCAAGGCTCTGATGAGAATGTAGCTTAGCTAACATCCAGATGGCAGACTGTGATTTCTGAGTGGATACCCCACTGTGCTGCAGTGTAATCCTTTCCAATGGAGCCTGAGTTCATAAATAGTTTTATTACTTTTTTATTTTCCCTCAACACTGTAGTAATCATCCACTATCTTCTTGCAACCAGGTATCTATTTCAAAACATAAGACATAAAACAGATTTTTTATTTTGTGTATGCGCTCTGCTCTTATTCTTTTGTAGTTCATAGAATTGATTTTGTCTTAACCAAAATGACATAAACAAACTGCACTTTCAAGAGAACTAGCTAGAGATACTTTTAAAATGACAGCAGAAGAGCTCAGTGGACCTTATCAACCATAAAAAATCTAACTGTTGAAGATTTTTTGAGGGGGGGGAAGGATTTAAAATCTCTGGATGTTGTCCCAGGGGGGGTACAGTGAATAGAGAAACGTTTATGAAATTTTATTAATTCTAAGGAGAATGGTAAGAATAGATGGTGTTTTGAGCCATAAGCTGCTCTTGTCCATGTTCAGTGTGGCCAAGCACGTGTAGGCAAATGTAACTAATAGTACAGGGACCTCTTTCCCCCCAGCTCTCAATCAATAGATGGAGCAAGCCACAAGTAAGTCTTCTAGAGCTCTTGTCATGGAAGCTCTTTTCCAGAAAACGTGGCAGCCAAGCATTCTCAAACTCCCTGGCTCTACCCACCAACCATGCAAATGGTTTATCCAAAAAGAAATTGGTTCCCCATTTCCCACATCCCAGCTCTCTTGTAAATAGGACAAAGTATGCACGGCCAAAGGGGCAAGCCAAAAGGACCAGAGACAGAAGGGGTGTTATTTCTCATGAAGTGGGTCACTATCCAGGTTTGCAGCAATGCTGCAGAGCTTTCACTGGTAAGCAGTAAGAGGGAGGTGGTAGCTCCAAGAAAGCAACAACTAATCCATAGATTAGATAGAATTTTAACAGAACTAGGGTAAAAGAAAACTAAGGAATATCCCTTTTTAGCTGAGAACAAACCTCAAAGGCTAGCTTCAAAGAGCACCCCTGCAAAAAGTGAAGTTTAATTGGATCAGACTAGGGAGCAGAATATGCCCCGGGACTCTGTGAAATCAATAGATGGAGTGGCCAGCAATTAATAGAAGATTGGAACTGAGGGGTGATACTCCCAAAGCAGAGTATTTGTCAGAGATCAAGGGGAAAACAATCTAAGAGAATTCTGGTACAATCATTGTCATAGCAGGGTGACTACAATGCTGATGGCTGCGCCCTCTGAGACAGCACACATAAGAATCACTGGAAATAAATTCCACCAAGCAGCTAAACTTACAAACAAATGAATGCTACCAGCAATAACCACAGCAAGTCCTGGAGAGGATGAGTACCTGCATTCAGAGTTGGACTAGGAAAAGCTGGAGGGTGAAGCGGTACAGCTGCTTTGAAAAGCACTGGCAACTCCTCCAAAGGTTGAACATAGTTTCCATGTAGCTCAGCAGTGCTACTCCTCGATATTTATTCCCATCCAAAGGAAAACACATCTGCACACAAAAGCTTGTACACAAAGCTGCATGGTGTTATTATTAATCAAGAATTGGAAGTAACCCCAATGTCATCAGCTGGAGAATGGATAAATAAAAAGCTGTATATTCATACAATGGAATATGATTCAGCAATACAGAGAAACGGAGTAAAAATACTTGCTTGATCATGAATGAACTTGAAAAAAACTGCTAGTAAAAGACCACATACTGTACCCCAAACAGAAGTAAAAGAGTGGTTCTCTAAAGCAGGGGTGATGGCAGGAAATAAAAGGTGTCAGCTGATAATTACAGGCTTTCTTCTGGGGATCATGAAAATAAATATTCTAAAACTGTGCTGACAGTTGCCCAACTTTGTGAAAACACTAAAATTATTGAATTGTATGCTTTAAGTGGGGGAAATAGATAAGTAAATTATATCTCAATAAAATCTTTTAAAAATAACTATAATGCAAATATTAATTCTTAACTGAGCTAATGCATTTACTGAGAGTTCGTCTAAAACTTATGTTTGACTGAGAAACTTTACAGCATTTCTTTAGTTATGTGGTAGAGAGAAGGGACAAATATAATTACATGGCTCCATCACAAATTTTTTTGAAAAAAACTAAAGTATATATTGCTATAAAGGAATACACAGCTAGGAATTTAAAGGTTCAAAATTGCTCAGTAATATGTGGTTTGCCTCAAAAGATTTTGATGCTTAGTAAATAGAACCTATATTGTCTCTTCTGTTGCCAAATCAGAGGTTTGCTTAATTCATCATTAGTGATTCCGTTCAGGCATACAACATGCTTCAGTGCTCTGTTTTTACTTTGAGAGGGCCAACCTTTAAAATTAGGCTTATTCACCACTCAAAAACACTGGACCTGCAATTTTGGATCACAGCACCACATCTGTGCTTTTTAAGAAGGCAGAGTTTAGTCATTTATTTTAAGAAAAGAAATTAGACTTCATCTTTTGATATTGAAACATAACTTTATTAAAGAAAGTGAATAGAAATAATCTTCACCACTGAAATAATTCTTTAAGGAAAAGTTTTCTGTAAGAAATAAGACCATGGGGCCAAGGATTTAGCTCAGTTGTTCTGTGCTGCCTGCCTCACAAGTGCAAGGTCCCGAGTTAGATCCCTGGTAAAAAAAAAAAAAAAAAAAAAAAAAAAAAAAA
>NW_022900928.1:110790279-110841328 GCF_012274545.1 Fukomys damarensis | reverse complement strand
ACACTGCTGAGCTAAATCCCTGGCCCCTGAAATGCATCTTTAAGTCCGTCTCTAAATTATTACTTTAAAGAAAAGAAGACCCATGTCTTAATCCATTTTCTTTTGCTGTAGCTAAAAGCCTGAGGCTAGGTAGTTTATACAGAAAAGAAATTTATGCATTTTTTATAATTCTGGAGTCTGAGAAGTCCAAGAACAAGATACTGGCTTCTCTTTGTTTCTTGTAAAAGCCTTCCTGCAGCAGTGTGTCATGGTGAAGGGAATTACACAACAAAATAGAGAAAGCATACTGCGTGAATCCTCTTCTTATAAAGCCACTAATGCTATTCTGTGGCTCCACCTTCATGACCTCATTTAATCCTGATTACCTCTCAAAGACTCTACCTTCATTTCATTAATACCATTAACATATGACACTGAGGATTAAGTTCCTAACCTATGAATTTGTAGGACACACTTTTACGCCAGAACAACCAAAGATTTTTGCTGTGAACACACATGATGAATGTGGTCAAACATCTGCAACTGAAATTTTATACTTAGCAGTCCTCGATATTAGAAGGTTCTGGAGTCTAACTTCTCAGTTACAGCCTGAGACAATCTTTCTCAGTGTCCACATTCGTAGGAAATGTAGTTAGCATTGAAACCTATGTGTGTTTAGAACTTCTATATGTTGCCATGCATGTAGAAGAGAGAAATTTCTACACTTTACCTTTCCTTACACTTTCCTTACCTTTCCTTACACTTTACCTTTCCTTACCTAACCTTACAGAATGGTTAAGAGCTTGATATCACAAATAATGTCATTGTCCTTTCTTTTTATTTCTCTCGACTCTTCTCTCAACAGTTATTTTTCCATAGGGTAGTCCCATCAAAAAATTTTGCAATGTATTTTAAAGGACCAATTTCCCTACATTTTCATAATAGTGTAAGAATGATTTAAGCAAGATTTTAAATAGAAATAGTGCTTGTTGAGTATGGCAAACATGCTAATCCTTTTTGAGCAATGGGCATCGGTAAGATGCCTATGCTTAGCCAATCACACACAACTCAGGAGTCAGACTCTCCCCTAACTGATGGCAGCAATAATCTGATGGTAAGGATGGAACGTTAAATTCTGCTAATTAGGAGGATATTATTCCTTCCATCAAATATGAAGCATAGTTGATTAATCCCTTAACTGTGAGATATGTCACATTAATTTATTTTTCATGTCTCAGTAGCATTGTTCCTAAGTTCTTTACACAGCTATTCCAAAAATCACAGATTAAGCCATCAATACATATCTACAAATACTGAAAAGATGTGAGTTATTATGCTGGTACTTATGAGTACACAGGAGAGATAAAATCCCTTTGCCACCAAGGCACTTAAATATTAGTTGGATAGTTATAAACTAAACTTTACTGAAAAGATTTTTAAAGTCAAAAGGGGAAAAAATGAGAATCAAGAATTGTCATGTAGAGGTACAAGATCCCAACAATGAATGTAACTGTACTGTATCCCTAAAATGTACCAATAAACTCAATTAAAGCTGAAAAAAAAAAAGAAGATACGATGTAATAATAATTTTGCCAAGTGAGTGATTTGTATCTCTTTTAAGCAATGACCATCATATGAGTGCTGAGATAGTCATGCAATGGATGTTCACACTGACTGACCAAAACCTTCACTGGAATTAGCAGTTGAAATAATAATATTTTAATTTCCTTCCAAACTGAAAACTTCAACCTACCTACATCAATGTCTAGTGGCAAAGATGATTTCTGTTCTGACGTGGCTTTATAAAATGTTGGCTTTTTAATTATTTGTGGAACTACTTCTTATAACCAATTATGGCTTTCTACATTAATTTGTTCTATTCCTTAGTGAATATTCTAACAAGTAAAGTATAGATCAGTTATGGAAAACCTTTTAGAGCTTTCAGTGATACAAACAGCCAGGCTGTGCCACACGTGCCAAGGTTCACCACCACTGGCATGAATAGTATTTGTAAAAATTGGAACCGCTAAAAGTAACTACTCTGACAATTGCAACGTTGCCCATATGTCA
The DNA here is from genome assembly GCF_012274545.1 of Fukomys damarensis. Lineage (NCBI taxonomy): Eukaryota > Metazoa > Chordata > Mammalia > Rodentia > Bathyergidae > Fukomys > Fukomys damarensis. Next base: position 110,839,279 of record NW_022900928.1, on the reverse strand, counting down.
CACAGCAGGGGAGCAAGGAAGTGACTATTTTAAGAATATAGTAGGCAAAGCATCTACTGTGTGTTCACCGAGGTTATTTTATTTTTGCTTTTTAAAAACAAAAGAGAAATTTTCTTGTGACCCCCACGTTGACTGCGTGTCCACTGAGGTTCTTCATTTATTTATTTTTGCTTTTTTTGGAAAAAAGAGAGAAATTTTCTTGTGACCCCGTGTTTATTTCAGTTCATTGCAATCGCTGGCCATGTGAATTGTTCGCGTCAAGGAAACTCCCGAGATACAGCAAAGGACGGCAGAGACCCTGAGCTCTGCTATCGCTTTCATCTCTATTAGGTGTCATATAATTCCTTCTTCATTCTCTCTTTAAATTTGATTAAACAGAAAGCAAATATGTTACTGCTGTGCCGGGGTGACACATTCATTAATCACAATGCAATTGACAATTACAAGCTACATTTGTTTATTATACTAAAATAATAGCTGCCACACGAGTAACTAATCTGATAGTAATATTATATTAAGAGAATTCAACACTGCATTATAAATCTAAACTACTAAGAGGATTTAGAATGATTGAAGAGTTCTGCTGCTCTACAGCAGAAGGTGTCACAAGTTAACTATTACAATGAGACAGTCAACAGAAAATGCGTAAGGCACCAAATTCTTTGTGAAAACACCTGTAAGAAAATACACAAAAGAAGCCCTGCCTTTCATCCTTACGGCTTCTTAATTTCACTTATAAAAGCTGTTATTTAAAGAGTACACGAAGGCTTAGGGTTATCAAAGCAGTGTGTTTTATGATAGGAGTGAGGAGATAAAAGTTACTACAAATGCCTGATTTCTAACTCATGCTGATAGTTAGGAATTTTGTTTTTCTCACAAATTCATGTTCCTTGTAGATAACAAGCTTCCCTGGGGGAAAGGGCCCTGGAGAGAGAAGGGTAGTAGCTATTACTGAGAGTTTACAAAGTGCTAGACTCTATTAACATTTCCCTTTCCCTGGGAGCCTGTCACTGACAGCTCCCAAAGCTCAGCACTAATGCACTGGCCCAGCAGGTAACTGGTGGGAGGCTACAGTGGCACTGTTACGTTCTGGAAATAACGCAAGTTTGAAATCAGACAGATCTGGGTTCGAGTCATGATTCTGCCACCTACTGGATATATGGAGTTGGGCAGATGACAACCTCTGGAATTTTAAATTGCTCAGAGGGAAAAATGAGCAGAGGATTAGCCACTACCAAGATAAAATGATGCAATGTGTATAAATATCTATTACATCATAGGTCTTCAGTTAATTGCTGGTGCTGGAAGATAATGGTAATAACACAAACAGAGCAATTTAAGTTGCCAGCTGTCCTGGTTTGCTGCCGACTTTCCTAGTATTCACACAGAATGTCTTGCATCCCAGAAACTTCAGTCCCAGGAGAGAAGTAGGGCTGCTGGTCAACCCTAGTGGTGTATGCAACATAACAAACAAAGCTATTTGTCTACAGGGTAGGACCACACTACAAAACCATAGCTTCAAAGGACGGTCAAAGTAAAAAACAAACTACTGTCTTTAATCCTGATTTGAAGTAAATGCATGATATATAGACTCAAAAGTGGCTGCTGAGATAACAAAGGACTGTGCTACAAGTAGGGAATGCTGGGAAAATCAGGAGACAAAGGCAGTTAGGGGAGCCACGCAAGATGCTTTAGAATTCTAAAATGTCCCCAAAGAAATCTGCTGTGTAGTCATGACCTCCTGTAGACTCTCACTGAAGGAAGAAGGTATAACAGACCCCAGCTGATAGTGTAAGTGGCCATGCCACCTGGGGAGGAGATATACCAAGTGACTTTTTTTCTTTGGTACCGGGGATCAAACTCAAGACCTTGCATTTGTGAGGCAGGTGGCAGAACCACTGTGCTAAATCTCTGGAAGAACCTGACTAGATCACAGACCTGAAACATCACATTGCCTTGGGTGACGCCTCAGTATTGGCCCACTGATGTACCTGTTACTACCTTCAGCTCCATCTTGGTCATTACTCCAATTTTAAGACCTCACAACAGTCTTTCCTCATGGGGGTGGTCTCCCCATTACCGCCCCAATCTTTGCTTCTCCAGTGTTCTCACCCATACTGGCACTCCCAACCAACCCTTTAAAGAGCCTCTGGAGCACCTATCTCTTTAGGGACCCCATCAGATTTTACCTATTTCATCAGCATTCATCTTTTTTATTTTCTCTTCTCCATCCCACTGCTGCAACTAAGTGACAGTCTGCATCACACTCTGAAATGCCACACGAGATTGTAGTCTTTCAGCCTCCACTGTACTCTTCTAATGTAGCCCCCAACACTGGCAGAGCTGGAAGCCTCCAAAGCTGCCAGAGAAGGTTCTAAAATGCAAATTTAATCATATTTGTTCCCAGCTTTAAAAACATCAAAGTGTTCTCAGGATGTTATGGACACAGTCCAAAGTTTGTAGCCTTTTCATCCATACTAACTTCACGTTTCCCAAAGCACTGTGCGGCACTCTTTCTATGTGCTGAAAATGTTCTACTAAAACAGGAAATTCTTTAGTACCAAATATTTCATGTTAAAGTTTAATATTATAGGGTTTCATACCCTGTGAATATGATGATATATTTATGAATCTCCAAAAGAGAAATAGAATTTACTTTTTCACCAAAATCAACAGAGACCAGAAACATCTATTGCAGTGCTTCTGGAAAGACTACTATTCTTCAAAAGATGTTTTTTAAAGTATTGCTCTAACCTCACTTCTTACTATCCACCTATTAGAAACAGCATTTTCCAACTACACGTTTTACTTGTGGCACATTCACAGGTTTAATATCACACATCTTTGCATGAGTAATTTCCTCTTGTTGAAATGATCTGCTTTTGCATTTCCTCCTAGATCATTTTCATTCCACCTACAAGATCCTGTTCAAATACCCTTTCCTAGGCCTCCTCCACCCAATTTAAATGCCTTTCTCTGAGCTGCCAGAGTACTTAGTTCATTCACAAAACACTGTATTATAGGAGTGTTTATAGGAGGCTCTATTATCTTAGTCCCGTCAGTAATTGCTCAAGTACCTGGCGTATCATAAATGCTTGCTAATAGCTGAATAAATGAAATGTAGAAGGTTATAGAGCAGAAATCATTGAACCAAAATATAATGGGGGAAATTGGACCAATTGTATAGCAACTGCCTCTCTGCCAAATCAATAAGAAGAAACAAAGCTGTCTTTCTGGAGTGCTCTAAGTGCAGAAAAATGAACTCCCCAACCTCTGGGGTCTTCTACTTGCCTTTGGAGTTTGTGAAGTTCTGGGAGAATAATACATTTCTGTAGGAGTTTGATCTAGCTCTTTCAAATGGATTTATTCTTCTTTATTTAAATAATATATGACTAACCCTTCCAGCTGAATATCAATAGGAAAAACAAATCTGATCTCAAGTTTTCTAATATCTTCAAGTTAGAATTGCATTCCAATTCAATGAGCTTGCAAGACCTTAGATAAAAATTACTGGAGATTCCTTCCCCCTCTTTTCACTGTTGTTTACATGTTCTGTCTTTTTCATGTTTATTTGGACTTGCTAAGTCCTCTTACCAAGGTTCTAAATTATTCTTTCTTGGCATGTTTAGTGAAAACATTTGCATCTACAGATAACACTTGTGTTTATAACCATGCTTTCTCCCTGGCTGATAGTTTTTTGCTTGTTCTTTCATGCCTTCTTTCCTGCCAGAGATTTTGACAGCTGAAATATGTGACTGGGGCCATAAATTTCAGTATATGGACTTTAATTCAGTCACAGTGCTTCTAGTTGAGGGTTTTGTCAAAATATTTTAGTCTTAACTGAAAGCTACTACACATGCTTTTTACAAAGACAAGTCTTGCACAAAAACAGATTTATAGGATTCCTATGTCTTAGCAATTCTGAATGGGTCACCTCCAGTGGCTGAAAATGACAGGTTTACTTTAATTCTCTATATTTTAGGTTTGGGTATGCACAATAAAATTTTCTATGTATACCAGTACTTAGGATTCAAAAAAGAAGGAGCTAATTTTCTTACCACTTAGAAAGAACTGTCTCCTAGCTTTCTTTTACCTGTTTACTTTTTTCAATACCTTTCAGTGTGGCTTTCCCTCCACCACCTCAGGAGAATCTAATTTTAAATGTATGCTAACCTTTCTGACATTCTTTAGCAATGAGGCCGAGAAAGGTAAATTAGCTCAAATTCTGGTAAAAATAAGAAAAAAAGATGAATTTTTAGAAAAGAAAAACAGCCTCTAACAATTAAGCAAAAATTGTCTATATATTAAATTCTTTACTTATGTTCTTCAGTTTTTATTGGCTTGTGGCACATGAAGATAGATTTTTACTCTTTAAAAGGAAATGTTAGCAGAATACCAGCAAACCCAGAAATTTCTGTTTAATTTGTCATATAGATAAAAAATATAAACCATAATACATTTAAAAAGACTTATTTGTAGTCTAAACCCAGATTTATAGAGGAGATCTGAATGCTGAAAGTTAACATATTTTGAAAGTTTTGGTGTAAATATTAAGAAAATAGACCCAAAACTGATTTTATGACACCATAAATTTCTCTGATGGGAAAGCTGCATTCTATTCTTCAGTCTATTTTGTCGAGCATAAAGCTAGGCATATTTCACTATTTAAAAATCACTTTGTACTGAATATAATATAGAGAATTGAGGCAAACAAATGCATATTTGTGAAAAGTAGATATTCATTTCTTATTTCAAATATTTTGCAAAGGATATTATATTTAAGTGAACAGAATCACCTTAGGTGGAGAATCTACCAGAACAATCTCTTGAATTGAGCAATGAAGGGAACTGAGATGTTTTGAAGAGATCATACCAGCTTTCCTATGGCCAGGTATTAAGTACCCTGGAGAAGGACAACACAGAAACTTTCTCTTTGCCAAGCATAGATGTGAAAGTCACATTTTTATCTTTCTTTTTCAGATAGTTTCAAAGTTTTGGAGAAAAAAAAACACAGTTTGGGACATTTATTTTCTTTCAACCCATCAAGACCCTGAGGATTGCATGTTTGCTTTCCAACTCTCCCCAACAAACATTTCAATTATTTATTCTTCTTAGACCCTGGTCCTTCTCTCACCTCTGAGGTTTCAGGGAATGACCCTCTAATTTTTCAGATAAACTACAACTGTTATAAGGAAACTTCTACGACTCTAATCAGAAAATACATATACATGGTCCCACAGGCACTCAGAGATGCCTCCGTTTGTACTCTGAAAATGGACGAAATATTTTTCCTCCTACAAAGGGCTAGTTGGACCATCTTAGCTGCCATCTTCTCTTAACTCTAGCTAGAGATTCTCCACCCATCTTTATGCTGAATCTCTTCCCAACATTGTTTCTTTTGGCGTTAAACATGCTTTAATCATCCCCTTTAAAAAAGAAAGTGAAACAATTATTGAACACATTCTCCTAAGCTTCTCTTCTTTCTCTCTACAACTTTTATAAATAGTTTTCTACCTTTCTTGCCTCTACTTTCTATTGGCTCTACCCACTTTTTCCATGCAGGTAGGTAGAGGTAGGGAGAGTGACAGTGCAAATCCCTGGTTCTACAGTGTTTCTCTTCTCAGTCTGGACTCTGCTTCTGCCCCATCTCATCCATTCTGCAGCTTCCCTTACCTTACATGTGACAGTAAATATGACATTTCCAACTCAGGCCTACCTTCTGAGACTCAGACTGTCCTCGCTTGGACATTTCACAGAAGCCTAAAACTCAACATATCAATCCTGCCCCTCACCAAATGTACAATCTGAGTGTTACATACATAAACTTTTATAAAGAAGGTAGGACAGTTATGGATAAGAAATACTATTACACAATTTTTTTATTTCAATACAATGGAGTACCTATTGTTCAGGGAGGAGGGAAGTTTATGTAGTATGGGCAATGGCCTACTCTTTTCCACATATTATCAAACACACACACGTGCACAGAGCTCCCAAATGCCAAAAAAGTTTCTTAATTCAGACTCCAGGATAGGTTAAAGAATTATGCATGTAATCTCTCCTGTAGGATGTCACACTTGTACTCTTGAAAGTGACCAAAAAGATCACTCTCTGTGTGGATAGAGAACATATCTCCTCTTCCCATTTGGCGGCACCAGTCCTTTCTAAACTCTGCTCATCCGAAAGTCCCAGTATTCACTTACGCTACATCCTCTTGCTTTTGAACAACAAGAAGAAAGGATATTTTGATTATAAAGTGGAAGGAGATAAAGAAAGATTCCATATAGAATGGTTCTTGGGTTTATTAATTTAATTTGTTTTATTATTTGGGGGAAGATGGTTGCATTTGTGCTTGGGTGGGGATGGTGGCTGTGGTCGTGTTTGTCATCCAATGCTTGTAAATGGAAGTTTGCAAATGGAAGCCAACTGAATTGTTTGCAAACAAAAGAGTTTGTAAGCCAAGGCATTACTGTAGTGATTTATGCTCTGGGAAGAAAACATACATTGTTTTCAGGCATGTTCTACTAGTAGGATTTAATCTTACTAACTTACTTCTGCAAGTCAGTATCATTTTAAGGTTGTCTATGGTTCTATAAGTTGTTCTTTATGTCCTTAAATTTGAGGGATGAGAAGCCAAGAAAATAAGGTGGTGAAGATAGGTTCCTTGTTGTGAAACAACTTCCTCAGTGAGTAAAATCACCATCAACAGAGTTGAATAGGCCAGAAATAGAAGAATTACTCAAGCCTGCTTCTTCTTCATCCACCATGCTCAACCAGCCTCAACACCTGGCCCTGTTAAACTTTGCACATGTTTGTGGAATTCATACACTTCTCAGAATTTCTACAATCGCCACCCAAATCTATGTTGTCATCATCTACATCTAGAATATTGCAGTAGCTTCCCAAGTCATCTTCATGTCCAGTTTCACACTTTTGCAAATCGTTGCCCCATTGCAGAGTGATGTCACATCTTCCCCCTCATCCTCTTGACAATTATCCAATACAACAAGAAACAAACATTCCAAATGTACCTTGAGTAAAATTCACAGACATCCATAAAATAAAACATGGACAAAGCTATCACATTCAATTCAGGCAAAGCAAGAATTCGAGAATATATGGAGGAAAGAAAACCATTGGTATGTATCTCAAAGTTGTCCATGTTTTGTCCAACATCTCACTCATCTAAAATAGATGAGAAAGCTAGGTGTGGTGGCACACACCTGTAATCCCAGCATTCAGGACGTTGAGGCCAGAGGATCGCTGTGAGTTCAAGACCAGCCTGGGCTACATAGTGAGTTCCAGGTCAGTCTCAACTACATAGTGAGACCCTGTCTCAAAAAACAAAATAAATAAATAAATAAAATAGGTGAGAAGCCTTTAAATTCAAAACAAAATTCCTTATAAGCTTGATCATTGTCCGTGTCCTTCCACAGATCCACTCTACACTCCTTCCAGCCTGCCCGGTCCGCCTTCAGTTGGCCTCTGGGATCTGTATTACCCAAGTGTTTTTGCATATAGCTTGAGTAATGAGGATCACCCAGGAAATAGTAGTGGAGGAAGAAGATAAGATTGAAGTATGTGTTCCCTACTGAGTCATAGGCAGTCAGTCCTTTACCAAAGGATACAGATCTTGTTGGGAGATCTCTCGCTCTGTCTCTCTCTCCCCTCCCAACTTGGAAAGCCCATTTCCCTATTGTTACTCTTATGCTACTTCTTCATCTCTCAGCAGTTTCCTTTATGCTTGTCTACATCCTCATTTTTTATTAAATTTTCTTCAACTACTCCATTTAAAGTTACCACCTGCTTGTATTGGGGTTCTGACTGACATTCATTGTATAAAACAACAGAAGGTGGATAAGGGGACTAGAGAATGAAATTTCTCTACCATAGCAAGAGAATAGAAACATCATTTTTACAGAAAATAGCCTGCTGTGAGACTAAGAGGAGACTGAATTGTAGTCATTTTTGTCCAATTAAATCTGTGGTTTGTACAGAGAGGAAGCCAAATGAAAACTAAGCAACTCAGAGGCAAATAAATCTCTGCCAGTTATATTATTGCCCAGGAACTGGCTCATGTAAACTTGGTACAAATAGCTAACTCAGATGTAATTAGTCCTTTCAATCAGGATTATGTTATATATAACAAAAAAAATTATACAGGATAGCATTACTTTAAAATAATTTAAGAAGGAAATAAGAGAACAACTGGTAAACCAAAAACAATAACTAGAGAAACATTGCCACCAAGCAGATGAAAATCTTGGCCAAGTACATTGGTGTGAATTCAAAGTAACCAAGTAAATTAATCAGTGTTCAAAGAAATACAAGAACTCAGGAAATACATAGTGAGACAACAGACGGTGATGAAACATAATCTTATGTAGAGCACAAGAAATGAGAAAGATTCACAAATCGATAATCTATCAGAAAGGCAACAAAAAGAAAACAGCAATGCTAAAAACAGAGAAATAGATATGAATATGACATTTAGGGAAACAAAATGAATTTTAAATGACAGAAATTATAAATGGGAAGAGAAGGATAAAGAAGCATGTTATACTGATACCCTCATGTTTCATATATAGAATATAAAAGCCAGTTCAAGGATAGAAGTTAATTCAGAGTAAATAGTTAACAAAAACCAAAGAAAAATAATGTAATTCATGGAAATCATTTTAAAGGGAGTAGGATTAAAAAGAAGGAAATATGCACTCATTTCATTATTGTTTATTCTTAAATGTAAGTAGTAGACAAAGGTATATGAGTTTATATGTGACATACATATAGCTAGGACTCTCTCCCTCTTAATAGATTAATATATTTTTTTAAATAGAAAAGATGTAGGGGAAGCCAATCAGTGAAACTTGACAAGTTGAAAATCAAAGTGAAAAGAATACAAAGGAGAACAGAACGTCCAAGAACTGCGCAACAATTTCAAATGTACAATATTTTGTATAATGAAGATTGGTAAAGGAGAAAAAAAGAGGAAGGAAAATATTTGAAATATTAAAAGTACAAGAATTTTCCAAAATTATTGAGTTTATGAGCTACAGATCTAGGATATATGCCAGAGAATAAATATCAAAATAAACCTACACCTATATTTATCATATTCAAATTACAGAAATATAAATATAAAAAATGTTTAGAGGAAAATAGAAAGGAAAAAATTCCTACCAATAAAGGGAAAGGAATGAGAATTACAAAAACTTCTTATCAGAAATAATTCAACCAAAAAATATAATACTTAAACTATTGAAAGAAAAGCACAACCGCAATCCTAACCTAGAATTCTATATCTAGTCGCCCCCCAGTTGCTTGGAGATGAGGCTCCATGCAAGTCTATTAAAATAGCTGCCATGGTTTATGTGTAACACCCCCCACCACTACCAAAGCCTCCTAGTCTCACAGGTAGGCCTATTGGAAAGTGACTGGCTGATGGAGGTTAAATAGCTGACTAGTTGTTAGGAGGTAGTGTCTGTTCAGAAGAGATGATTCACTGGGTGTGGCCTGAAAACATTTATCTCCCTCCCCAGCTTGGCCCTTCTCTGTCTGCCTCCCCATCACCGTGACATGAGCAGTTTCTCTGGTCCAGCCCCTGTGCCAGGCAGTGCTGTCCTGGAGCCAGCTAACTATGGACTCTAAACATGACCCAAAGTAAACCTCTCCTTTAATTTGCAGGTGTTAAGTATTGTGCTTCAGCAACAAGGAAAGTAACTAAGACACTACCTATGTTAATGTAGGTACAGACGGATATATATAAAAATATTTATATGTATGTTTGTATTCATAGGCTAGCATACACCCACATAGTCTCTTGCTCTGTCAGTTGACAAGGCTAAGAATCAATGATACCTCCTCAGTAACGATCATACATAGCACCCAGATATTGGCTCTAAAAACCTTTTGTTTTTTATTTTTGAGTAACAAAATTTTAATTAATTTTGTACATGTTAATGAGGTTCAGTGTGATTTTCCTTATATGCATACAGCATGCATCACTGATTTTGGTTTCTAATACATCTCTCCAATAAAACAAGTTGGGGTCCTAATTAAGTTGAGGTTCGCTAAAGGAAGGAAATAGAAAAAAATATACATGCAAAGAGAGTTATTAAGTAGGCTTACAGGATCAGAGGTGGAGAGTCCACATTGGCCCTATGCACTAGAGAACCAGAGGATCCAATAGCTGCTCAGCCCAGAAGCAGGAAGGCACAAAACAAGAGGATTAAGGATACTATACAAGTCTGAGGTGAAAGTCTGAACGCTCCTTGAAGAGTCACTGAAGAATCTGTATTGCAAGGCCGAAACCTGGAGTCTGATGTCCACAGACAATGGCAGTAGCAAAAGACACACACATCAAGTGGAATGGAGCTTTTCAAATGCAAGCTTACTAGTTCCCTCTTCCCTTTTTCATCCCACCTAGTCAGCAACTTTATTGGATGGTGCCTCACAATCGGATGTGCATTCCCCCTTCAATTTGCTGGCCTGCATGCCAATCATCCCTGGGACCACTCCACAGACACACCCAGAAGAGTTCTTTACTAATCTTAACTAATCATCTCTTAATCCAATCAGGTTGACAATCATGATTAAAAGTTACAGGCCTTTACCTGCGGATTTAGCTCTGTGGTTCCGGCACCTGCCTCACAAGCACAAGGACCTGAGTTCAATCCCCGGTACCAAAAAGAAAAAAGTTACAGGCCTTTGCTGAAATGGCTGATTCTAGGATCAGGTCAGGAGATATACAAGATGAGTCTGGAGTACCTTGTAAAGAGTCAGAAAGTAAAAAGTGACAAAACATTTAAAACTTTAAATTTGAAAAGTTAAGGGCTTGGGATTTATCTCAGTGGTGCTATTGCCTGCCTTGCAAGCATAAGGTTCTAAGTTCAATCCCTGGTACAAAAAATAATAATAGTAATTAAAAAGTTGTAATAATGGGTAAGAATAGAACAAAGGAAAGAGAGCCTTTCAAAGGCCAAGTGAAGGACCTTCCAATGGGCAAAACTGGAACAATTTCAGCAATAAAATAAATAAGGTTGTACGTACAAGATAAATAAGATTGCATGGATTATAATCCAAAGTAGAAAATAAGTATCTTTGAGTCCATTCTGATATAAATAAATGATTTACCACATTAGTAAATTTTGGAAAACAGATAAATCTACAGTGCTGCTTCTAAATAACTTAGCAGCCTGCTCTTAAGAATGTGGAGCAGACCTCTTCACTCCTTGAAGTGTACATAGCAGTTTCCTCCCCAAAAGTGCAGAAAGGAATTGGAGAAATAAAAGTTATTTTTCAAAAAAGAGCATAAAAATGGCATTTTACCCTTGTGGTCTCCCTCCCCAAAATACACAACTTTAGTCTAATCATGAGGAAAATTTCAGATGAACTCCACTTCAAGGACTTTCTACAGAATGCTTGACCAGTATTCCTGAAAACTTAGACACAAAATCTAAAGATAAAATCAAAGTCATCACAAACTGAAATAACCCAAAAAATGTTTACAACAAAGCCTAAGGAGGCAATACAGCAAAATATACTGTGGTATCCTAGATGAGATCCTGGGACAGAGAAAGAACATCAGAACACTAAGAAAGTGTAAGGTATGTTCTTTACGTAATAATAATCTATCAGTTCTGGTTTATTAATTGTGACAAATATGCCATAATAATGTAAGATGATTCTAATGGGGAGGAAGTGAGTATAGGTTATATGGAACTGTATCTACTATCTTCATTATTTTTGTGTTAAACTAAAACAATTCTAAAATAAAGAATTGACATATATTGTATCTACGGTGGGCCCTTGACTTACGAACTCAATTTGTTCTCAAGGACTGGTTGTAACTCAAGTTGGTTGTAAGTCAAGGCTATTTTCCATATAAGAATTAGTGGAAATACCCATAATTTGTTCCAAACCAAAGCATCTCTTAATTAACCTTTTCATAATACAAAAGGGTTGAATAATATGTGAAATTCACCAGAAACACCAATAACTTTTCTAGTGTATTCATCAAAAAGTTATAAAATGTGCCTAATTTACCAGAAAGAACAATCTCATACTGCAGTCACCATTCAAGTTGACATCTTTGGCTTGTGAGGAGGATGAAATGGAGGATGGTTATTGTTTAGGAGAGTTCCTTCCATAAGAACATCAGGAATCTGGCTCTCTAGTGTCCTTTCTCTCCTTTGGATAGTCTGTAGCCCATCAGGACCTGCTTTTGGCTCACTGTGTCTCAGTGTTTTCAGAACTAAGGTTGTCTGTTTCTGTCTTTTCTTTAACACTGTTCTTTAGTATGACATCACATTGCCATTAAGCAAGTGAATGTAATGATTGGCTTTTTCAGTCTGGGTGGGACTTCTCTACAAATGTTTGTAGCTTTGTTCAGTTTTTTAGGATTTCTTTTATTTCAGAAGAAGAATTTTATTTCACTGATTGTTGATACTCCCCTGCCTTTTCACAAAGCTCCTCAGCTGCCCTTATCTGCTGCTCAGTCGGAAGTTGCTGAATTCCTCAGATAATTCCTCTGAATGTTCCTCCACCAGCTCCTCAGCATCACCACTGTCTACCTGCAAGCCTATGGACTCTGCTATAGTGACAGTGTCATCAACCACAGGGTCAACTGAAGTCTCAGAATCCTCTACACAGCCTTGGAAGTCTCTCTCCTGTAAAATTTTAGGTTCTCCCAGGAAGATCTCAGGGTCCTTAGAGAGACATTACCCCAGAATTTCTCAATTAACCCCACAAAAGCAACAGCAGCATTCAGGTCCTAACTCACGACTTTGTCATAAGTTAAAACTAAAATTCCAATAGTAATCCAACTCGTTCGTATGTGAAGCCAGTTATAAAACTCCAGGGTCCACAAACTGCACAAAAGACAAACTCACTAATTATTTCATAAAATCAGATCTAAAGGTAGGAGATGTGATAGAAATGCCCATCATTTAAACAAATTTAACTTTATAGGCTGAAAAAAATATAAGGAAAGACTTACATGGCACATGCAAATTTAAAGACAATAAATAAATAAAAATAAAATCACAGGGTTGGTATGAACATAATAGCTAGATAAGTAAGCTAGGCACAGAGACAAAAGTAATAATATAAGATATTTTCATAATAAAGTTTAGAATATATAATAATTATGTTAATGCCATGACTGTGACCGTGTACAACATTGAAATGCAAAACAAATTAAGACAAATATACACAAAAGCACTTATCTCAGGCTATTACATAACAAGTGAATCACATAAATAAATATTAAATATGTACCTTATTCTATAGATTCATAGAAATTCAAATATAGTCATCATATGTAAAGTTACAAAGAAACTCCATTAAAAATTTTTAAATGCAATGAGATAAAAGGGGTGAAATGCACCATGTACAGGTGCAAATTCCCTATGATGAGTGTTTTCATTATGGATGTGTAAATGTACCAATAAATATTTTGCTATAAAAATTTTAAATGCATTAGTTGAGATTTTTTCACTATAAATAAAAATAGAAAATACTTTTAAGATTAAAAAATAATATCTTGGAACTATAGTGCCAATTTTTATTTTAAAATTACTGAATTAAAACTTCAGGGCTCAAGTTGCAGATTCAGGGAATAATTCAAGTAAAAACATTAAGATAAGAATCACTGGGACTCAGATAAGAGCTTGAAAAGAATTCTGAATATTGATGACATCTTAATTATAAAAAAGTAAAAATAAACTAATAGAGCAATTGATGTATGATGTTATAAAAATGTTTCTGAAAGAAATTTGAGAAAATGATTAGTAAAGGAAATAGCAAAAACAAATGACTTGAGAAAAAGAAAATTTAGAACTAGTAATAATTACAGGCAGGCTACTTATTGGTGAAAAAAGTGATAGTACATAAATTCTTAATCAAATAGAGAAAAATAGAATAGAGGGACAGCATAAAAAGGCAAAAGGATAATAATAGAAAATCAATAATATATAATATTTTTCAAAACATGAAGGTGTGTAGCTCAAAACAAACTTATTTTCAAGCACAAATATATGATTTGTTTTTCTAAAAAATGTTTCCAAAACTAATACAGAAAAAGGCATAGGAAATCTAAACAAGAACAATTTTTTAGATTAAATGATTTATCCTTTCCTCAACAAAATGCACTTGTCCTAGAAAACTTCAAAGGAGATTGATAACATGTCTTTAATTTTTAAACTCCTAACATATCATAGATTTTAAACCACACTAAAATAAAACAGAAAAGAACAAAACAAACTAATCTCATTTATAAATGTGAGAATTAAAATTAAAATGCAATAAAAGAAGCTGATGGGCAATTGCTTTACATGATTATGTTTAGTGGGAAAAGCCTGGAAGCCTGTTCTTAATGTCAGAAACACAACAGATGTATTAACTATCTCTACTGTTTATAACTCTTCCAGAACTTAGCTGAAAGCTAGATGAGTGAAAATTAAGTAAAACTTTCCACAGAAAGAAGAAAATAATTGTTTACAAAAGAAAAACCTAAGATAAACAACAGAAAATAACAATAAAGGACTTCAGTAAAACAACTGTATACAAAATCAATATATGAAAATAATAGCCTCAATATATACAAATAAAAGGCTATTAGAGAATATAATGGGAGAACATAGGTATTTTAACATATAGAGGAGACTTTGAAAAAATAACTAGGGACAAACTTAGAAAGAATATAAGATCTTTATGTAGAAAATATTAAAATGTTACTGACACACCCCAAAGGCTAGATAGACTAAATGATAAGCAGTCTCTTCTCTTGAATGCCTCAGTTCCATGAATTAATGTATACATTTAAAGTGACTAATAAATCGAAAACAAGCAACACAGAAGAGAAAGAATATTCTTTTCAATAAAAGAGCTAGAAAAGCAATAAATCTTACCTCCTCACACTATGTGCAAAAATTAAACTCTAGATGGATTACAAATGTAATTGTGAAGAGAAACCTGTAGAGCTCTTAAATTAAAAACATAGGCAAACACATCATGACATTTGGGTAAGCAAGAAAAATATTTCTGAAATGAATACAAATTGTGCTAACCTAAAAGCAGGACATTGTTAAATTTAATAGTTCAGATTTGAGATTTATCTATCCAAACACATCATTAAAATTCTGCAAAAAGATAGAATGGAAGAAATTTGCAATACATACACACCACAAATACACTCGACTATACTCAAAAGAGGCCTCAGATCCAGAATATATAAAGCACTCCTAACAGTAAGGAAAAGAAAATAACCTAATAGAAGATTGGGAAGAGATCTCAGCAAGCAGTGCACAATAGTGCTGTCTAGATGGTTAATGAAAATATAAAAAGATACTGTTTCATTTGTCATCACAGAAATGCAAATATAAACCACAGTGCAGTATCGCCACACATCCACCACAATAGCTAAAATAACAAAACAGAAACAGACCAATGTGGGATAGAGAAAACGATCTTACTGCTGTGGAAAAAAAGAGGCAAAACAACTTCAAAACACTGGCAACAGCTACTGAAGCTGACCACATACATATCACTCTGAGAGCAATAACCAAATGTTCATCATGGGGATAAAGGATAGTATATTCACATATAGTACTATGGTTCAACAATGAGAATAAATAATCTGCAGGTATACATAACAACATGAATGAAACTTATACATATTTTTGAGCCCAAAAAATATCAGACCAAGAGAGTACGTGATGTCTGATGGCATTTATATAAAGTCAGAGCAGACACAACGTATCTTTAGTGTGAGAAATAAGATAATGGTCATCCTACTGAGGATGTAAGGATCAAAAAGGGCTTTCTAGGGAATTAGTTGTTTTCTGTTTCTTGATCTGAGTGAACATTTCATGGGTATGTGTACTTTGTAAAATTTCATCAAGCTGGATATTTACAATATGGATGCCTTTCTGCATGTGGTTATACTTCAAAACAATATTTACTACAGCAAAATTATAGAACAAGGTAAGCTAAACTTTTCAAAGTAAAACTAACAGTGAAAATTAACTAGAAGATTAATGAAAGGTGAAGACAAACAAGAAGGACCCAGACTGTTATTAGATCATATGGAATAATTACAATAGTTTAAAATGGCCTTCCCCTCCAGACCCATTATCTGTCTTTTCCAACCCTAGCTCTGTGCTGCTAGGAAACTGAAGCTTTACGGATTTATTGTCAGAGTTAACAATGCAGGCACCAGCAAGAGACTGGAAGGAAGGAGTGAATGGTCTAGTGTGTATTTCCTTGACTCACGCCCCTGCTGCTCCTTTTGCATCAAAACTGTGATTTTGGAAGTGGTTGCCCTCTTCTTTGACCACTGTTTCTTGGTGACCGCCGTCTCTTGGGTGGCTGCAGGCCTTCCTTGGCTGTGGCAGCAATGGTCCCTCTCTTATTTCTTCAATGCAATGGGTGCTAAAATCTTCTTTTGATGCTATGATTTGAGAGCTTCACCAACCCTTGCTGACTATTGTGAAGTTACCCACTTCTTTGTATGTCCCACTGATATAGGAGGTAGGATGTGGCAAAGCTGGCTGGATAAACAAGCAGGACATGTCAATTACAAGGCTCCAGTTTGGCTGGAGAATTGGGCGGGAACTTTCAATTTCAAGATCCCAGGCCCTGCCAGATAGCTGTCAAGACCTCCTGTGTAGAACTTCTGGAGAGATCCCAGGTAATGTGTACAGACGTACACATTAATTAATTAATTAATGTGTAATGTTCACTACAGTGACTTTTTTTTTTTCCTGGTACAGGGGATCCAACTGAGGACCTTGCACTTGTGAGGCAGGTGTGGCGTCACTGAACTAAATTCCCAGCCCTCACTACAGTGACTCTTCATGACAGCCTGTCCTGGGTCTTCCAGTCCAGGAAGTACTTTTACTTTTGCCCTTTTTGTTTGTTTATTTGTTCTTTGAAGTACTGGGGATTGAACTCATGACCTTGAGCTTGCCAGGTGGGCATGGTGCCACTGAGCTAAATCCCCAGCCTTACTTTTCCTTTTTTTGTCTTTTCTCTCTTAGACCCAAATTTGCTCTGCAGAACTAGTTCTTCCCTTACTCCTTCATTCCTTATTTTAAAATAAACTTTTGGCACCTTTTTTTGGCTTGTCCACTTCTTTGTTGGAGACAAAAAAGGATCTTTGTTTGAGGAGCCACTCTTAAAAAAAAACTGCCACATAACAATAAGTTTAATTTTCTTCAGGTAACTCTTTGCGATGACCCTCTATTTCCTAACGGGGCTCTGATTCGTACCTACCATCAAGTGAATAGAAATACAGTTCTAGTGAATAGACAAATAAATTATTAGAACAGATGAATTCAGAAACTGGCAGAAATTTAGTTTGTGACAAATATGGCAATCATGTTAGTGAAGGAAGTTACAGAACTCTCGGTCTCAGTTTTGCAAATTCTAAAATACATTTTAAAAAAATTCTCCTTCCTCCCTGCTTTTATATCAGTCTAAAAATACTGTAGGACAATATATTGCTTCCTTCAAGTATGTGGAGACCTGTACCTGAATCCAGCCCAGGAATGTAAAGTATTATTATATCATCATTTCTTAAAAACATGGCCAGATCTTCATAAAAACAAATTCAAGGACATCTAAATTGCCTCCTTAGCCCTATGTAATTAATAGTCTTCTCCCTCTTGGTGAGACTGTCAAGCAGCTTGAATCCTTTCATCTTTTGGAAACCCTACTTAGAGTAGAATGATGATCAGACTCTTACCCAAGGCAGCCCCTCACTAAGAAGGCCAAGAACTCACGTAAGGAAAGCTGACCATTCCCCTGGGTGACCTGACTGAATAGTCTCTCTCCCTACTCTAAGGAAGAGACCAAAGGAAGGCACAGGATTGTTGCGGTCTTCTTCTAGAGGAGAGACTCAGGGAGACAATTGTGGACACAATGAATGACCAAAAGCTGATGGCTAATGGCAAAGTTTATTTCTCACCCAGGGTCTTTATAGTACAGTTTCAAGGCCACACACAAAAGCATGATCACAGCGGTTTGATGATTAACAGCAGTTACGAGCAGTGATTAACAGCAGTCATGAGCAGACAGACATTTTTCAAACTAAAGACCTAACATCTAGATAAAACAACATCTGTTTATGACTAAAACGGAGTGTAACCGGAAATAGGAATAAAGAAGAGATTAGGGGGTTGTTTGTAGGTCAGGGGACTTGGCTCCAGCACATCGCCTTCGGGACACTTGTGCCCCGGTAAGAACCAGCATTCCGGGACTCGGGGTCAGCGCTTCGGCGGTCCGTCCTCTCGTGCCCCAACACAGGATGGTTACATATATGCCCCTGTTTTTTATTGTCATCAACTAAGAGTAGCCTCCGTAGATAAATGATCTTGTCACCTAATTACTGCCAGAAAGTACGGCCTAATAACCCATTCTAAAACTTCAATAATTATTTTGGCAATCGTCCAAAGCTTAATTGGCTTATAGTTAACTTTATATCATAGGTCAATTCATTTAGTTGCCAAGGGATATTTTTTTATAACCAGTTTATCTTGGAGATTCACTAAGAAATATCTTTGATAGGTATTGTGTTATTGCCTTATTGATACTTTTGTGCTAATACAAATATTGGGAATACTTGCTTTGCCATTTTTCACTGTAAAATATTGGGGGGGACATAGGGGGGAATTGCGCCTCTGAGGCAGATGGCGACACCACTGAGCTAAATCCCTGGCATTCACTATAAAATTATTATGACCATGTTATACAAAATTTATGCCAAAATTTTGGGAACTTTGGTACACCTTTATTAATTTGTTGAAATACAATTCACATTGAAAACATTTTAAATATCACATGGCTTATCAAATATTCAACCCAAGTTAAATAGCAATTAGAGATAAGGTGCAGCCCAGGTATTAACTAATTTTCTCATTTCCAGGTTTTTGCTGAGAAAATATTTTCAAATTATCTGATGTTCAGTGTTTTAAAATTGTTGGACAAGAGATAAAACTCAAAAGAGGATTTCAGTTACCCATATTCTAAATCACATAACTCATTCCCCATGACCCTTAGGATAAATTATCTGTGTCATACTGTGGGTTACTACACCTACCTGTACCTGCATCTCACCTCTTCTTTTTAATCCACTGTACTAACTTCCTTGTTATTTCTCCAATTGTCTGAGCTTGTGTTTCCCCCTGGGACTTTGCACAATTGCTGTTCTCTGTGGCTGTAAATCTTTCTTCTTAATCTTGTCATGACTAGTTCTTTCTCTCCTCCTGAATGTGCCTCAAATATTGTCTTTCAGAGAGACTTTAATCAACCTCCAAATCACTCTCTGTCACACAATCCTACTGTATCATCTCCATAACAGTCTTCTCTTTTTGAAATGTTTAACCATTTGCGTCTCACCTATTTTCCGAACACACCATTATCTCCGATGTATTATCCATCTGTTTATTAATTGTTTTTTTCTGAGACAGGGTCTCACTATGTAGTTGAGACTGACTTGGAACTCACTGTGGATCCCAGGCTGGTCTCAAACTTGCAGCAGTGCTCCTGCCTCAGCCTTCTGAGTGCTGGGATTACAGACATGTGTCACCACACCCAGCTCTGTTTATTAGTTTAATCCAGTACCTAGAATAGCGTCCAGCATATAGCAAGTTCTCAACAAATATTTTTTTTTAATTGAGTTTATTGGTACATTTAGGGATACAGTACAGTTACATTCATTGTTGGGATCATGTACCTTTACATGGCAAGTCTTGATTCTCATTTTTTCCCCTTACCTCTGCCCTCCCTTCACCCCCTCCTCCCCTCCCCATCTACAAACACTTTATTTTCATCTTTTCATTCTCTCACATTTTTTTCTTTTCCCTTTTTGTTCTTCCCCTACGTATCACACCTTCCCTACACCTTTAGCTCCTTTCCTCCCATTTCTAAATGTCAGTAATCTTATTAGAATCTTATGCATTGTTGCAGAATATTCACACCAGGGAAACTATTTGGTATTTACACATGTGGGACTTATTTATTTCACTTAGGAGTATATCTTCAATATGTATCCATTTTCCTATGAATGAATCTATTCTCTCGCTCTTTATGGCTGAGTAATATTCCATTTTATAGAAAAACCACAACTTCTTTATCCAGTTTCCAACGGATGGGCAAATAGGTTGTTTCCAAGATTTAGCTATTACAAACTGTGCCGCTATAAACATGGGTGCACATACTTCTCTGTGATATGATTCTTTTAGTTCTCTTGGAAAGATACCCAACAGAGGGATGGCTGGGTCAAATGGAACCTCCAGTCCAAGCTCTTTGAGGTATCTCCATATTGATTTCCATAGTGGTTGCACTAGTCTGCACTCCCACCAACAATGGAGGAGGGTTCCTTTCTCCCCACAACCCCGCCAACATTTGTTATTGTGTGATTTCTTGATAGCAGCCATTCTTTGTGGGGTGAGGTGGAATCTCAGTGTTGTTTTTTTTTTTTTTATTGAGTTTATTGGTACATTTAGGGATACAGTACAGTTACATTCATTGTTGGGATCATGTACCTTTACATGGCAAGTCTTGATTCTCATTTTTTTCCCCTTACCTCTGCCCTCCCTTCACCCCCTCCTCCCCTCCCCATCTACAAACACTTTATTTTCATCTTTTCATTCTCTCACATTTTTTTCTTTTCCCTTTTTGTTCTTCCCCTACGTATCACACCTTCCCTACACCTTTAGCTCCTTTCCTCCCATTTCTAAATGTCAGTAATCTTATTAGAATCTTATGCATTGTTGCAGAATATTCACACCAGGGAAACTATTTGGTATTTACACATGTGGGACTTATTTATTTCACTTAGGAGTATATCTTCAATATGTATCCATTTTCCTATGAATGAATCTATTCTCTCGCTCTTTATGGCTGAGTAATATTCCATTTTATAGAAAAACCACAACTTCTTTATCCAGTTTCCAACGGATGGGCAAATAGGTTGTTTCCAAGATTTAGCTATTACAAACTGTGCCGCTATAAACATGGGTGCACATACTTCTCTGTGATATGATTCTTTTAGTTCTCTTGGAAAGATACCCAAATGCAAATGCAGATGTACTCAGCTACCTCATCTTTGACAAAGGAGCTCACCAACCTCAGTGGAGGAAAGATAGCCTCTTTAATAAATGGTGTTGGAAAAACTGGATATCAACCTGCCACAGATTAAAATTAGACACTTATCTTTCGCCATGCACTAAATTAAAATCCAAATGGATTAAAGATCTAAATATTAAAACAGAAACATTAAAGTTGCTGGAAGGTAAGTTAGGCAGAACTCTCAACAAATATTTTAAATGTTTCTTCATTGAGTGAATAAATAAATGGAGCTAGTTTATCAGAGTAGTTGCCTACACTGAAGGATGCTAAACCATAAAATCTAGTTTTTATATTATCCAAAATATGTTGAGAGTTTAATGCATTATTTCAGTATTCCCTAAAGGATTTATAGAAGATATTTCTCTCAGGCATTTACAGATAATTAGTAACTTGCATGATCTGACCTGGAATCATATGTCTCTTATACCCAACCTTATTTTTGTTTCTGACTGTCAAGAAACTCAGGGCAAGATATGAGACCCTTCGCCAAAGCCAGACAGAAAGCTATGGTGCCCATTTGGAATTCCAAACTCAACCCTGAATCATTGCTTAGTATTTACTCATTTTATTTTGGTCATGTTGTGCTATATGCCTTTCTGTAAGTTGTCACAAAACCATTGTGAAATGAAACAAGTTGAAAAAAATGTATCTACATAAAATATAATCTCCATTCCATACCTACCTCAGAATCCCCTAGCTCAGAATTTCCTTTGTGTGACTCCTTCAAGAGTTTTTCTATCTCGGAACTAAGATGTCTTTTAACATCCTTTGGTTTCAACTCACGATTTGATCAAATACTATTATTTGGTATGTTCTGGTTGTTTCATATAATTTTAAGTCCTCATATATTTATGAGGTGTAATCAAAATGTATTTAAAATTCTAAAATGTATTACAATAAAAGATACATTATCATTAATACCCCTCAAAATGTTCCTTCTTGCTGAAACATGCTTGTCTCACTCATTGCCACTCGCCAAAGTAACACTGGAAGTCTTCTTTCACATTCTTATGAATGTGCTCAGAAGTATACTGAATGCTTCTGTCAAGTGCCATTCAACAGAGAAGCAGACTCCTTAAAAACATGGTCATATTTCCTTCTTCCTTTATTTGCCAGATTTGAATTTACCAGATGTAAACTTTGGCTCTTCCCCAAAGTTAAAATGACCATGAAAGGTAAACATTTTTAATCAATCCAGAATACCAAGACAGTCACAATAGACCATCTAAGGATGCTTAGGAAGAAGGACTTCTAGAACTGCTCCACAATGATGGCATGTGTGCAAAGAAAGGAGAGCAATGAGAGGAATTAGTGATAATGTATCTTTTAGTGTAACAGAATTTTTTAAGCATTAACCACTCCTCATATATATGCTCTCCACAGCACCTAAAAACTACCTGCCAAATAATATTTCCTTGATAGTCTTTTGTTAAATTAATAGACAAATGACTTAGAATGTCACATGATTCAATGAAAGGTAAAACTGTTTATAAAATCTCTAGACAAAAATAAAACTCATTTCAACCATTCTAATATTCTGATCATATTTGCTAAAGCAATAGTAAATTAATACTTTTTTTATTTTGAAAGAACAAAAAAGCCATTGGCAATGTTCAGCAATATCAATATTAAGAGACAGTTCTTGCTATGTTTTCAGGATGCAGAATTTTACTAGGCAGATTTGTCAACTGTGTGATGCTTTTGTATTGATTCTAAAGTGCTTTTTGGATGAACTTTGAAAGCCATTTGCTGAGTGTGGGATTTTGTAGGCTTGCTGTTGTCAATAAATGTGTTTTGCTGCAATTAATAACTATATGCTCTTGCACCTGTGGAGAAGATGAAACATCTTTCTAATTTCATGTTCAGCAATAAACATGAGCAACTGTCTGCATGATTCCTCTTTTGAGTCCAGCTGCCACAGCTTGGAATGCTTTGAGTCCAGCTAACTCTACATTCCCTCATTAGCTGGTGTCCCCACTTATTTTTCTGCCTAAATGAGTAGAGAAGTCATTTTGTTTAGCTCATTCGGATCTGTTGAGAAAGATACCAGCAAATCAACACCTGTCACTTTTCAGCAAATCCTAAGAGGAAATAGGCTTTATAGCAGATTTGACCTGGGAGGGAATAAAATATTCAAGGATTGCAATAAATGGCTGGTTTCTATGAAACTGCCATCTCTGATTTTAAAGTGGGAATGAGCTTCAGCCTATTATGGATGTAATTAATCTAAATCACTTATAAGACAATAAAAACTAAGAACTCACCCATTACTGTTTATAGGCCTTTTCTTGATTGTAGCTAGTAAGTCAAATGTGTTGAGGCTATTTTTCCAAAAATGTTTTAATGACTCTATTTTTAGCACGTAGCTTTGGTATAGCACTGCTTTCTAGTGGTAGACCAACTACTCCACTAACTCAGTTTAGTACTTATATTTTGGGAAATTACTAGAGATCAAATCCCTGGGTAGTTTTTATGCAATTGACATTCTCTGCATTTATAGACCTTCTATCTCCATGATCTGCCAAGAGAAATATTTTTCTTTCATCTGAACAGTTGGATATCTGTATTTTCATTGATTTTTGGATAGTTTTGTGTTTGAGAGTACAAACATAACAAAATATTTGAAAGTTTATTCTGATTTTTATCAGATCCTATAGTGGATCAGCTGTACTTCAGTCCATTGAATGTGTATTAGCAGGGACATTATGGATCTAAAAACATTTGTATCTATAGAGGCAAGCTGTCCCCAGATGTCAGTATTTTATTTTTAAAGTATTTTTAAGCATTGATATTTATTGAGTTTTTGTTATGTTTCTATAGCACTGTGCATGAATTATATTATTTACCTACACTACAATTCTATACTTCTCCCTACACAATCATTAAGGAAACTGAGCACAGAGAATTTACGTTGCTGGGCCAATGTCAAGCAGCAAGTCATTATTGGAGACAGACTTTCAGCTCCAGAAGTCTGGATTTTAACCAGTGTACTGTAGGCCTCTCACTTGACTAGAAGGTAAGAAACATGAGAACTCATTTCTTTTCAGCATGTCTCATTCTTTCTGTATGCAAAGTACTGTGATTGATGGGGGGAAAAAAAGCTGTATACATATGGATGCTGCATGTAATTTCCAAAAGGATTGTGAAAATCATGGTTAGAGTCTGTTACCTAGATCTGTCTATGCAACTACATCAGAAATTCCTGATTCTCTCTTCTAAGCCTCTTCCAAATAGATATTCCCAGTAATGATTCTGCTTTGCTTTTGAGTGAGCCAAAATCACTATCATCACAGGCCCTTGACCCCAGTTGACTTTATCATTGAGCCACAGCAAAATATTACTCTCTGTTGTAGAGAATCTGGGTGTGCCTTCAAATGAGAAATGCTGGTGTCCTACACCGTGCATGGTGTAACTGTGCACAGAGAACTTCAGACCTCTGGATCTATTAAAATTATTTGTAAGTTGTTAATTAGAGTTGAGTGTATTATTAATTAAATATAGCTGTAAATTATTTGCTAGTCTACCTATTGAGAAGTGCAATTTAATTCCTCTCCTTGAATCTGAACTGGCCTTAATGACTAATGTGTTTAACCAACAAAATACAACAGTAATGAAATTCTGGCAATCCTAAGACCATATCCTAAGACTTGCAGCTACCATTTGGGTCTCTGTAAATGCTCATTCTGCGAAAAGCTAATCGCCATCTTTCAGCACAGACACTGACATACTGAGAGGTGAAATGAAGGCTGCCGGCCAAAGTCTTGCCTGAGGCCACGCTTCCACTCATCCTTCCCAAGTCACTGGACATGCAGGCAAAGGCATTTTGGGTCCTTGACACCAGTCAAACCACTGCTTAGTACCAACAACACAAGAGAATAGAAAAGTCTGATCGAAATTTCTAAGTTCTTAAGATACAGTGGTTACATTAAGCTGGTAGGCTCTAGCATAGCTTGTTATGCAACACTGGTAACAAACACAGTATGATATGTTACTCTGACACAAGGAAATCAAACCTGACTTTCTGATCATTCAACCTCAAAGTGATAAAACGTCCAGCCTCATCATGTACAGAAACTGTTTACCAAACTAATGCCATTCTTGAAAAACAACTAAATTACTTTGTAAATTTTTAAGTTCTTCAATAAAATTATTTTTAATGGATATATCAAACTTATTTATCTTACCTTGTTGAATTTTGAAATTTGCTATTTTATTCCAAGTAGTATAATATGATATTGAATAGTACTTTCTAATATATTCAACCAACAGTAGTAATAATTTGTAGTTTCATATCCCTGGAATGCTTTTTATTCAGGGGTCTCTAATTTTAACATTGCATTGATTTTACTTTCATATTAGTAAGCAGTCAATGATAACTATTAGGACTTCTTTTTAACGTCTCTCTTATTTCCAGAATACAATATTTAATAAGATACACACTGATAATAAAAGTCTTTCCAATTTTTAAAGCTAGATATATTATGTCTACGAGACCTCTCCACTGGGATGTTCCATAACAATAAACTACAACAGTAGTAGAAATGACTAACACCATGCCATTCTATATTCAGCACTATTTCAAATCCATAATTTATATTTTTTTCAATCTAATATCACAGTAAACCTATTTCACAGAGGAAACAGGTTTGACAAATTTAAATAAACTTCTCAAGATCATGCAATCAGATCCTGGATTCAAATGCAAGAAAATTGATTCTATTATTTGGCTTTAACCACTGACTATATACCATTTTTATTTTGCTTCTTAGAGACACCGTAATTTGCATGTCTAAAACAATTGATTTTCAGCCTGCTGTAACTCTTGGGCTTTCTAAGGCCAAAAAAAGTGACATCTTTCTAATTTTTATAGGTTGTAAAGTACAATATAATATGCAACTCTGAATCTGAATACCTCCTTTCACTCATTCAAATACATCATGGCAGCTCTTACTCCCAAATATATTGTACTTAATATTGGTATCTCTGTTCTACTCCAGCTATTCTAGTCCAAGCAACACCTCTATCTTCTTTCACCCTCTATTCTTTCCCTCCTCCTTATAATAACTTTCCAGTCTCTCTGCCTCGAACTCTGGATTATTCAATCCATTCAACATCCTCCAGTCAAAGTGAGTTTTCCCCAAATGCAAACATAATCATGCCACCTTCTAGCTTAAAACCTTTCAATGGCTTTGTATTATCTTTAGCAAAATGTTTACTCTTTAGTCTGATTTACAAGGCTCTTATGAGCTATTTCCCTAGCCTCACCAATGGCCGTGTCTACTCTGCTCCAGTTACACTCAGCTTCTTTCAGACACAGTTGGCTTTCCTTGCTCCATGGAAGGTTTCCACTGTGTAGAACATAATCACTCTTACTTTCCTGGGAAATTCTTATTTATCCCTTAGTTTTCAGCTTAGATGTTACTTTCCCATGAAAGCCTGTCCTAATTTGTGCCCATCATTTTCTCTAAAAGTAGGAGCAAGACAAGGATGTCTAATAATACCAATCCTATTCATTGCATCACTTGAAGTTTTAAAATGAGGAAAGAAAAAATAAAAGAAATAAATATAGGAAAGGAAGAATTTAAACTATCCTTATTCGGAGGTGACATAGTCCTTTACCTACAAGACTCAAAATAACTCTTCCACAAGGTTCTTACAGCTAATAAACAAATTCATCAAAGTAGCAGGATACAAAAATCAATATATGAAAATCAGCAGTGTTCTTGTATGACAACAATAAACCCACAAAGAAATAAATTAGGAAAACAATCCCACTCACAATAGCCCAAAACACTTAAATACTTTGAAATTATCATAACCAGAGAAATGGAAGATCTCCATAATGGAAACTATAGCACTTTGCGAAAAGAGATCAAAGAGGACATTACAAAAATGAAAAGTCATCCCGTTACTAAAAAGACAGAACCAATATTGTAAAAATTGCTATATTATAAAAAAATGATATATAAATTTAATGCAATTCCAACAAAAAAGCCAATGGCATTATTCACAGAAATAAAACAATTCTAAAGTTTATATGGAACCAGAAAGTACTGGTTCCATGTACTACGTAAAGCAATCCTGAGCAACAAGAGCAAAGGCAGGAGACATTAGAACCCTGGATACAAGTTATATTTCAAAGATACAGGGGTAAAAATAGCATGGAAATGCCATTAAAAGGATACATTGATCAAAGGAACAAAATTGAAGATGCAAAATAATCCCCCATTTGTCTTCACCTATCTGATCTTCAAAAAATCTTGAGAGAAAAAAAAAAACTTTTAAAAATTCCAGCAGGAGACCTGCCTGTCTGCGATCACCCGGCGGCGTGCGCGTGAGCTCCCGGCCTGCGCGGGAGCTCACTGGATACAATATATTTCAAAGATACAGGGGTAAAAATAGCATGGAAATGCCATTAAAAGGATACATTGATCAAAGGAACAAAATTGAAGATGCAAAATAATCCCCCATTTGTCTTCACCTATCTGATCTTCAAAAAATCTCGAGAGAGAAAAAAAAACTTTTAAAAATTCCAGCAGGAGACCTGCCTGTCTGCGATCACCCGGCGGCGTGCGCGTGAGCTCCCGGCCTGCGCGGGAGCTCCCGGCCTGCTCGACAACAGACCCAGGAAGGACCCAAGGACCCCAGAGGGGGTTTTTTTCAGCTGCCTGCCTACCTGCCTGTCTGCGATCACCCGGCGGCGTGCGCGTGAGCTCCCGGCCTGCGCGACAACAGACCCAGGAAGGAAGGTAGCCGCGCGGGCGCCCTTGAAACACCCACACGACCCCCCCCCCCGTTCTCAAAACTCCTGATCGGGCCAGTCCTTAGACCAACTCTGCAGAGGCATAGGTTCCCATGAAGGGTAGTTTTCTGAGCTCCGAACTTTGATCATCTTTAAAGAAAGGGCAGGGGAAACCTGTAATAGAACGGAGTGGAGTTCAACCCTGAGGGTAAGGAAACTAAAGTTAGGCTTTGTAGATTGTGTTCAGTCTCAGTCGTGAGGAACAGCCATTGGCTAGCTATAACCAGGGGATTGGGTTCCGCATATGACTGTGCATGTGGTATAATATGAGATCAGAGATAGCCTGAAAGAGGACCTTCAAATTCTTTTTCTTTCCCTCTCTCTTGTCTCTTTTTTCCTCTTTCCACCCTAAAATTTCTTTCTTTTTTCTGTCCTGTCTCTCCAACTCAGTCTCTTGCTCCACCATAGTGTCCCTCATCTCCCTTTTTATTCCAGTTCCTGAAGAACTCAGACTTCTTTTTTTATTTTTTGTTTTTAGGACGGGTTTCTCTTTATGTTCTTTTCTCCAGTCATTTTACCTCACTCATGGCTCTGTACCTTCAAGGGAAGGCAAGCGCCTGTTACTGTTAAGGGGATATATTCCTGTCCTTATTCCTGCACTCTCTCTATCCCCCCTGAACTTAATAGCTTTGTAAAGATAGTAAGGTAATTCTACAACCTCTGGATTCACTTCAAACCTGCTCTAATTCTTTCACTTATCTAATCCTCTTGTTCTAAGTCGAACCCCCCATCCTAAATGGTAAAGATGCCATATTGAAAAGAATATTCACTGCAAACATACTATGAGCTGCTTCTTGAAATTAATCTAATTCACATGAGTTAAAGGTGATACATTAATGACTACCATAAGTGGTCAGTTGGCAAGCTGTGCCTGATCCTATTGGGCTGCTGAATGTATCAATTGGGACAAAGAGTGGTGATTGATTTAAAGAGTTGTTTTCTCTGATATTATGAAAACGAGAATGTCTATGAGTCATTAGAAACTCAAAAGCTAAAACGCAACTATATTAGGAAGATTTAAGTAATACCCAGAAATTAAAGAAGGACAACCCAACAATAAAAATAAAAATGAGAAAACACTTAAGCAAGACACAAAAACAAATATCCAGTTCACCAATAGCAAATAGTAGGACAAATGAGGATGAAAAGTCTGATAGTGAACCAACAGGACTCCCTGGACCCATAGCACAGGAGGTAACAAAATTGATCAATCAGGCTCTAGAAAAATTCAAATCAGAAATAATTTCCCAGCTAGCCAGAGAGATGATGAGCAAAATAGAAGTCATGATTCGAGACTCTAGAGCAGAAACTGAGAAAAAAATAGATGAGCTCAAGACTGTGATAGAAGCCATGAAGACTCAGCATAAGAAAGACATGGAAACAATGAATGCCCAACAGAGGAAAGAAATGGAATCCATAAAACAGATTCAAACAGATATCCAGGAGATTAAAAACTCTATTGAAAGTGTACGAAACAGAATAAAAGATTGCGAAGATAGAATTTCAGATATAGAAGATAGGATAGCAGTCAGTGACCGTGAAAAAAGAGGTCTATTAAAAACAGTAAGGGATCATGAGAAATCAATCCAACAACTCCTAGACGATACAAAGAAAAATAACATAAGACTGATAGGAATTCATGAAAAAACAGGAGAAAACACAAATGATATAAAAAAGCTCTTCACAGAATTAATGACAGAAAACTTCCCAAACAGAAGGGAAGAATTAGACATACAGATAAGTGAGGCATATAGAACCCCAACTAGCCACGATCAAAAAAAATCTACACCTAGACATATAATAATCAAGATTCCAGAAATCCAACAGAAAAACAAAATACTACAAGCAGTAAGAGAAAAGAAACAAATCACATGCAAAGGGAAGCCCATTAGAATCACAGCAGACTTTTCAACACAAACCCTTAGGTCAAGGAGAGCCTGGAGTGAGGTATTCCAAGTCCTAAAAGAAAAGAATCTCCAACCTAGACTTTTGTATCCTGCAAAACTCTCTTTCAAAATAGATGGGGAAATAAAATACTTCCACGACAAAGAGCACCTGAGAAATTTCATGAACACCAAACCAGCACTGCAAGGAATTCTAAACAATATCCTAGAAAAGGACAACGAAATTCACAATAACATGAGGCCCAACAGACCAAATCAAATAGGCAAGGCAAGAAACTAAAAGGAGATGGGAGAAAAAGTAAAAAGAGTCAACAAATGGACAAAAACATGACAAGAATAAGTCAAAATATATCAGTTGTAACCATCAATGTTAATGGCCTCAATTCACCAATCAAGAGAAACAGATTGGCAGAATGGATTAAGAAGCAAAATCCAACAATATGTTGTATACAAGAAACACACCTAGTGCAAAAGGAAGTCCATAGACTGAAAGTGAAAGGATGGAAAACAATTCTCCATGCGTCAGGAGTCCAGAAAAAAGCAGGGGTAGCAATCTTATTCTCAGATAAAGTAAATTTCAAACCAAAACTCATTAAGAGAGACAAAGAAGGACACTACATCCTTGTAAAGGGAACAATTCAAGAGGAAGAGCTGACAATCATAAACATATATGCACCAAATATAAATGCCCCCAACTATATAAAACAAATATTAAGTAACATGAAAAACCAAATAAGCACTAATACAATTGTAGTGGGGGATTTAAATACCCCACTATCACAAATTGACAGATCTACTAGGCAGAAAATCAACAATGAAATAATAGAACTGAACCAAGCTTTGGAACACATGGACTTAATAGATGTTTATAGAGTATTCCACCCCCAAAAACCAGAATATACATTCTTTTCGGCTGCACATGGATCATTCTCCAAAATAGACCACATACTGGCTCACAAAACAGGTCTAAATAAATGCAAAAAAATTGAAGTCATCCCCTGTTTATTATCAGATCATAGTGCAATCAAACTAGACATCAATAGCACAAGAAACTATAGAAACTTCACAAGCACATGGAAACTGAACAACACTCTCCTAAACAATCAATGGATTACAGAGGAAATTAAAGAAGAAATTAGACAGTTTTTACAAATAAATGAGAATGCCAATACAACATACAGGAATCTTTGGGACACAATGAAAGCAGTTCTACGTGGAAAATTCATAACATTGAATGCCCACACTAGGAAAACAGAGCGGGCTCAAATAAACAACTTAACGATGAAACTTAGACTCCTAGAAAAACAAGAGCAAGAAAAACCCAAAGCTCGAACAAGAGAGGAAATTATAAAGATCCGAGCAGAAATCAATGCAATTGAAATTAAGAAAACGATACAAAAAATAAATGAAACAAAGAGCTGGTTTTTTGAAAGAATAAATAAAATTGACAAACCCTTAGCTAATCTTATCAAAAAAAGGAAAGAAAAGGCTCAGATCCATGCAATTAGGAATGAAAAAGGCGAAGTCACAACAGATCCGAAAGAAATCCAGAGGATCATGAACACCTACTTTGAGAACCTGTACTCTAATAAAATGGAAAACACAGAAGAAATGGACAGATTTCTAGATACTTATGAATTACCAAAGTTGAACGAAGAAGATAAAAACATTTTAAACACCCCAATCACAATCAGTGAAATTGAAAATGTAATTAAAAACTTACCAACAAAGAAAAGCCCAGGCCCTGATGGATTCACTGCTGAATTTTACAAGACATTTAGAGAAGAACTACTACCATTACTCTTCAAACTTTTCAATGAAATTGAAAGAGAAGCTATACTTCCAAATTCATTCCTGGAAGCAAGTATCACTCTGATTCCCAAACCAGAGAAAGATACAACCAAAAAGGAGAACTACAGACCAATCTCCTTAATGAATATAGATGCAAAAATCCTTAATAAGATACTAGCAAACAGAATACAGAGGATTATTAAGAAGATCATCCATCATGACCAAGTCGGATTTATTCCAGAGATGCAAGGGTGGTTCAACATACGAAAGTCAGTGAATGTAATACATTATATTAACAAAGTCAAGGACAAAAACCATATGATCCTCTCAATAGATGCAGAAAAAGCATTTGATAAAATTCAACACCCATTCATGATAAAAACCCTGCAAAAAATTGGAATAGATGGTCTATACCTCAATTTAATAAAGGCTATTTATGAAAAACCATCAGCCAACATCATATTGAATGGCCAAAAACTGAAAACCTTCATGTTAAAATCAGGAACAAGACAAGGATGCCCACTATCGCCACTTCTCTTCAATATAGTTCTGGAAACATTAGCCACAGCAATTAGACAAGAGAAAGAAATTAAAGCAATAAAGATAGGAAAGGAAGAAGTTAAACTATCATTATTTGCTGATGATATGATACTCTACATTGAAGATCCAAAAAACTCCACCAAAAAACTTCTAGACTTAATTGACAGATTCAGTAAAGTATCTGGATACAAGGTGAATACCCAAAAATCAATAGCCTTTCTATACACAAATAACAGACAGACAGAAAGAGAAATAAGGGAAAAAATTCCTTTTACAATAGCATCCAAAAAAATGAAGTATCTAGGAATCAATCTAACAAAAGAAACAAAAGATCTCTACACTGAAAACTACAGCACTCTGAAAAAAGAAATCGAAGAGGATATAAAAAAATGGAAAGATATCCCCTGCTCCTGGGTAGGAAGAATCAACATAGTGAAAATGGCCATACTACCGAAACTGCTATATACATTCAATGCAATGCCAATTGAAATTCCAACACTATATTTCACAGAACTAGAAAAAAGAATCCAAAAATTCATTTGGAACCACAAGAGACCTAGAATAGCAAAAGCCATTATAGGCAACAGTCACATGGCACCAGGTGTAACAATTCCCAATTTGAAACTATACTACAAAGCCACTGTGATAAAATCAGCATGGTACTGGCAAAGAAATAGGCCTGAGGATCAATGGAACAGACTGGAAGACACAAAAACAAATGCAGATGTACTCAGCTACCTCATCTTCGACAAAGGAGCTCACCATCCTCAGTGGAGGAAAGATAGCCTCTTTAATAAATGGTGTTGGAAAAACTGGATATCAACCTGTCACAGATTAAAATTAGACCCTTATCTTTCGCCATGCACTAAATTAAAATCCAAATGGATTAAAGATCTAAATATTAAAACAGAAACATTAAACTTGCTGGAAAGTAAGTTAGGCAGAACTCTGGAAGACATTGGTATAGGAAAAGACTTTATGAACAAATCCTCAGTAGCACGGGAACTAGCAGAAAGAATCAACAACTGGGATCTCATCTTACTAAAAAGCTTCTGTACTTCAAAAGAAACCATTAGCAGAACTAAGAGACAATCTACAATGTGGGAAAAAATTTTTACCAGCTGTACCTCAGACAAAGGACTATTATCAAGGATATATAAAGAACTCAAAACAATCAGTCCCCCCAAATATAAAGACCCGATCCAAAAATGGGCATCCGAAATGAACAGACATTTCTCATACAAAGAAGTGAAAGCAGCAAGAAAATATATGAAAAAATGTTCCACATCACTGGTCATTCGAGAGATGCAGATGAAAACAACACTGAGATTCCACCTCACCCCACAAAGAATGGCTGCTATCAAGAAATCACACAATAACAAATGTTGGCGGGGTTGTGGGGAGAAAGGAACCCTCCTCCATTGTTGGTGGGAGTGCAGACTAGTGCAACCACTATGGAAATCAATATGGAGATACCTCAAAGAGCTTGGACTGGAGGTTCCATTTGACCCAGCCATCCCTCTGTTGGGTATCTTTCCAAGAGAACTAAAAGAATCATATCACAGAGAAGTATGTGCACCCATGTTTATAGCGGCACAGTTTGTAATAGCTAAATCTTGGAAACAACCTATTTGCCCATCCGTTGGAAACTGGATAAAGAAGTTGTGGTTTTTCTATAAAATGGAATATTACTCAGCCATAAAGAGCGAGAGAATAGATTCATTCATAGGAAAATGGATACATATTGAAGATATACTCCTAAGTGAAATAAATAAGTCCCACATGTGTAAATACCAAATAGTTTCCCTGGTGTGAATATTCTGCAACAATGCATAAGATTCTAATAAGATTACTGACATTTAGAAATGGGAGGAAAGGAGCTAAAGGTGTAGGGAAGGTGTGATACGTAGGGGAAGAACAAAAAGGGAAAAGAAAAAAATGTGAGAGAATGAAAAGATGAAAATAAAGTGTTTGTAGATGGGGAGGGGAGGAGGGGGTGAAGGGAGGGCAGAGGTAAGGGGAAAAAAATGAGAATCAAGACTTGCCATGTAAAGGTACATGATCCCAACAATGAATGTAACTGTACTGTATCCCTAAATGTACCAATAAACTCAAAAAAAAAAAAATTCCAGCAGGAAAATTGAAATTCACATGCATGAAATTGAATCTAGACCCATATCCCTCAGACTGTAACAAAATCAGATCAGAAGGATCAAATTCCTAGATATAAAAACAGAAATACTAAATCAGGTAGAAGATAAATTGAGTAAAATTTGAAGACATGGGTATAGGAAATTACTTTCTGAACAGAACCCCAATTACAGTACATAACACCAAGAATTAATGAATGGGAATTATCAAATTAAAAAACTTTCAGTCCAGCAAAGGAAACAATAGAATAGGAAAAAAATTGCCAGCTACTCCTCAGAAAAAACTAATATTTAGAATATATAAAAACTAAAAAAAATGCACTCCTCAAAAGACTCAAATATAATATTCCATATTCAAACAAAATTGAAATGAATAAGCACTTCTCAGGAGAAGAAATCAAATAGCTAAGAAATGTTCAGCATATTTGGTCTTTAGAGAAATGCGGATCCAACACTGGGGCTCCATCTTACTTCAGAAAGAATGGCTAACATCAAGAACTCAAAAAAAAAAAAATGCTGAAAACAATGTGGGGGGAAAAGAACTCTTCTATCTTGTGTGTGAAATGTAAATACAACTACTACGGAGATTCCTCAAAAAAATTAAATATAGAAAATCCTTTGACCCAGGTATGCCTCTTCTGGGTATCTTCCCCACAGATTCTATACTTTGCATACGTGAGTTTATAGCAGCCCAACTCACAATAGCTAAACCCTGGAAGTGGTTTATGAGCCCATCAACAGAGGAACAGGTAAAGTAAATATGGTAGAGATAGATTGATAGATAAACTATTCAGGCATTTAAAAATGCATTTGAATTGCTTACTAGGAAAATGGATTTGGAGACCATAATGCTAAGTGAAATAAGTCAATCACAGGATGAGTAATATCACATAGTTTTCTTATATGAGAAAACAAAAGTATAATTAATTTAAAGAGTAGAATACAAGATGGATGAAAGGAAACAGGGCTATCGACTTTGTACAGTTGGGAAGGGGATCAGGGAATCAGCTGAGACAGGAGGGTGGGGAGAAGAAGAGGAAGTAAATAGGACTAAATGTGATACGTATACATAACAATTCCCCATGAAAAATGTATCAATCATGTATCTCAAATATACACTAATAAAAGTGATATTGAAAAGAAATGATTAACAAATTCAAAATAATGATCCTGGGCCAGATATTTAACTCAGTGGCACCTCACCTGCCTTGCTAGTGAAAGATCCTGAGTTCAACCCCTGGTACCAGTCATCATCATCATCATCATCATCATCATCATCATCATCATCATCCATGTGCAAATTATCTTCAATAGAGAATTTAAGTAAATATTACAATACTATTAAATTATTCCATATGCATTTAATTTGCAGTATTTTGTAAGGTGATTTGTAAAGAGTTAGGAAAACACTAAGTGGGATATATCTCTGCATAGGTCTAAAAATCCTGCCATATTTCAACCTTCAAGGCATTTTTACCTAAATAAAAAAAAAAGACCACTAAAGAGATCACAGAACACTCTTAAATTTCAGAAAGGAAAACATAGTCACCTGAGCAGTGTATATTAGAACATAACTTTTATTAACAAAATAAAATTTTCAAGTTATCTCTGTCTGTGAATAAGACATTTTAAACTTGGTTTCTCTCCCCTTTTTGCATATTTTCATTATGGTGACAACATTAAGCTTTGTGTGGAAAATAGTCTTTAGAAGACACAAATATCTTAAACTTTTATCGAGATGGCTAGTGCTGCATACTTTGATGAACAAAATTTCTCCCTGTGGTTCTGTGTTTCACCTAAGAAATACATACATAATTTACTAGGCTAATCGTTTCAGAAGAAATGGACATTTACTGCTCCTGGAAAAACCTGCATTTTTGTTTTGGTAAGAAATTAATAATTTTCTTTCTGAATACAAGTTCTTTACAAAAGTCATCAAGACTCAAAATGATCTTTAAGCAACAAAAAATCATGCACAAATGGTACTAATTTTGACGTGCTGAGATTTTTTTTTTCTATTGCTGCATTGATCTCAACAGCTGCGGGTACTTAAATTCTCTTCCTGGAGCTCTTGCACCCGACATTATGCACAGAGAAATAGAGACAATTATTACCAGTTTTTCATAAAGCCCACAGAGCCACTTGAGGGAGCACAGACATTCTTCCTCCTCCCACATTACCTTCTCCTAACCAGTTGCAACAGCTTCTCATATAATTGAATGGTAACAGTCATTAGGAAAAATGAATTTTTTGATATAAGAACAAAGGAAAAGAAGTGGTAAGAGAAAAAAGGAAGAGAAATAAAGTTGAGTTAGTCTTTTTCAAGCTAAGAGCATCTCGAATGGCATATAATGAAAGGCCTTTGTCGGTTTGATTAGGTGTATGTGAGCATTTATGGCACCTGTGACCACAGGGGGCTGCACCAGCAGCCAAATGGTAATGCTGGTGTGTAATTACAGAGCTCTTAACTGCATTCAGACATGGTTTGTTTCTCTGATAATTTCCACTTTCATTGTTCAAGAGGCTACGGACACTGTAGAAGCTGAGGTTCAAGTACCTGCAGCTGTTGAGATTAATGAATGTTGTAGCTGTTTTAAAAAGTTTTCAATAGGAATGCTGCTTAAGAGGAAAGTTTGACAGAAGAACATTTAAAATATTTTACTTACCTTTCCAAAGCTATAAAATCCAAAATTTATAAATGGGTTGTTCTTTATTTCTCTTCACGAGCTGGCTGAGCTCTTCACCTCAACCTATAGAACCCATCCTTCTTAGATGCTATTAAATTCTCTGT
This sequence comes from Fukomys damarensis, assembly GCF_012274545.1. NCBI lineage: Eukaryota > Metazoa > Chordata > Mammalia > Rodentia > Bathyergidae > Fukomys > Fukomys damarensis. The sequence goes on along the minus strand of NW_022900928.1, from coordinate 110,802,169 downwards.
GCGGAGAAAGTGACTTCAATTTACTACTCAACTCTGCAGACATAGTAGCTATGTTGTCTGCCCTTGTGATGTATAACAAATACAGACATTTAAAAATGTGTTAACCTGTTTATGTGAAAGAATAAATGCATTCCAAAAGAGCAAAGTCCTGGCAAATCTGAACACAAACATGTTTTTACTTTCTTGAATTTTCCTCCTCCAACCAAAGGTTTTGGATGTATTATTTATTTATATTACACTCTTTAAATTTTTGAACATCTAAAAACAGAAACTATTTCCTTTTTCAGCACCACGGACAGCGAATCCCCCACCCCCGCATTGTTTCACCAACACAAGACAAAGTTTATTTAGAAACAATGTTGTCGGGTTAATTATTATTGCTCTTCTAATTTTACAAATAACATTCAAATCAATATAAAATTGGGAATCTCTACTGTCAGGAGCAATTTTACATAATTTTGGGGGAAAAAAATCATGATTAGGGCCTAGTTTTCCTATCTACAGGCCAGCTATGGGCGTGTCGAGACATAACTCCATCTTCACCTTTGGTCACAGCTAAGACTTCAAGAGTCCCGAGATACTGTGATACTCCACAGCAGGACTACAGCAGCTGGAGACATCCTGAGAGGAACCAAATCTTCATCTGCATAGTTCCTCATTGTTCTAGGATTTCTGCTACATTTGTCTCTCCCAATGTACTGAACTCTCTGTCCGGAGACATTTGTTACATTGGTTTCTCTAAGTGTACTAAATAAAGGTGTGGCAGCTCTATTTAGGGCTTCCGTCCTTTCTGCCCAGAGCAGCATTAATCAGGCCCAAAGCTCAGCTTGTCAAAGTCTCATTTTTCTTATATTTCCCGTATAATAAGTTAATTCACCTTGTGCTATCATGGCTCACAGGAGACTAGGACTTACTACAGAGGTTCTAGTAACAACATCCCCTTCCCCTGTTCCCCACACTCTACTAAATTGCTACAATATAGAAATTATTGTGCAAATTTGAAGTAATTTCAAAGTATGAGTTACATTTCTAAATCAGCCACAAACCACCTATTCACTTGTGGGTAATCTTTATCTTTTTCTCCCTGTGTTTTCCCACATGCATATGTGTGTATAGATGATAGAGAGATTCGTGAATGCATGAGAGATACTGCTTTGGTATCGACATCATTTAGCTGTGTTCCTCTAAAAAATTCAAATGTGGTGATTTGGTTACTTAGGGTAGTGGTGTGAGAAGCGTTGTGGGCCTTTAAAGGTCAGGAGTTGTGAGTGGTACTTGGTTTACTGGGAATGAACCCTTGGGAAGAAGATTTTTCTAATGAGACTGGCTAATTCTGAAAGAGTGGGATTTTATAAAAGCCTGAGCCTGACTCTAGGTCTTTCTCTGGCTCTGTTTGGTGATGTGATCTTTCTCTCACACCTTTCCACCTTGATAGCAGGAGGTCCTTGCCAGAACCAAGCTGGTTCCAACACTATCACTTTGCAGTTCCAGAACTATGAGCTAAATAAATCTTTTTTCTTTATAAAATTAACCTGCCTTTGCCATGTTGTTACATTAACATGACCCATATTAAACTCCTAAGTGAAATAAATAAGTCACACATGTGTAAATACCGAATAGTTTCTCTGGTGTGAATAATCTGCAATAATACGTAAGATCCTAATAAGATTACTGACATTTAGAAATGGGAAAAAAGGAGCTAAAGGTGTAGGGAAGGTGGGGTGTGTAGGGGAAGGGTAATAAGGGAAAAGAAAAAAAATGTGAGATAATGAAAAGATGAAAATAAAGTGTTTGTAGATGGGGAGGGGAGGAGGGGTTGAAGGGAGGGCAGGGGTAAGGGGAAAAAATGAGAATCAAGACTTGTCATGTAGGGGTACAAGATCCCAACGATGAATGTCACTGTACTGTATCCCTAAAATGTACCAATAAACTCAATTAAAGCTGAAAAAAAAAAAAAGATAATTTGCTGGGCATTTGGCTCAGTGATTCTGCTGCCTGCCTCACAAGGTACCAAGTTTGATCCCTGGTACCACAAAAATAAAATAAAATAAATAAAAAATATTAGGTAGATAAATAAAAAGCATAAAGCAATGAAATAAAATATTACCAATAGGCAAAATGGATTAAGTCCAAAAATATTTCCAAATAAAAAATTTAACATATCATATTAAATATGCCATACCTCAACTTGTGTCTCTAGCCCTCTAGAAAAATCTCATGAACTAGTCATATCAAATTACTCATAGTCTCCTTAAAAGAAGGGCTTTGCCTATAGTCTGCCTTGGGAACTATATGACATTGCTCCAGAAAATGTAGGAAAAGTCATCTACCTACTCAAAATACCTTCCTTTGATCTCTAGAGACAAATCAAGCATCTTCTCCACCATGAGAAATGATTCTATGACCATAATATCAGAATAAAATTTCCAAAACAATGAAATTGTATTTTGTGTGGCCTTGACTATGTTACTTAGCTTCTGGCGGCTAAATTTCCCTGTTTATAATATAGATATAGCATTGCTCAGGGGACTTGTGGGTTAAATCATTTAAAGTACTTAGAATCAACTGAGAAATAGGAGACACACCATAATTTTAGTTATTTTGATAGTAGTGGTGATGGTGGTGATGATCCCAGTGAGAAGTAGAATATTAATAGAAACAGTAAAATAACAGGAGTAAGAGTGATGATGGATATACTAGACAAAACATCACAGGAATTTATTAAATATTTTCAGCCAAATGAATGATCATCAATTGCACAGTTCTAACATTGCAAGGAAGCAGTAATGAATGTCTCACTGGTAACAGACAGTAGAGAAAGAAAAAAATAATTTGAAACACTTTTAGATAGAGCAATATAAAAATGGTAATCAACAGATTCTGGGCTGAGAGAAAAGGAATAAAAACTGTTATGGTATCACTGTTGTAGGACCTTTACAAAGCCATATTTGGGGGATTAAATCCAGGATATGGCATCCCTTTGGCTACTGACTCTATCAAATAATATAGGACAGTTTCTAATTGGGTTGTTACTTTTTTATGTTGTGTAAGACATTTGATTTAAAGTACTATGTACTCATAATATATTGGAAAGGATCCAGATCAAAGGGAGGATACAACCACATAACCGTATTATAAACTTTATACTGTGACCCATGAGCAAGAGAGGAATTAGAAAAACTGCAGTAGCTAAAGCTTTACTATTTCCAACATTAATTTTATAATATCCTGTATGAGTTTATATGGGGAAAATAACTCTAGGAAGTAGAGGTAGAAGAATCACAAGTTTAAATCCATCCTGTGCAATTTATCAAAATACAAATATAAAAAGGAGCTTTGGTTATAGCTCGGTGTGAAGGCCATGAGTTCAAATCCCAGTGCCACAAATAGAGAAGTAGATATGTAAGGGGATGGATGAATAGATGGATGAGAGGAGGAGAGGGACAGGGAGAGCCTAAGAGAGGGAGGGGATGCGGGGAGGAGAGTATATGAGCAGAAGCAGTGTGCTCCTGGCCTCAAACCCTGTCTTATCATAGAACTGAACTGTATACCACTATTAAGTAAATGAATACATTCAGGACTATAACTGCATTGTCTCAATATTATTTTATTAAAAAGTTCACAATTAAAGTACTTGTAATAACACAAAACACTTAAAAGCAATAAAGGCTGCCCTGAAAGAACTTTTCTGGAAACACAGAAGGAAAGATATTTAACATGTCCACAGTAGGACTCAGTAAATCGACAAAACCTATCATCTGCAGAGAATTACTAGGACATCTAAATTATTAGCACAGAAGGTCAATGACACAAATCTAAAGATTTCACTTGGCCCAGAATAAAAGTCAAAGAAAATAAAAAAAGAATGTAACCATGTCAGTGTTTTCTACTATCTGTCAATGTACTCCGAAAAACAAACCTGGAAGATAGCACTCTTTAAAAAAATCTACAATCTAAAGCTCTCTGTCATATTTTTCAAATTCAGTATCATGGAAGGAAAAATGATCTTTCCCAGATAGGTAAGAATGATTATCAAAAGGAAGCAATATACAAACATCCTAATGGAAGCGTTCATAAATTAAATCTATATTTCTTTTTTTACCAAATTTTATAGTGCTCTGCCCTGTTAATGTGTCCTGAGTGTGGCAGACACTCTTTCAAAACAACAACAAAAATGTGTTTAAAGCACAGAGAGTTCAGAAGACAGAATAGCAGCATTTCTATCTCGATCGTCGTTAATCAGCACCATAAAATGTTAGCTCTAAGTCCACAGATAGATAAGCCTAGACCACCAAATATAAGGCATTAATAAATGGGTGAAAATCTCTTGAAGAACAAACTACTCAGGAAAGACTCAATAAGATTTTGCAAAATAGACTAAAAACCATTTAATTGTGAAAGATACAGAATAAAGTAGTATAGCATGAACTACAATAAAGTTTTGTATCAATATTCATCTCTGGGAAACAAAGCTAGGAATCGGTTCCTTTAGATAAACATGGCTCAGGTGATTTAAGAATGGAATTGTGGCGTTTGCTTTTCTATGCTGCTTTTCCGGCACTGTATTGCCTATAGTGGAAAAGACTCTTGGAGTCCATGTTACGAGATTTCTGCATAGCCTCAGCAAAAAGTTTGGTCACCTGCAAAGAAAATGTTAAGAACCTTAGCAACCCACACGAGATGAAAGTGAATGTTGAAGGAATTGGGAGTGAAAAGTCACAAGTATTTGCTCCCCATTTTCAAAGAGGAATGGGATGAAAGGCATAATTATTTTTTTAATTGAATGAGGACTTTCACCCACATCTCAGACTTCATCATGAATAAATGTATTTCTCCCCACATAGGAACTAACACTGATTTAGGATAAGAACAGAATGAACAGAAAGTTAATGAGTCTCAAATCTGTGAATCTTTCCATATTATATTAGGTGGGTCATGTACAAATGAAAGTGAACATTACTAATATAATCATTTTCTGTGAATTGGACAAGCACTTGTACTACATCTGGACTTTCTATTATTAACCTGTTTCTTTTATGTAGGGTCTTTCATTTAGAAATAGAAGTGGAAAAGGTTGTATCTTTATTCCATTCCACACTATAACTTCATTTAAAGGATAAGTGAATGGGTAATGAAAGCACCAAGGCTATTCATGGATTTTGATTATCTCAATTGCTTGATCACCAACTGTCCCATGTAGGCTATGACTTACCATGTTAGCATTATTACTATGAATCTATTAAAAATTATCATCTAAAAGAATTGAGATTTGTTATCTACATGTACCAATTCCCCACAGTCAATGTAATCATTATGTGCTGTAAACACATACTCATAAAAAATTAAAAGTTAAAAAAAATTCCCTCTCTTCTGAATTTACAAGGAAGGGAAAGGAAAGATTAGCACTTTCAGGGATAGCCTAGAAGTGAAACCTAAATGCAGCCTAAATACAAGGGAAAGAACACACCTGAAAATTAGTGAGGAGAGCAATTCCACTGTCAACAGCTGTCCTTCGAATCACATAATTATCATGAACAAACTTAGTGTTGTTGTTGGGAAGATTAATCACTAGGTCAATGCTGCCATCTCTTATCAATCTGGAAATATAAACAAATATATACTTGCCAGTGAGGCGATGTGATTTTATATTTAGTTTTTAAAATACTAACATAAATTATTCTGCTAGCCATTTAATATTCTGGAAAGACTGAGAACAATCTTACAATGTACCCATGCCACTTAGTTTTGTAAGTGTTGATGCCTTGTGATCTGGAAGGTAAACACAATGTGCTGAAATAATGTCTTACAAAATCTAATGATGATATGGCCTAAGACATACCAACTTAATAAGAAATGACCACTCAAGTAATCCAAGGAATGACATTATCATAGTGCTCAACACGGTTTCCTGCATGCAACAAGTTCTCAATAAAGTGACCGATTCATTGATCCACTGATGTGCAACCTCACTGTACTGTAGATGACCAATATTACATTATTTATACATACATATGTGTGTCATCTATAGAAGTCTGATCTGAAATATATAAAGTGCTACATTATATCCTTCATGCTTTTAATTGTGTCTGTCAAAGAAAGCATTTTTATCAGGAAATATTTTAAAGATGTTTCATACCAACACATACCCAGGTGATAGTGTGTGCTCTATAGTAATAGAAAATATTTTTTTTCTTTTTTACTGAGTTTATTGGTACTTTTCAAGTATACAGTACAGTTTCATTCATCATTAGGATCTTGTACCTTTACCTGACAGATCGTGGTTCTCATTTTTGCAAATATAATTTAATAAGAGTCAAACTTGACTATCATCCACACTTGTTAGATTGATTGGCTAAGAGAACTTTTAAAGGACTTGCAGTTAAGTAAGGTGAAACATTTGTATCATGCTACCAACACGATTAACCCTCTATGCATTAACCAACTCAGAAAAAAAGTTCAATTTCTTACTTTCTGATGGAAGAGAGACTAGGATTCTGTCCCTCCTGAGACGGCCACGCCACTGGGGTGGCAGGAACATTGTTGGCATTCAGCCAGTCTGATGTAGCTTCTGTGGCAAAGAGCTGCATTTAAAATGGAAAAATTCATTACTGTATCAGAAGGAATGATTTTGTAGCTCCAAAGCTTCTTGGTGCATATGCACCATTGAGATCCTAAAGAAGAAACTGATAAATATAAGAAACAATATTGTACCAAGGATACAGATTTGGACTCAGATTTCAGAGGCATGGGCACTTTAAAAACATTAAAGGAAGAAATTAGGAATGTCAACTGTAACTGTTTTTGTACAAGAGAAAAATATAGAATTATTCTGGCTTGGACTTTTTTTTAATCACGTCAACAGAACAGTATGGCCACAGGCCAATGCTGAGCCATGGGAATAATGTTGCTTTAGTGAACCCAGTTTTGTTAGGAGATAGTCATTGCAAAGAGGTTGAGCCCATAACTATTATAGCTGGAAAGTATGATCTCAAATGGAAACAGGAAAGTGAAAAAGAAAAACACATGGAGATGCATCAGAATTTACTCTCAATTACTCTTTAGCTGATCTAAGTTTTCTTAGCTGACAATTTCCATTGAGTTTGTAATAATCTTGTTAAAACATAAAACTAGTTTTTCTATTCTATTCTCCTGAAGACTTTCTTTTTAACAGAAACACCCAAGTAAGTATTTTAACCAGACCTGTGCCTCAACACAAGGGGGTCAGTACACAGGAGGGAGCCTTCCTAGGCTAATCCAGAGAAAAGCTGGGAAGTACGCTTACATAACAGAGCCAGCCTGTGTCAGGAGGGCAGGGCTGAAACCAGGGAATCTTCTGGAAGGTGAGGGATAGGCATGTAAGTAAGGGTGCAGATCCCTCCCTTGCTTTTCTTAGCCACCCCAGGATCCTCCCTCCCTAAGTCAGGGAACAGTAGCATCTGAAGTGGCCGGATTGGGGAGAGGGTGCTGCTCCAGCTGGCTGCACGCATACTGAATGTCGAAAATACAAAGTTAGTTAGACTTCGTGAGGTTGGAAGTTTAAGCTATTTCTGTTCCTGTTTCTGCAGTATTTTGTTTTGTGGGCCAATTTCAAGGCTGAGAGAAAACTACTTGAAAAACGATGATAATACAGCTTACCTTATAACCTTCATTGTGTAGTTGTTCTGCCACACCAAGGAATCTTGGACGGAATGATTGCTGAAAAGGAATTTGACAAAATTAATTCCCTTGATATGCATGCTTTTTTATCTAGTCATATGCAATATGGTGTTCCCATCACTAAAGACAGTGTTCATTCATAGGAAAATAGATACATATTGAAGATATACTCCTAAGTGAAATAAATAAGTTACTCATGTGTAAATACCGAATAGTTTCTCAGGTGTGAATAATGTACAATAATACATAAGATCCTAATAAGATTTCTGACATTTAGAAATGGGAAAAAAGGAGCTAAATGTGTAGGGAAGGTGTGATGGGTAGGGGAAGGGTAATAAGGGAAAAGAAAAAATGTGAGAGAATGAAAAGATGGAAATAAAGTGTTTGTAGATGGGGAGGGGAGGAGGGGGTGAAGGGAGGGCAGAGGTAAGGGGAAAAAATGAGAATCAAGACTTGTCATGTAGAGGTACAAGATCCCAACGATGAATGTAACTGTACTGTATCCCTAAAATGTACCAATAAACTCAATTAAAGCTGAAAAAAAAAAAAGACAGTGTGGTATGTCACTGAGTGCTTTATATTCAAAGACAAGATTTTTTTCTTTTATCTTGCTATAGTGAATTCCCATTTATTCTCCAATAAACAAGAAATTCCATCCACACTGTCTTGTTTGCTGCATTTTGCCTTCTTTCCAAACGCTTTCATTGCCTACTGAATCCACTCAGCCTTTGTCTGTAAGTTTAGATCCATCGCAGTTCTGTGTAGGGAGAATTTCAGAGACCCTTGGCTTAGGACCTGAACACCAAGTCTGCCTTGCTGCTTGTTTTTTCTGCTCTAGTTGCTGAGTTCTAATTTTTGTATAATTTTGTATTAGCCAACTATCCTAGTGACTCATGCACAGAACCGTGCACTAACTCAATCAGTTGAAACTCGATTTTGCAATTACTCTAAGGTAATAAAAGATTGCAGAGTCACTAAGCTACATATAAAATCATGGCTTTTCCATCCACTCATCGTGTGAGCTTAGAAAAGTGAATGTCTTTGAGTCTTTTTCAATTCTAAGAGAGTGATGACAATGGTATTTCTCCTTTGAGGCCCCCAAATTTATACACCACCTTGACATTGAGCATCTTAACCTCTCTGTCACCTTTTAAAGGAAACAGAACCTGTGTCATGGAGTTGTGGTTGTTCAATAAGCCAGTTTATGAGAAAGCACGAACTGTCATTTTACACCTTAGCCGTGTTTCTGGCTCAGGAATAATACTCAATAAATATAAATTATTATCATTTAAATAATTGTTCTTTCTAGACTTTCAGAGGCTATTCCTGTCCCTACATCCTAGTTACCAACTCTGGTTCCTCTACCAGCTTAAAACCTAAACCGACTTCCCTGTCGTACATGTATGTTTGACCTTCACGCACACTTCCCCAATATTACATCTCCCTGGCCAACTGTTTTTGGTAGTTAACTTCTGTGTCCTTCCCAGGGCCCCAGCTGGAAGATCTACTTTTCACACCCTGCCTTCTCTGGACTCCTGACCACTGCCATCCTGGCTTCACCACTTCTGAACATCCCTTCTGTTAGAAACACATGATATTTGTAATACAGTAGTCATGATTTAAAAAAACAAACAAAAACAAAACTCAAAAAACAAAAAATGAACATACAAAAAAGACTAAGTGACTATTGAAAAATCAAACCTGGACCTTGAAAAACCATGACATCAACATGAGTGTCAGTAAATGAACTAAAAAGAGGGTTTAAAATCATATATAATTGAAAACATACTAATCCTTTAAATGGAACCAATTTGCTTGCTTCCCTTGTGAAGTCTTTAAAGTAATGGTGCAGTGATTAATTTTGTAAATGCCTTGTTCTCTATTTAAAAATCATGCTAGTGCTGATCAAAAAAATCAGGGCTATGATCTTATTTCAGAGACATAAACTAAAAGTAGTGGTAAAGCATACCAAGATTCTTGCACAATTTTGGTAATGCTCAGCCCATAAAACTTCCTAATATTTACATGCAGAAGTTCTCTGAGAACAGATCTAAATCCAAGAAAAGTCCCCAAAGTCTGTGTTCAAATATAAAATTCTTTCAGATTTTGACCCTCACAATGCCAGAACTACAGTTTTATGAAAGGGAACTGTTGGCAAATAGAAAAGATAAATGGAATAGGGTGGATCTTAGTGAAGGCAGGCTCAAAGGTTATTCATGACAGTCTTCTAGAACATGAATTGTAACCATGCCCAGGATATATCTTTCTGTTACCACTCAGAATCAAACAGGAAGAAATGAGCTTAGATATGAAAAAGCTCATGAGTAGACATTAAAAAATAAAGAGATAAAAAAAACAGAGAATAACTCTCACTGACAATAGGATAAGTTAATGAGTTAACGAATTAATAAGTTAATGGTAGTCTCTTAAAAATACATTAGGCAGAAGCACAGGAAACTCATATGTTCAAGTTTGGTCCTGCCTGGAAATGAAGGGACTGAACTGGAAGCCGTTCTAGGTTTCCCTTGTAGTTTAAAGTTCCTCCATACATAACAAATATACATAAAATATTCAAATGAATCTTTGTATTTTGTTGAATTTCCCTAATATGCAACATTACAATTGCTAAACACAGAATGGACCTAAGTAAGTACCAAATCACACTAAGAGGCCCAATATAAAAACTGTTCAGCAAACATTAACTAAGAGATGCATTCAACATGGTCATAACTATTTTCAATCTCTTAAACTTTGTTCTAACAAGTCAGTGAAAACAAGGTGATAATAAATTTCTAAAATACCATTTCCCAAGTAAAGTGGCTCTCAAACTGTGTTTCCCAAGCTAATAACATCAGCATTAACTGAGAATTTATTAAAAATATGAAAACGTGGGCTCCCCCAAGATGTATGGAATCAGGAACTCTGTGCGGGGGTCCCAGCGCTTTGTCTTTTCACAAACCCTCCAGATGATCCTGGTGCACACTTAAGTTTAGAAGTGGGACATAATGAGCCTGGAAAGACAATCCTTCATTCATTTCACAATTTTAGGTCAAACTGCATTAACCTTGGCCAAAGTCACAATGAAAAATGTTGCAGGAAGAGTTCTAGGACGTAATTTTTCTTTCTCATTTTAAAGTAAAATAAGTCAGAAAGTCCTCGAAGACCTGCAGACACCAGGCAGAACCTCATTATGGAGCTGCTTCTGTGCTGTCCCCCAAGTGGAAAAGATAAATATCCAACATGACAGTATTGGCAGTTCTCAGCCAGGGAACCACTCTGCCTTCTGGTCTGGGGTGTTGGCTTCCACGGACACATTATAAACTTCTATCAAATATGTATTGAACACTTGTGACACATAAAACAGCCTCTCTACAAAAAGAAATTACAGCTGTCAGCTTGGATCTGAGTAGCGTCAGATTTAAAAGCTGATTGAAAATACCTGTGTAAGAAACCATTTGTTACGAAAGGTGAAAAGTACAAGCTGATTTATTTTCTTGAAAATGTTTATAAGGAAGAAAGTCCCTTAAAAATGAAATACATATATATTTTCCCCAATGATCATTTTAACATTAATCCAACTCCAGGCAGCAGAACAGAAAGGTAAGTCAATACCAAGTGATGCCCACAGATTTTACAGGGACATCTGGATTGACAACTCTGTGGTTGTTCCTAATGATGCCATATTGAAGATGAAAGGTTATTCATGTCACTTGGGGTTGTCTTTTCAAATAAAATGCTTGCTTTGTGTTTCTGATCAATGCTGAAGCCGCAGATGTCAGGTTGGTGCTTGCCACTTTGCAAGCATCACTGAATGGCCCAATCAGAGGAGAAAAAACAGCAAGTGCTCTTGAGCTACTCTAGACTCAATCATTTATTGTTAAAGAGTGTTCTAGAAAATCTCAAAACAAGACAGATTGCCAACTTATAGCAACTAAAAATAAATAGCGATGGAATGAAAGGTGGTTGGAACTACTGCAAGAAAATCAAGGATGATATTGTTGCCACATAAACCTGTATTATTAGACCTTTCTTACAATAGAAATGCCCTGGCATATTGATGTCCCTGGGTAGAAACACAGTATCTGTTATAGTTAAGGTAACAAAATCTAAATCCTGATTCTTTTTTTCTCCTACGTCCTAGTTATCCAAGATTAATGTTTTAAGTATATCAAACCTCTCAGGTAATTTGACCCATGATTTTTTTTTTTTTTTTTTTTTTTTTTTTTTTTTTTTT
>NW_022900928.1:110782158-110790187 GCF_012274545.1 Fukomys damarensis | reverse complement strand
TTTTTTTTTTTTTTTTTTTTGAGACAGGGTCTCACTATGTAGTTGAGACTGACCTGGAACTCACTATGTAGCCCAGGCTGGTCTCAAACTCACAGCAATCATTCTGCTTCAGCTTCCTGAGTGCTGGGATTACAGGGATGTGCCACCACACCCGGCCCCATGATTTTTAACTGAGGGAGGGAAAAAATAGCCCATAAAGGAGTAGGGTGTGAAAGAAAGGGAAAAGGATAGGAAGACTGCTGTGTCACACTATACACAGTGTGCACATGCAAACACACACACAAGCAGGTATACACAATCTACCTACTAAGCTTAAGAAGTAGCTGAACATTGCCATTTATAAATGCCTATTTAAATCAACACATATTAAGCTGCCAACATTAAGAAAAATGGTTTCTACTTCAGGGTCACATTTTCCTGTACTCTCATATCTCTATTCCTCTAATTTTCTCTTGTAACCTGTAGTGCAAGGTATCTTCCTTAAATCTTTCTATTCACAGCAGGCTTTTGGGTCAGAGTAAGAAAAGACCTCTACCTCTATTTCAAACAGGAGATACTGACCATCTCCCCACTGATAATGTAGGAATAAATTAAATTAACAATAACATTGGCTACCAATGTTCTTTGGTACACACAGTCTATACAGCATTGTACTAAATGACCATGTTAAGAAATCAAAGTGCAATTGTAGACATCCTTTCTTAGAACTTAATTACATAATTCACCCTCAATCAAATCCTTTCCAATGTATTTACTAGACTTGATCCCTCTTATACATTAGCAGCAGTATTTTATGTTCTTTTTGGCTCTGATGTTATGTGTTTGCAAGAGTTTGTATGAATTCTTTTGAACAAGTGAGATCATGTTAAATAAAATGTTTTTTAAAGGGTACAACATGTCCTTAGATTCAGAGCCTGGATCACTTTATCTACAACTTCTAGGAAGGCTGTGTAAGAAGTTGAGATTCCCATACTAACTAAGAAGATATCTAGTGAGTTTTAACGGTGTTAACTGTCTAGTTAGTATAATCTGCCATGTTTTTCAGTTAGTTATCAGACAAGAAATGTTTAAAAATCACTATGAATGAAAATTCCACATGTGGTAATGTAGAGACTGTGTATTTACTATTAGGGATGGAAATCTTTCCTTGTCTCCCATATAATATGTCAGAAAATGATTCTTGTATGTCTTTAAATGTTATAGTCCAGCTGGTCACTTTTTCTACAGATGTAAATATTTCCTTAAATATACTATTAGAAAAAAACCTTTTAAATTTTATACTTAAAATACATTTTTTATCGCTAACATTTTGCATTCATACTTCGAATGTTCTTTGCGAACTTCACACAGCTATTAAAACATTAATTTCTTTTAAAAAGAATGTACTGAAAGATGAGTTTCAATGGACATACCCTCACTGTTTCAAGAAAACTCTTTTATTCCTTACAAAATCCCCATTTTTCCCCACAAAGCAAAATTTTCTTCATTAATGCCAAAATTATACAAATACTTTGTAGGGATCAAATTAATTTCTGCTTCACATTTCCCTGCAGCACTGGAACCAAACAAGGCACAATTTTATACATCACTGCCTTCTTAAACTGGTATTTTAAAATGTTAGCACTATTATGATTAACTGTGAAGACAATGGCTAAGGGCATGATCTCCTCTGAACGCCCCCCAGGTCTCACATTAAACTTTCAGCCTTAACTGGAATTTGGGCAAATATTCTCATACCTGAGATTTGATAATACTCAGTACTCATTTACAACGTGATGAGTCACTCATACGATGGGATCTATCTCTAAACTGCCCTTAAGCTTCACAACTGACAGGCATCTTGTTAACCTCTGCTCTAACTGCTCACCACTGCCTTCTGCACCTTTATGCAGCAAAAGCCCAAGTTATTCTTTACAGAAACTTTTCCAAAGCCAGTACCTGTCCAACCTCCAGAATCTAATTTGATGATATTTAGACAACCCAGTGAGCCAGCATTTATAATAATCACCCACTGGCTTGAGATACCTGGTACTGTTCAAACTATATTTTTATTGATTTTTATACAACCATACAGGGTTTGAGCTTATGCACACCAGGGGTATTATATAAGACCAGCTACTGTGTTTATAGGACCCACAAATTACTAATCTCAGATGAGAGTGAATGACCAATTGCAAAGCATCTAACTTGTTTTCAAGAAATTTATAAACAGAAGGGTTCATACACCTTTGCCATAATCATCTCAAGGGTTATTAGCCATTTCCTGTCCACCGTTTTACCCTGATGCACATTTAACTTGCAGTGATACAATGATAATACCCTTTTAATTGGATAAATATATTCATGTCTAACAACTTTACCCTGCTTTAACTTAGAAGGCTCACTGTGATTGTTAATCCTATTTGTCAACTTCATTGGAGTAAGAAACCTAGCAGATTAGTAAAGCACACTCTTAGGTGTTTTCTGAGGGCCATGGAGGTGTGATGTTATGTATTGTCCTTGGATATTATATATTGTCCCTCACTATCCCTCTCTGGCACTGTTCACCTACCCTATTTCCCAGCCACTAGAGCTCTGCTCTACCAGGTCTTTCCACCATGAAATTCTTTGCTTGGAGACAGCCAAGCCTGGACTTAAAACCTTGAAAACTTGAGCTAAATTAAATCTCTCCTCCTTTAAATTGTAGGTGCTGGGTATTATGTCCAGGCAACAAAAAGCTGGCAAATACACTTACCAAACAATAATATTTCCAAGAACTTAGATGGTATACTATGAAATATTTTTTAAGCTCATTAACTCTTTGCCTTTTAAGATTATTCAAAATGCAAAGTCAAACTGAGAAAATTCCTCAAATAACTTCCATTTCTTCAGTTTTGAATGCTTGGCACTTAGGAGGATCTGAAATACGAAGGATGGACCAGAAGGAATTGGCCCTGTAAATATACACGGACACACACTACTTACCTGGATTCCAATCAGAATGCCTTTCTGAGGTAATTTAAATCCAGTAGAAAGCATTGCCTTCAGGAAAGCTGTGTGAATACCTTCACCAAAGCAAGCCACCTGTTTGGGAATAAATGAAAAAAAAATAAATAAATAAAACAAAGGAAGCAAATAACCATCAGCTACACTTAACAATAACAACAAAAAAAGGCAAAACGAAAAACAGAAATGAAAAGCAATTTACTCATAGAGTATTTCCCTAGATTTTATTGATGTTGCCCAAAAGACCACACAATCTGAATCCAGGGATTAAAAGGCTGGCCAGGGCAGATGTATCTTATGTTTTTAATTAAGCATAATGAATGAATAAGCAATTCTTTCTCTATCCAACAACACTCAGTGGAGCAACAGACCAGATACTACTGCCGGTTGTTTGGATACAAATCACAGCTTCTGGCCCATAATATGGTGAACTTCCAAATGTTAATATGACTTACTGTTTAAATAAAAGTATATGTTATAGATATTATGCTGTGGAGTATGAATTCACAGGTCAGTAGTAGCAATGACCAACTGCTGATCAATTGGTTAGGAGTCATTTCATTCAGCTTATGAGAATGCCTTCCGAGAAATTCAATAACCCCATGAAAATCTCTAAACAGCTTGTTCCTTTTTATCATTTTCATAAAATGAACCAAAATAACCTGCAACTCATCTAGAATGCTGCAGAAATGGTCCAAGCTAACATATAATGTTCATATTTACAGAGATTTCATCCAGAGTAACTGTGCTACAGATAGAACTACAAGTCAAAGAGCCACCATAATCAGAGGGCACGTAGTAGAATTTAATGTGACAGGAGTCCATTCTGCCATGCACATCACCATTTGGCACAGGTACAGAGCCACCATTACAGTAAACAGCACGGATGGCTGAATTCATTCCTTAAGCAAATGACTCTTTTACAAAGGCAAGGAAAGTTCTCATGATCATGACCTTCAGCTGACCACAAATACCAACTGCTTTTCACTCCACAGAAAGCATTTTAATAAAATACTGTCCAACTAACTTAAGTAATGTCATCCTGAGTTAATGGGTCTTAAATTCTACGGAAATGAATGGCGCAATCCCTTTATAAGTACAAATACAAAAACATGGAAGATGCTTCAGCAATTTTCTGAGAAGCCATAGAAAGTAGTTGAATATTCCAGTAAAGATTAAGACTTAGCATCCCTACTTTACCACTAGGAAAATAAAATGCTTTGTAATTAGATCAGGACCTGGAGGCTTGTGCAATCCTACCAGAAGTCATTTAAGTGCTGAAGAAAGACTGCTTGAAGCATGATTGAGGCAGCTGAGCTAGACTTACCATTCTGATTTCAGTTATGAAACAAGACATTACAAAATCATACTTTAGGACACTCAGAAAAGACCTCTTTCTAGTAACAGAGAAAGAATTCTCTTTTTTATACTTTAGAAAAAGATACAACCAGAGGGGGAATGAATTTCTTTTTCATTTAGAATTTCATATTTCAAAAACTCCAAATATGTATATGCATAGGCAGAAGAGACATAAGCACTGAACACTAAAGACAGAAAACAACATGAAGGAAAATAGATATGTCCCTGACCTTCACCTCAGGACAGCTGAAAATAGCCCCAATACAACTGACTACGGGATGAGGATGAACCTGGAGAGGGTCTCCTTACACTGACTGGCAACATTATATAGTGCTTTCATTTTAAAGCCTGGCTCTCCTGCCTATTAAATTAAAAGAAGCAGCAAAAGGACCAAGCGTCCACTCTTCCAAAAGTCCAAATAGAAACAGGACAGTCATTTATTCCTCATTACCTGGCTTCTTGTCTAGCTTGGCTTCTCATCACACACATTTTTTTTTTTTTGTAACCAGGCAACCACATAAAAAGCATTATGCATTTGTTGTAATTAAATATTCTACCTTTTTTCAGGTTTTCCTTCATACCAAGAGAAACAATGATGCCTCAGAGTAACCAGGCCCACATAAAAAGCATTATGCATTTGTTGTAATTAAATATTCTACCTTTTTTCAGGTTTTCCTTCATACCAAGAGAAACAATGATGCCTCAGAGTCTGCTGTTGCCACTCCAGTGTGCACTGATGAGGATCTGAAGGTTGTAGCTAGTATGTCTGTCAAGGGCTAGGTGATTCATAAAATGTCCTGACACTGACATGTAGAGAACTTTCTAGAATCTGACAGCTCTCTAAGAGAAAACACATTTCACCTTCTTAAAGAAACCTTCAGTTGGCACAGTCCCAACACAAGGGAAGAGGGACATCCAGTGGCCAGTCCCATTATAGTCTTTAGATAAACGGCAAAAGGTTAAAGTTGCTTTAAAAGTGATCCTGAAATACTGCATGAATCCGCAGATTCCACAGTGTGTAAGTGTGTGATCTTTTTAATGCTGTCATTCTGCAAATTGCTAGTAAAAATCCAACAATCAGATTTCATGATAGAAAAGCAGGGGATGAACTGCTATTACAGAGAGACTGAGAACCTTAAAATAAAGAGATATCTAAGGACACATTTATTTAGACATCTAGAGAAATGTCTGAAAGTTGTTCTAAATGTATAATACGAAAATAGAAATTAAGTATACGTGGATTATATTCCCGTGTTAAAATATAAGTGAGAATTTACACTGTGTTCCAAAAGAGTAAAAGATATTTTTGCCTTCAAAATTCTTAAACCCTTAGAGACTTCCTCTGAAAGTACAAGCTCTGGCTCCTCTTACTACTTACTAAGCTACTTACTTTCCTAAATTCAGATCATAGAACCATGGATTTCAAAGTAGATTTAATGACAGCATTATGGATCATTAACTCGTTACCTCTCCAGTGGAAGCCATCTCACATCTGAGGATTGGGTCAGCATCCCTCAGCCGGGGCCAGGAAAACATCGGAGCCTGTCAGACACAACAGGGAAAAACATATGTGAGAGAAAGATATGAAAGGATAAGAGAGGATGAATATATTCAGTGCATCATCTTTCACAGGATTCATTTAGTCTATGGTAGACATGCAAATAATTTCTGGTCCAAGTATCTGACTTGAAAAATAACTTTAAAATTCTGTTCCAAGAATTTGTTGAGCTCTTGGCCAAAAACCTGGGTTAAATAATCACAAATTCTTTCTGTAAATAGGTCCCCTGTGACTAGTCTGGACCAGTGCTTCTAATCTGGCTTACGCATATTCTTATTGGAATGATTTCAAACGTCTACTGGGACTTGTCTCTCTTAAAACAGAGTTGAAACATATTCTTTTTTCCTTGATAGGTTTTTGGAACACTCTTATTATTGTTCTGATCATTTGAACTCGCAACAAGCCACCATGCCAGAGATGGCTGCCTGTAAACTGACTTCTGTTGTTGACACCTCTTAAAGGTATTGAAAAGCATTCTGCCTGGAAACACTTTTCCTCAGAACTGTGCATATGAACTGGTACACAAAAGTGCTTCCTTTTCATTTATTTACCAGTGAGAGTCACTAAGAGCCAAGTTTTTGTTACTTGCATATATCCATTTATCTGGACTAGACTATTCGCCTGTTGCTTCTGAGAAATTTTCTCAAATTTTTCATGGGAAATCTAGCTCAAAAATTCCTTTTACAAGGTCATCTCTTTCAAGTTATTACATAAGCATGTGCTTCAGCTTCCTGTTCCTCCATCTGCAGATCTCCATCAAACTGAATGATGCTATTAAGATTGAACTTGAAAAAATTCAAGATTTATTTATACACAGTGATAACAAGGAAAGAAGTAAGTTGGAAGTTATGATGATTTTTTTTTGATACTGGGGATCAAACTCAGGACCTTGCTCTTACAAGGCAGGCGACAGAATCACTGAGCTAAATCAATGAATTTTTAATGCATATGTAACCATAATACTGCTTTTAATTAGAAATTATTTTCATATACATTAATGAGTCATATATTCTCATGTATATAGATAAAAACATCAATTTAAAGTTTTTGTGAAGTATTTAGTGAAAATATTTTTTAGTTCCTACTATCTGTTGGTTTCAAACAAAAATATTATATGCATTTATATATATAATTGTATAATAGTAAAAGCTTTATGAATTTATGTTTGTGTAGTAGTTTCTAGGAATAAAGCACCACCTCTCGCAACATGAAAAGTGACATTCCATCTCAATGTACTATAAAATTCAAGGCATCCTAAATTATTAATTTAAGCAAAATTAATAAATATTTTTGATGGATGGCTCCAACTTAAAACTCCCACTATAAAACCAACAATCAGTGTCTTAGCTATAGCACTATTTTGGGTAAAACTACTAGCATGTATAAAAACAGGAATCTTTTGAAGGCATTCAAAATATGTCAATGTCACATAAATATATCACTAATATAAATATATCAATAATGTAAATGTCACTGTGTACTTCATCTAAGAAGTTAAAATATATTTATATATGTCACTAATCCTCATGCCTGTCAGGCAAAGTATTTAAAAGTGACACTTATAAATGCCCCATGCACAAATGTAACAAAGCAGCTTATTAAGCATTATTGAAATATAATTTTGAGTCCATGACCCTTGCAGAATCACTATAAACAATAACTGCCCTTTTAGTTTTTTGAATAGAAACATCACGCTACTGAGGGAAATACTGGGTAAGCGATGGCAGCCAAAGTGGCCTGAAATTAACAGGCCTGGGAAGGTAATTACTTTTATAAGAGTCACAAAATCCCGAAGACCTAACACAATTCAAAAGTGGCCCAATCCTAGTTTTACTCTAACACAGTATATCTAGTATTTCTTTTTACCAACTAACCTGGCACCATTATGTTTCAGCTGCATAAATAGCTTCTAACTTATTTACATAGTTGGTCTTGAGTTTATACAATTCTACATGCTTTTTCACAATGCTTGTAAATACTCAAAAGTTCACACGGAGCTACCATTCATGCCACCAGCATTACATTATTAGGGCTGGCGATTTAGCTCAGTGGGGCTGCAGCCTGCTTTGCAAGTGCAAGGACCCAAGTTCAATCCCCAATACCAAAAAAAAAAAAAAAAAAAAAAAA
>NW_022900928.1:110772175-110782090 GCF_012274545.1 Fukomys damarensis | reverse complement strand
AAAAAAAAAAAAAAAAAAAAGCATTACAGCATTACATTATTAAAGGAAGCAATCGCTAGTCTAGAACTTTAGTTAGAAGGTTCATAAAGTCATGCGATTTTTGATGGAAAACTGTTCCTTTAATTTCATTCAGATTAATAAAATGACTCAGATTCTTAAAAATATTACCTTAATTGCAACATAGTCAGCAGGAATTATGGGGTGCTCCAGTGTTGGAAGACGCTGCTCATCAATGTTCTCTCCAGTCATTACCTTTGTGGCCACATCAATAAAGTCAACCCCAAGGGTCTTGGAAACAAAGGGGAAGGAACGAGAAGCTCTCAGGTTGCACTCAATCACCTGAAGAGACGAGGAAAGCCAAACGAGAGAGAAGATGATGAAAGCCAATGAAACAATATTGATATTCTCTCTGACACTTAGTTTATAATTATTATTAAGTGGAGGCTGGCACTCCTTCTGATAATGCCTTCCCTGTTCTCCCCACTGCTTGGGCTTTATCTAATGGTCCTCTAAGCATCTCTGAACTCTTACTCTTTTCCATCCGATTTCCCCAATCCCCATACATCATGCTGGAATCAGAGCTCAGATACTACCACATTCCTACTGACAGCCCTCATTAGATTCCCATTGGCATCAGAAAAAATCAGTCCCCGAAACCTTTCTATCCTCTTGCCTCAACATATCTCTCTATGTCATCTTACAACATTTTCCTGGCTCCAGTCCTATTTCCAAGCTTACTCTTTTATTATTTACCTAGGAAAATGATCTCACTAAACTGAGTTACTACTGTCTCCCTAAATATGCTATCTTTCTCACCTTTGTAGATGACCTGCTATCTGTGTGCAATATCTATTCTTCCTTAACTTGTCAAAATCTCAGCTATGCTGTAAGGGTCAGCTCACAGTGCAAAGTCTTCCATGAACCTTTTTATAATCCCATATTGAGTGGCCATATGATACCCAAATGCATATTCACACACCTGTGTGCACACTGGTAAATATGATCCTGATGTTCTTTAACTCCAAAACCACTGTATTTGTACAACCTCTCAGGAACTTGTTATGCTTAACTTTATAATATTCATTTTCAAATTTATTTTATTCCTACTCCTCACTAAATCATAGTCTTGAGAGCAGAGTCTGTATCTTACATACATCTGTAGCTACTGTATGACTGCATAGTAGGTGATAAATATATATATATATTGGTTACTGATTGGTTAAAATGAAAGAACAAATTAACTGGGAATAACTTAGTTGACTTTGATTTTTATCATATTTACTTTTTAAAAATGGAACCCAAACCAGTTTTCTCCTCTAAGTAAGGAAAAAAGCAGAACTTCAGTGAAGTAACATAAGAATACACTACATGTCTG
Source organism: Fukomys damarensis (assembly GCF_012274545.1). Lineage (NCBI taxonomy): Eukaryota > Metazoa > Chordata > Mammalia > Rodentia > Bathyergidae > Fukomys > Fukomys damarensis. Next base: position 110,780,715 of record NW_022900928.1, on the reverse strand, counting down.
GTTTCAGTAGGTACTACATCCATCTGCTTATATTGCAGAGGTATGCAGTGACCTTCCTTCCAGAGGATCTACAAGAATGTGACTGACGGGTCTGTGCCGCCAAGAACATGTGCCTTCAAACAAGATAGGCTTTATACTGGTGCAACATCCCCCTCTCAGACACCAACAGCTGCAGGGGTCTCAGTGATTGCAGCTGGTGTTCACAGAGATTACCAGAGGGACAAAAGCCCAGCAATGGCCTAACACGGTGACAATGACTTCTCAAGCACATTGGTTTCTCTTACCAAGACATCGTTTCCTTTGACAAGAAACTGGACATTGAATGGACCAGAAATGGCAAATGCCTTTGCAATCTTTCGGGTGGCATCCTTCACCTAAAGCAAAACCACAAGGAAATAATCCAAAAGAGCATGGCTTAGGTAAAATATAACACATAAAATGTACAGCACCTTCAATTTAGATTTCATTAATTTGTCTTTCTAAAGAACTCCATCTGCATTAATAAAAGTAATAATAAGGAAACTGTTTCAAAACATGTACTAAAATGTCATAAAAGAACAAAGAATGAATAATTTGTAGCATTATCTGTCTGCCAAATACCCCTCTCCTGCAATTACATACTCGTCTTACACTGAGAGTTAAACGAAATCTTTTTGTTGCTTTAGCACCAGAAACACCAGTCCAAACTCTATATCAATCTAATGACCTATCTGCTGAGAGGTGCAGGCCCTGAAATTACATAGTACTGCAAAGAGACCAGGGAGAGTTCTTTTATGTTGCTTTTCTGTTGCCCTCAACTCTACAAAGGTAGATATTATGGTCAGAAGGAAATGATGTTTGCCTGCAGGGAGACTCTGCATGTCTGCATGTCACACACAGGAATTCCTGCATCCAACCAGAGCCAGAAGGTCCCTTTGCTAAAAGGGGGCCCTGATTACAAGAAGTAAGAGCTCGTCTCTCATTACAATTACAGGAGTGGGTCAGCAATTTAATTGGGCATGAAAGGAAGTGAATTTTGTGGCACAAAGCTCTTTGAGATTTGGGGAAAGCAGAGTTTTTAGGTCATTTATATTGACATGGGAAATGGAAACATATTTAAAATACAGGGATTCTTTTTCTTTTTCCTGTTGCTATTTTACAAAGCATCCTGCTATTTCCACATTCTAGAACAAAGACCTTCAAAATGCAGCCAGTGTACAAGCAGACAGACAAGCCTGCGGATTCTGAGGGCAGAATCTCTGGAAAAGCTTCTTTAAGAAGTCAAGCTGGCTCAACATCTCTGAAAGCCATAAGATATCCCCAAGAGTTGTTTAAATGATAAGCTTTATTTATTTACCTAGACATGCACATGAGTACTGAGGACGTCACCTAACCTGCGAAGTTCTATAAAAGAGTGGTTCTCAAAGAGTAGTCAAAAGAGATATATCAGAAAGTGCTGTTTTAAGGAGACGGTGAAAACTCAAAGCATGGGTTCCAGAAGGTCCCAAAGTGACCACTATGCACTTGCTTGACTCACTTTCAGAAGTATTACTCTATATGCAGCTTATGTATAAGTAGTCCTCAAACCTGAGAACCACCTGCAGCAGCCATTCTCTCGCCGTGGTCCCCAGACCAGAAGAAAGAGCATCTCTTTAGTCACTTGGTAAAAGTGCAGTATCAAGGGGCTCCACCCGAATCTATGAATCAGAAACTCCCTGATTTCTAGTTGTTTGGATGCGCACTAAAGTTTGAGAACCACCGCACTTAACTACAGCCAAACAAGGTCTAAAGGGCCGTGAAAGAAATTATCTTTAAAATACTCAGCTGGCTGGCAAAAGGTTGCCCTCATCCCTAAGTTGTTCCTGAAGCATGTCTCATTTTGCTACCTCGTTGTTTTGTTTTGTTTTGTTTTGTTTCAATTGAGGTTTTTTTCATCTTTTTCTGTTTCTTTTCCACTTTCTTTTATAAGTGATGACCTTTTCAATGGCCCCTTGACTGATGGTTTGTGTGGGAAGCATCAGAGTGGCATCTCCTGAGTGAACGCCTGCGTCTTCCACATGTTCAGAAATGGCGTGGGAGATAACCTGCCAAAAGAAGATTTGAGAAAGAGCCGTCACGTACCTTCTGCAAGGAAACTACTCCCTCATGCGACCCTTTGGTTCTAACAGATGCTCCAAGCATTGACCAGTGCCTTAGCTAAACGCCAGATGACAACAGAAGAAAGAGATACATAAAGACCACCTGGGTTTCCACACTGACAATCTCCAGAGATGAACAAGCCTGGTTAAGAGCTTGCGTGACTCTTCCACTGACTGCCACAGGAATGGATAACGGGAAAAGAAGAAAATAAACCAATACATATTGACTCTTAAGAAGAGGCTAAGAAACTACAGGGTTTGTGAAGCACTGAGGATATGTTTTAGACACACACACACACACACACAAATAAATAAATGGAAAAAGAGAGGGAAGGGAAGGAGAAAAGAAGAGGATAGGAGAGGTGAATATCTAGCTAGGCAAATGGGATAACTGAGGTGGGCTAGGCAAATGAACTGAGGATCTCATCAAGAGACCTAAAAACTGAAGATTGAGGGAGGGAGGAGGAAACTATCTTTGTCCTCTTTTGGATACAAAGAAGTGAAACTGGCGGAAGAAAAAAATCACCCGCTCTGTATGACTAGCATATGCCTGTGTGACAATTCTGAACCTATGTTACTGCTTTAACTGATGTCAATCACGTATGTGTGAGAGAAAATGAAGCTGAAAGTGGGGGAGAATAACTGGGTAACTGTAAAAGATTTGTATAAATTATATAAAAGATTTATCAACTTACAGATACTTAAATCTTTCTTGTGTAACTTTTGAGTTCTGTGACCTGAGTAAGGCATTTTTATCTGTTTAGACTTGTTTTCTGATGAGAAGAAAATAACAAGGGTGCCTGTGTCATAGAATGTTTGCAAGGATAAAAGAGAATACACAGAAAGAACCTATGCACATACTTGACACATACGAATGGCTCAGTTTTTTTTTTGGGGGGGGGTGTCTGTGTGTGATCCAGAAAGGACAGGCGATCATCCCACTGAGCTTGGAAACAAGTGAAACATCCCCGAAGTACTATGAGCACGCTGATGTAATACCAGGGTGAGGACACTGGAACGTTTCCCAAAGGGAGAACATGAGATGATGTGCAGTGGCTGATGTCAAAGAGAAGCTGAGGCAGGCACACATCCCAGCAAGCTGAGCCAAATCAGGCCAGCAGACCAGCCCCCTTCTGCCAGCACAATATTTGAACAAGTACAGATTTTTCTAGGACTGTCTCACCTCCCCCACTTCCATAGACGTACCAGCACGTTTTTCTTATTTGTATCTCAATCTTAAAATATTTAAAATACTGAAAAAGTGAAAGATTAAACCTCTTCTCTTAAAAACAAGAGGTCAGAGATGAGAGTTCTAGAAAAGCAAATCTTACCTCAAGATTGAAAACACCTGAGATCTCAGCCCCCGCAAATAAAACACAATTCCTACTCTTACAATATTTTGTTCTCTTTATCAACACAGCAAAGAGTTTTTTAAACATCAAAGGGGCTGGGGATTTAGCTCAGTGGTTCTGCCACCTGCCTCACAAGCACAAGGTCCTGAGTTCGATCCCCAGTAACAACAACAGAAAAAAAAAAAAAGTCATATTGCTAAAAAATCAAATGAATACCTTCTAGAGATGATATAAAGAAAATTTCTCTCCTTAAAGTTTAGAAGCTGTAATAAATTATCACTAAAAGGTGTTTAAAATCAAGATTCTATGATTCTGTGTTAAGAGAATACTATTATGATTAAAAATAAGGAAAACCTACCCTAAACTAGTAATATGGGAAAAGAAAAAAGAGTGAATGTCTTTGGTAGTTTTATGGATTAGCTCTAGAATGTCACCCAAAAATCTCATGTCTGTGAAAGGGGATTGGATCAAAGGGCCACTATACTCATCAACGGGTTTATCTAGCAGTGAATTTAGTAGCTAAATGTGATTAGGAATTGGGAGCGAATGGAGGTAGATGGATGTGGGTGTCACTGGAAAAGGTACAGTTTTGTCCCTGGCTCCTCCCTTCTCTCTCTGCTTCCTGGCTGCCATAGGCTGAGCACTGTTTTCTCCACCATGGCCTCTGCCGTCCCATACCTGCCTTGCAGCCAGTGGACCACAGAACAAAATTGTTAGCCAAAATATATGGCTTATCTTTTGAGCTGTGGGTGTTGGGAATTGTCATCCAAGTGATTAAAAAAAAATGACTAAGATAGTAGTGGTTTGAAATATTTGCAAAACAGAAGATGAAGGCTAACTTTGGAATTTTTCTTGAAGCAAACAAAATGACATGTGCTCTCTAAAATGGAACTTCCTATATTTCAAGATAAATCACAAATGCTTTATAAACACAACTAGCAAGTTTGGATAAAAGTGCTCTTCACATTTTTCATTTCTCCCCAAAGTTAGAGGCCTTCACTGGATTAGCAATATCAGATGTGATACAGCAAGTTAATTTTATGTCATTATCCTATCTACCTGATCGTGTTTGGTTTTCCTTTTATTAATCCAGGAAAAGGGGGAAAGGTGGGAAATCAATAAAGAAAACCAAAGATTCAATTAGAAACTTTAGAAAGAAAGAAAAGGATTTTTATGGTATTCATTGAAACATAAAAGGAAAACTACACACAAGAGAAAATCTATTCAAAAAGAATAATGAGTGCAGGATGATAATTAATTTTGAATATCATCACAGAGAAGCTCTAACAGTATGAATCAGGAATTATGATATCTATGACACATCAGCTGAATTGTCAGTGAATTTGAATTTTTTTGACTGAGGAGCTTCTGCACTGTTTCAGAGACCTGTTTTGCAGAAATCATGAATTCTAATCTATGAATGTTTAAAGATAGCTAAGGAAAAATTAATGGGAGGACAGGGGAAGAGAGAGAGGGATAGAGGTTTTTACCCTTCCATCTTTGCCAACAGCATCCATTTCTACTTCCCGTGCTCCCTCTATAAACTTTGTCAGCACCACTGGATGCTCCTGTCAATGAGGAAAACAGAACAGCAGAAACATTAGCTGAAATTGTGTGTATAATGTCAAGCAGCTCATGTACCTTAAGTAAATATGAAGGCATCATTTGCAGGAGACTTAAGGCTCAACACAATACATGAACTCATTGGCCAGGCTATTTTGTACATGTAAGGTTATTCTCTGCTTACAGCAAAGCAAGGCCAAGGGTCTTTCTGCAGATCTCTCTGAGAGCTCAGCAAACTGGACACCAGTTTCTGAGAACTCAGAGAAAACAGGGGGCTGAAGAGAAGTAGAATATGGTTTTTCTGCTACCAGAATCATTATTATTTCTCTACTTTATCTATAACTATATATAATTATTGATTCAGGCTTTTTATCTCTTCCTAACCTCGCCTTTCCTAAGCACGACACCTTCCACAGTCAGCTCTCTATATGAAAGCTGTAGAGGAGCTTAGAAAGAGAACAGCATGTAGCTTTGGTTTGATTGGGTCAAAGATGAAATCCTTTACCTGAAGTGGATACACTTTATCTAGCTTTCAGAGTATAGCACTGGCAACGGTAAAACCAAATATTTTTCTTTATTAATCTAAAACATGCTTTATTTCTTGAATGTTTCTGACCATTTGTCAATCTTGAAGTGTTTCCTACATTCAGTTCCTTCATTATAGTGTTGGGATCTCCCCACATCATGACCATCATTTGATTTCTCCACACTAAATAAACTGACTGCTGATCTTCTGGGTTTAGATGGATCCTCCATAGAACTCAAGGAACATGGGCCTGATACTGCCTTCTTACCAGGTCCATGTCTCTCCTTCCTTTGTTCCATATTTTCTCTTCAGCTTCATCTTTCAAATCTCAACCCATCCCCCAAAGACTGGCTTCAGCCACATCCCACAGGGACCTCTACATCATGGATTATACCATGAAGTCCCATCTTGAAGCAAGAGCAGTCATTGTCTAGGATTTTGAAAGCTGATGTGATACAAAGGATCTTGCCTCCTGCATGCCAAGACCCTGTTTGAGAAAACTTTCCAGAGCACAGGACAACAAGGAAGTATTATTAAATGCCACAGCAGTTAGAAACAAGTACTCCCACAGGCTAAGGGATCTGAGGACTAGGACCAACAACTGTATTCCCCATCCTGACCAACTGAATAGATTTATGAAAAAATCTCCTAATCAATTTCAATCTTTTAGCATCATTATACATTGTTTGTTTTCTTAAAATACTGTTTTCCTTAGTATCTGTAAACTACAGTCTCAGGCTTTCTTCTTTCTCATGTTCTATCATCATGCTTCTCCCCTTTTTATACAGCCCTAAATGTTGCTATTTTTCTGTTGTCTGTCTCAGCTGCTCTGTCTTCCACAGTCTCCTTCAGTGATTGTTCACCACCTAAACTTCAATTTTTTTGTTTGTTTTTTTGAGACAGGGTCTCACTATATAGTTGAGACTGACCTGGAACTCACTATGTAGCCCAGGCTGGTCTCGAACTCACAGTGATCCTCTTGCCTCAGCCTCCCGAGTGCTGGGATTACAGGTGTGCACCACCACGCCTGGCCAAAACTTCAATTTAAAGAGCAATATATTTATTGAAAAATTTATATTCACATATTTATCTCTAGCCATGATCTCGATCCTCAATTCAAAATCTATATAACCCTCTGCCTTCAAATCATTTAACCTGGAACTCACTATGTAGCCCAGGCTGGTCTCGAACTCACAGTGATCCTCTTGCCTCAGCCTCCCGAGTGCTGGGATTACAGGTGTGCACCACCACGCCTGGCCAAAACTTCAATTTAAAGAGCAATATATTTATTGAAAAATTTATATTCACATATTTATCTCTAGCTATGATCTTGATCCTCAATTCAAAATCTATATAACCCTCTGCCTTCAAATCATTTCTGCACGGATTCTTCACAGGCATCTCACATGCAAAAGATTAAAAATTAATATATGACTTCCTCCTCTAAAACTTCACCTCTCCAGTGTTCCCTATCCTAACAAGGTGCCCTACAATCCAGCCAGTTGTCAAAGGCAGGACTCACTAGTCAACTTGTGTCTTCTTTCAGTCTCAATGCCTGCACATGAGGTAATTCCCTTCAGTGTACATCTTCAATATTTCTCTCCTCCTTTGCTACCATTATTCTGGTTCGAGACTCTGTCATCTTTGTTGTGAGCCAGAATGGCCCACTAACCTCTCTGATGAATTCAATCTTGGTCTATAATTCACACTTTCATTTTATTTATTAGTACATGTTTGTGATGCATAATGACTATTTTCATTTTGAGTATTTGATTCATGTACGTGACGCATGTTCTTTTTTACCTCCCTTTCTATTCCTGCCTCCCCTTCTTCCCTCTATTTCCTGGTCTCCTTTCCATTAGCACACCTGTATTCCTAGCACTACAATGCTACAAACTATTCAGATACTCAGTACCATATTTGATGTCCTAGTCATATAACAAATATTTTAACAATTTCTAGAAACTTTATGCTCTTCTCACCTTTAGGCCTTTATACCTGATGTTTTTTCCTCCTATAACACCCTCAATATAAAACTTTGACCCAGTTCATTCTGAATCGACCATCAAGCATCAATTTAAAAATCCCTTCTTAAGGGAAGGGATACCAAAACTTTCACACTCTGCTTCAGCAGCCTAAATCTCTAGTGTGATGGACATTGCTCACCACATTTCACTGTAATCAATGGAGGTTTCAGTGTCCCTTGAAAAGAAAGTTCTCTGTGAGACACTATATATTATACATTGGTGTACTCCCTAACAATGAAAACAATGTCAGTAGGTACCAGCTACTGTATATGAATACGTGCATAAATAGAAGAAGGGTTGATACAGGCTGGTTTTATTCTAAACACACTGAACTGAGTATTCCAGACTCTGCAGTAGTTTGATGGGGAGACTTGAACCAAGAAATATTCAATCAGAATATCTCTAGTCTAAAACTTTAATCCTCGGTGAGTTCTGTCCATATACTAACAGGAAAAAAAATGTATATATATTTTAAAATTCTGCTCAGCAGAAGCCCATGATATTCCATGTCCCAGGCAGAAAAGAGAAGAAACCTTCCTCAATCACACATCTAGAACTAGCTGGGTATAATTCCTGGTCTCTCCAAAGGGGTGCAGGGCAGGGTCCTTGAGAGGAAATCACATAGAGGAGAAGATAGCTTGTGTCTCATTCCAGAGCACATCGATGAAAACTGGTACACTGAAAATATTCCCTTCTTAGTTATCTGACTCTCATACCAGTGTTGAATTCTAAACCCACTTGGTTTCTTTCTTTACATCTTTTGCTTGTTCTCACTGTTTATATCTCTAACCATTCTCTTCCTCACCCAAACATCCCAGAGGAGCAACAATCCATACTTTCTATCCCTCTTTGAAATGCTGCTTATTTCCTTTTCCCTCCAAATTCTACTTGCCTAATATCAAACTCTTCTCTGTGAGTTGATCTTTTTTTTTTTTTTTTTTTTTTTTTTTTTTTC
>NW_022900928.1:110765281-110771867 GCF_012274545.1 Fukomys damarensis | reverse complement strand
TAACCATTCTTCCTTACCCAAACATCCCAGAGGAGCAACAATCCATACTTTCTATCCCTCTTTGAAATGCTTCTTATTTCCTTTTCCCTCCAAATTCTACTTGCCTAATATCAAACTCTTCTCTGTGACTTGATCTTTTTTTTTTTTTTTTGCTTTTAATCCTAACTAGCTTTCACAAGCTTTTAAAAGGACAACATTACTTTCATCCTCTACAGTACAAGGTCTGAAGATCAATAACCCCACTGGGTAAATCTTAAATGGATTCACACCAAGGTAATGCAAAAAAAAGAAAGTAAAAGCTAGGGGCAGTGAAGGGAGGTGCATAACTCATCACAAAATTTAAAACATTTTTATTAAGTCGTAAATGAAATATGCCAAAATGAGAAGAAAATCAATAGATGAGTGAGGAGATTCACTATTCAAGTTACATGGTTGACGAACCTGAAGTCCCCAGGTATGAGAATTTAAAATCAGGAAAGCTTTCATTGGTTAGTGTTGAAATGAGTGGGCCACCATTGAGACTAGGAATACCAAGAATTATTCGACCAGTGCCTGAGTCTCAGGAACAAGATACCTATCCAGCCTTCAGCAAGAGTGCTTATCCTTTTAGATCCTCGGAGTCTGAAAATGTACAAATATGTTTTGACCAAACATGCACAGTTCTTCCTCTTCTACTAACCATTAGAATCTAGTTAAAATTTAAAGCTTTTAAGTTTACTCATTCTCACAGAGACTCATAGGTAGAAAGAGAAAGAACAGAAAACCATCCTACCAGTGTGGTGCAAAGGAAAACAGCACATAAAGTAAAACAGCAATTAACAAAAGAGGTCAAAGTCAACGGGAGGAAGTTGGATCCTACCTGAGAGACTCTGGTGGCCTCCTCCAGGAATCTTTTCATCTCATCCTCAGAGAACACTACATTCATGGCAGACCCGCTGGGAAAGGAGTTCAGGAAAGCAGGTTAGTGTCTCTTACCGCTGCAAAAGTAAAGCATGCTCAACCTGACTAACTCTCAGAACAGTTCTAGGAACTCTCTAATTCAAGTCCGTGCTTAACAGGAAGGCATCTTTCTTTAAATCGAGACTTTAATCAATCACCTGGACAATCAGCCAAAACTGGCACCAGAATTAGGGAAAGGTCCAAAGGGAACCCTGCTTGCTCTAGAGATCATATTTCCCCAAAGTTTGCTCTTTCTGTTTTATTAAGTGCCTTACGGGTTCCAAGTAGTTCTTAAACTTTAACAGGATTCAGCGCGAAACCTAATTTCCCTTAATCCTGTTTTTTCCAGAGTTCATTATCAACAAGTATTCTTAACCCACTGGGGTACACAGTCAAAGCAGGTCATTCTTCTGCCTCCATTGTAGAAGTATCAATTATTTTTAGTAACATTTGCAAATATAATGTACTGTAGCTGATTGAAACTTATTCAACTGTGTCATTCCTTCCAAATACTTAAGAAATAATGCTATCTGAAATCAATTTACTCTGAATTCTGACATTTCTAAAATGAGATGGGAGGAAGCATGGAGGAGCAATAAAAGGAAGGTAAAATAAGGAAGAAAAATTACTTTCCACTTTCTTTTGAAAGTAGTCTTTACTTTTCCTATTTCAAATCTCTGTATAGAGAACTTTAATTGCTTCACTGCTTAAGAGAAGAAGGCTAGAACTATAATGGTGATAATTCAGAGTATAAAAAATTGGAACAAATACATAGGTTGCAAAATGGAAAAGGAATTGCAATAGTCAAAGCTGTTTCTGCCAATCCTTTCTTTAAATGTCTACATGTTATTTAAATTAATTTACTTTACTTCCTGAAGGAAGTAGTATTATACTGTGGTTTACACAAAACATAATTTCAATAAAAACAGAAAGTTTTCCACCTCATTTGAAATTTTTCATTATTTTAAAAGATCCCATCTCAAATTCCATTTACACTTTCAAATTGTACACAGCAAATTGTATTTCTCTTATTATCCCCTGTTCAGTGAAGTGGTTCCTTACATGTGGTAATATCTGAAGGGAGCAAGTGATAATTCACAACTCCTCACTTGATAGTAGAACCTAGTTTCAACATTTAATATAAAAGATCCTCATTTCTCATGTTCCTCATCATAACTCATCTGTTAAAAACTCTGATCTCAAAAATTCAAAATTCCAAAAACAAAAGCACTATCAGAAGGTGCTGATAGTTAAAGAGAAACTGGGTATCAGAAAACATGTGGGGGCGAGAGATGTTCCAAGTTTTTTTAACTGTCCTATCTTTTTCATGTAAAACTATCCTGGTTGCTTATAGATGTAGGAAAGTCATCTCTTCCTATTGCCACCCTGGAAAGGAAAACTTTTTAGCCAAAGGACCACACATTGGTCCTCAAACTGTCTGTGATGGTTTGGAGGCTACAGCTGAATTTACGAATTACTACACATCAAAGCCTAGTGCTATTAATATACAGCACGCATTTCTGTATCTCCCAATTTTTTAATCATTGTCTCAGAAAACAATATATTACCTCAATACATAGGAAGGTCTCAACAAGCAGGGGTAGCCCACAGACTTTGCAAATTCCAGTGCTTCATTCTAATTAATAGAAATAACAACAAAAATGTGTGAATAGTTGGAAATATGCAATAAATATGCAGACTGGTTATCTTTAGATCAAGGGATAACCTAACTCTATTCTTTCTCTCAGTAGACTCCATTAAAATGTAAATTGGACATTGAGATACATAAAATTCCTAGTTTCTAATTCTAAATATCAAATCTAGTTCAAAAATAGTTTGAACTTCTCTTCATTGTCTGAATCTTAATGAGAATACTTCTATCTATTTATAACAAGCGTTCAAGTAAAATCATGGAAATACAGCAACTTTACAGTATCTTCACTCAGCCTAGTGTGCATTCTATCTGCCCTCTATTTAACATTTCCACTAGTTAACATTCAGATTACAATTCTTCAAGAAAGAATACTAAAGAGACACATTTGTTCCTCTCCATACCAAAGTATTCACAGCTTTCCACGGTGCCTGATCCACCTTCAGCTCATCCAAGACAGCTGAGAAAATAGAGCGGTCCTCAGCCCTGTCGATCTGCAGTGGGCTCGTACCCATGATCTTGACGCCATTCTTGTACAGAGGGACTGCCAGGTTGTTTGGAATCTGACCCCCAACAGATATGATGCAGCCACTGCATGCCTGGAAAAGACATCCACAATATCAGCCACTGGAGCGACTTCGTCGGGATGGGCAACTGTGCTGCCGTTCCCACCATTCCTTTACTGAAAATGCTCAACCTCCTTGTGCGATTTTCATCTCTCATATCAAGGGACAGGATGAACTTGTATCACAAAAAGATAAATGAACTTAGTTTCTGACAATTATAGGCTAAAATCTATGCAAGATTTCCATAAAGCTACCCATGAATATCACGTCAGGCCACTGCATGTGCGGCAATTCAAACACTCAGGTTGGTGAACTGGCATCATGCACTCCACTCTAGGACCAATACTTTCTGGATCACTGTCATTCTTTCCTAAATGGCTGCTGATTTCTCTCTCCTTCCAACATTCACCTGTCCTGTACCCCTTAAGCCCAGCACTTTATATTCAAATACAGGACTGCTTCGCCAAGTTACTCTTTCACTCGGTTTTCCCACAGTAAATATTGCCTAGAGAATGAGAATGAAGTATAAAGTCTTTACTTTCAGTTCATTTAAGCCTTTGAATCTTATCTATCATCACCCCACTCTGGCCCAGAGAGAAAATTCTATTCAATAACCCTACCTACGAGCACGCTCCCTAGCAAACTGCACCCCCAAAACTTCTTTGGCTGACGCATCCTTCCTTTTTCTCTCTTCTCATTTACCCAGCCTCTAATCACAGTTAAGTTACAGTTCAGTCCCCAACTCTGATCATCTGAACCACTCCTGTCCTTTGCTGCCGACTTGGCACTTGTCCCCATTACTCAGGAATTGAATCGAGTGCCTAGTTCTTTCCGACTTGTTGTATAAACAGAGCGTGAATCTTTAACCTTAATTCAGATGTAAGATTTCTTTACTTAAAACCAAACCTTCCATGAGCAGTGACAATTTCAAGATAAAAAAATTAGTCCACTAAATCTTTAAGTTCCCTAAAAGTGGCATTTTACTACTGAGAAGGAGCCAGGCGTGTTGGCGGGGGTTGGATTTGCAGTGGGAAGTGCCTCCTCATCTTTGTCCTCTCTGTGACCATCTACCACCCAGAGATTGAGTCTCCCTGCCTACAATAACAGTGTAACAATCCTTTCCCACTGCACACAACTGCTGTGTGTGTGTGAAACAAGATGATAAATATTAAAGTCTTATAATAAAGACAAAAAAGGTATAATAGATAATGCAAAATAGGAAGAAAGGTGCAAAGGGGAAGTAGGACCGGTAGGGAAAAAGAAAGAGGGGAATGGAATTAATATGAGAAGAAGAAAAAATGGAAACAAAGTCTTTGTAGATAGGGAGGGGTAGAGGGGTTGAAGGGAGGGCAGGAGAACAGGGAAAAAAATAAGAACCAAAATGGATTATGTAAAGGTGCAAATTTCCAATGATGAATGTCATTATGCTGTATACCTTAAATGCACCAATAAAATTAATTACTTTTTAAAAAGTCATATATGTGTGTGTGTTTATAAATAAGACATGATTATAACTGTCAAAACTATTGTAGCCCATTAAGCATGGCCTAATTTGTTTTCCCTAATGACTCACTAATGAATATTAGTAGAATTTCCAAAGTGATAGATAATGTACCAAATATATTTTTACCATTATTTGGGATTGTTCTGAAATATTCTTAGAAGGTATGAAGCTAATTTCTCTCTGATGAAGCAATTACAGCATTACGTAAACAAACACCCTGAAACTAACTGCTTAAAGGCATTTTAAACAGTACCAAAAATAATAATACAATATTCTGCATATTTATAAATGTGCTTAAGATACTTTTATCATAGTTTTAAATTGTGTCCAATATACATTTTTGCAATTTCTTTAAAAAAATAACTATTCCCTTTACCATACCCTTTTTTATTATCTTTGGTGTATTAGCAGTGTTATTAAGTTGCAGGGGCTTAAAAGCAAATACAGGTAGATGTATACAAAAAAGATTTTTATTTGAATGATTCCAAAATAATTTTTGAAAATTGAAAGATAAGTAGGAAAAGTTAGAGTCACAGACTTCAGGAATTTAAAGTTGAATCATAAACCTTTTTAATAAAAGCATCAATATTTTTCAAAGTAGCTCTTTTAAATTGAATTTTACGTTCTGAGAAAATATCTTTCAAGACAAGAATAATAACTGCAACCTTTTATTGAGGAATTTGCTATGGATTTTGGACTAATGTTTTGACCTTCACAGTATACCTTTGAGGTGGATATTGATAATCCTGGTTTACAGCTATCAAAACAGATGAAGTGACTTGCCCATATCTTTACCTAGCAAATAAAAAGCTCAAGTCTGGAATTGAGCTAGGCCCTCTCAAATTCAATCCCACAGATTGTAAAGAAGCTATGATCAAGTAATAAATATAATAATCATATATGGTCAAGTAATATACCAAATATTCAAATCAGTCTAACTCTACTTTTATGACTATTTTCTACTGTGGTTAATGTTAGAAGATAAGAAATGTGCTATTTATTTCTCCAACATTCTTTTGGAAAAATGGTAAATAAAAGAACTTTTGATGCAAATCTGAATTTTTATCATTGATCTCTAGATATATAGATCATAACTGGAGGATAAATCACGCCTACAGGAATGGGACAGAGTAAAACTGCAATGCCATAGTACAGATTTTGCTGATATGGCACAAGGGATTCAGTATACAAACATACTTGCTAGATGAGGTTAACGTCAAACAGGTTCATGGAAGAATTCTATCTTAAACTGTACTGTGTGTGCATGTATATTTTTTTTTCTTTGCTAGGGTCTCAAGCATGGCAAGAATGCAGTCTACCACTGAGCTTCAGTCTCATTTCCATACCATTTTTGTTATCTTAGTTGCCTATTTTTTAAGCCTAATATCATTAAGATGAAGTAATACAAGAATGTTTCTGAGACAATATGCAAGCTGCAGTCACAGCATAAATTTATTTTGGACACTAAGGAATTAAAAGAAAATGCTTTCAAATTTATGTGAGATCATCTTATTTTCTCCACCACTGATCATTTTGGTTAGTACTGATTAAGTGCTATATTTTATGCGAAATGCAATGTGAGAAAATGTATCTTACTAATATAGGTAGCATTTCCTTCATTAAAAATGGCCCTGATTTTTGCAATTGGATGGACAGTCTCCAAACTTATAAAATTCCATTATTTATACATCTGCCAATGGGATCACGCTTTATATTACAGTAATTAAAATTTTAGTACCATATGTTTAAATTCCAGGTAGAACCTTAGGATTATATTTAATTTAATTAAAACAAATGGTACAAATGAACCCCAATTCTGTTTAGAGTCATGTTTTCCCTAGTGAGTTTTGCCTATCACTAATTAATGTCTGTAATTATTTCATCTATTCACTCCTTGTGTTACCAGATGTACCTATATATATATAT
>NW_022900928.1:110746222-110765241 GCF_012274545.1 Fukomys damarensis | reverse complement strand
ATATATTTAAAATAGGACAATTAAACCATTACACAGAGTACATTTTTATGAGATACAATTAAGTATGCATTTAAAAAAAGAATAATCATTAAAGCAGGACACAAACTACACAGAGACCTCAACAGGTGCCAGATACATTGTTCGATATTTTTAAGTCAAACTAGTTTTTTGTTTTTGCTTTGTAATTATTTTTGAGATGGTACCTTTCTATATTTCCCAGATGATCTTAATTCCTGGACTCCCTTGACCCTCCTGCCTTAGCTTCCTAAGTAGCTAGGACTACGCATGCGTACTATTCCATCCAGAACAAATCTGATCTTCTAATTAACAAGTACAAAAAGAATTGAGAAATAGGCCCTAAATGAGGATTTGAGATAAAAGATTAATGTTTGTTCATAAAACTTTTAAAACCATGAACCTCTAAAGAAATTAAGGAGAAATTTAGACCTGTGTGATCTATATCCATATTGTTACACATAAAGATAATTGAATAATACATCTGCACCAAACAGATCTAGGAAAAGAGAAACAGTGCTGCAACTTCTATTAAGAATATAATAATTTCAAGTCATTTAGCTCAAAATACTTTGAGAACATATTTTTGATTCATAAGGAGCACCCAAAGCAAAATTATGATACAAGCAAAATGTCACATAACGGGCCCTTCTCCACACACCAAAGAAGCAAACAAACAAAAACATAAGACATCAGTGAGTAATATCTACAGCCAGAAGACTATATTGCTATCTCATTTTATTTTTTAAAAAATTAAAGCAAATGGGAAGGTGACTTGAGTACTTCTCAATCTCCACTGAAGACTGCTTCCAAGCAGCCTTATTACCTACATGGCCACTTTTCTCTGACTTCCTCTGCATGTTTTCTTTAGAGGTTGCTGTGGAAACAGTCTTGGCCCAGAACTAGACCAAGAGACCCATTAGGAGACCCATCATACATTCTGTTGTCCCACATAGCTGTATATCGCCCTTCTAAGTGACTCAGATGCCTGCTCTCCACTAAGTTTAGACATGCTTTTACTACTGAGTACCTCAGTGCCTTCAGCACCACTAGCTAGGAGAAGGGCGGTGTCCTGCAGGGGCAGGGCACTAACGATGAGGGGCAGTAGAGCAGCATCATGGAGTCTCCACAGGGGGACACACAATGACCTCATAAAAGGAAACACACACTCATATATGTAATGAGTGTATGATTTGCTATATAATATTACCTGTGAAACAGTCCAAAGACTACATCAATGGAACACTGTCCATAGGTTCTCAAGCATAAATGACATTTTAACCTCATCATAAATATTATTTTAAACATCAGTTTCAAAGAAGAGCCAGGTTACTTTTTCTATGGTATTTCATTTACATGAAAAGAATCTCATTAATATATCCAAAAGCAGCCACATTTTTGGATATAGTTATTCACAGGGAAATAATGTGTAAAATGCATGCATTACCTCTGGAGGTTTTTAAAAATATTTTTAAAACAAGTACTTGATTATTCACATATTTGCGTTATAAATCTCAGTTTTACGTCCTAATCTTATAGATGTGTATTCCAATGAGTCTGGCATTTATAAGGTATTCAAGAAATAATTGTAGGATACATTTGTTTGAGTAGCCATCCTTATATCACAAATGAATACTAGGAATCATTAAAAACTGTTGGAGAGAAGAATAAAAAAGCATATTTTTATCTACTGAACCATATCATATTAACATTAGTATACTAAGGTTAACTAGATAACTACACCTCCTAAATGTGTCTATTTTTCTTTATAACAATAAAATCATCACATTATTCTAGCACTACATATGTTAAAATGTGATTTCAACCATAACAGTTCCTATATGTAGCATACTTGAACAATCATGTGATTCATTAACCCCCCAAAAGGGGTGGATATTACCAACTTGAACCTAGAATTAAATTTCATAGCTTCAATTCAGTATTTTTTTCCTAAAAAGTCATATTTTACACACAGGGATGACTCTCAATTATTAGAAATTGACTATAATAATATAAAATTACTGGAAATTACTCTAGAATTTTTCAGGGCTTTTTTTTAACTGTTGCATACATACAGTAACCTACAATCAATCATTGGACTCCAAAGTGGAGATACACTCAACAATATCTTTGGGGGTTGGAGGCACAATGGGAAGAAAAGGCTGCAAGGACCGAAATACTGATTATGCCCAAAGCAGGCTGTAAGCAGTGCAGGCTGTGAAGAGTTAACCCCACAACTGGCTTGTTCTGAGAAACAAATCTGGCCAAAGCCTATGTGCCGAGGTCAGAGTAACACACACCCAAATTCCATTCTCAAAACTAAAACCTTCTTACTAGAAGGACAATGTTCTGTTCAAATTACAACCATATATTTTTGTCTATTGTGTTCCTAATTGGAGAATGCTTTGTCATGTCCTTGACGAGCCTTGCTTATACTAATTTCCATAGAAACCACAGACTGCAATAGCTTTTAGCAATAAAAATCAGTGGCTTGGACTGACCAGGGCCTTTGCACCAGCATTGGTCATCCTGGCAACCACTTTCTCTCTTAGTTCTGTCTTTTAGTTCTTTTCTCAGGCCTCTATCGTACACTGGACAGGAGACTGGAGCCTACTGCAGAGGTTTCCAGTAATGTTTCAGGGGTCTCCAGTAAAAGGCCATAAAGGAACAAAAACCATTCAGAAAGGTCTCATTGATCTTGAACTGAAGACTAACAACTTCATCTGAGGGAACAAGGAATTAACTGGTCGTTGGTGAACAGCCTACTTCTCTGGCAAGTGTAGATCATTAAACCGTGTCACGTGAACAAGGAGGAGGCTATTTATTACATGTCTAGGTGCCTAATTCAATCCTTATGAAAGATATTTATGGGAGGACATCTTGCTCTAGTTAATAGTTAGCCGGTATATGTTACCAAATAGAGTTTAAAGCTTAGAAAGAAAATAGGACTTTTATATGAAAATAATCACTCTAGGCCAGAGCCTCTAGATTAGAAAAAAACAATCATTTCTATCTTTTTTTTTCTTCTTGTTTTTGTTTGTATAAAATGAGGCAATGTAAGACCCTGGCAGCTCTTTCTCCTAAGAAGAATTTCAATATAAATCTACATACATGAATAGAGGTGTGCATAAAGTATATACTGCATACTGCATATATAAATTTTTTTTTTTTACCTCCTGATGGTAGATGTCTAGGATTCTCTCCAAAGACAGCTCTTCAAAGTACAGCTTGTCGCACTCATCAAAGTCAGTGCTCACAGTTTCAGGGTTGCAATTCACCACCACCGTCTTCTTGCCAAGTTGACGCAATGTGCGGATGCTGGAGACAGCACACCAATCAAATTCTACACTGCTGCCTGTAGAGGAAATGAGGTTGGGAAAAGGGGGAAGAGAAGTATGAAGTTGCAATGCAAAGAAAAGCACAGAAAGTATCTGTTACCAGTCCATCCAGATACAGGAAACCAAAGTCTTTCAATTTAATTTTCAAAACTTCAAAATATAAATTTCAGATCCATGAGACATTGTATTAATGGTGGGAAAGCAGGTAGTAACTAAATAACAAAGAAATATTGGCTTGCCTACTGCTCTAAATTCTGCAGTAGATAATATCCAAATTTGAAGCATTTAGAAAAACAATGTTAATGGGAGACAGTTTTAATGATAAAAATAAACCTGGCTTACAAAAAAGAAATTCAAAGTGAACATGATGACCTCAATTCACAAAAAAAGTTAAGCCAATGATCCAAATTCTTGAGTTCTTATTTCAATCTTTCCACTTAACCTGTTGTTTAAGAACTAAACCATAATCTTTAAAGTGCTTTTTAGCTCTGATATGTCTTTATTGATGGGCAAGACCTATCATTTCTATGCATTTCCTTTTAAACCTGAGAGGCCACCCCATGCAGCATGAGTGACCTTCTATGAGTATTTTGGACTATTATAATGATCAAAATGCCTCAAAATATCACATCTGCTGGGATGCTATAGAACTGAAAGTCCCAGTACTTAAATCTTGTCAAAAATACGGTGTCCAGATGTAGTAGCATGTTAATTCTATCACATATACAGTTGATTAACAGCTCTGCTGCTCTTTTCTGTACCCTAAAGTAATGCAGAACTGTAGCATAAATTAGGTAAAACTGAAGATAAAGGAAAGAGATCTAGAGAGCTATATGCTGATGAAGATGTTTAAATCAAGCCATAAGATGACTGTTATGGTCTGACTGAGTCAAAATTCAGATATTGTAATGGAAATTCAATCAAAAATACAACATTACTATGAGGTGGGCCTTTCAAGAGGTATTTGAGCAGAGCCCTTGTCAAAAGGTCACTGCTGTAATAAAAGGCCTTGGGAGAGAGTTTGGTTCTTTTGTACCTTTCTGCCTTCTGCAGTGAGACACAGCACTCCTCTCTGCCAGACAAAGTAATGTTCAAGACGTGATCTCAGAAGCCAAGAATCAACCCTCACTAGAAAGCTGAACTTGCTGGTTCCTTGACCTTGGACTTTCTATCTTCCTGAACTGTGAGAAATGTTTCTGTTCTTTATAAATTATCTACCCTCAGGCATTTTGTTATAGTAGCTGAAATGGACCAAGATAACAATTAAAGTGGTAAAAATGACACCTTTGGCCTACTTTAAGACTTGGTGAAACTAGCATATCTTGAGGCACCTAGTTAATTGTAAAAACTATGTTCAAAGAAACAGAGTAAGACTACTAAACCATACATTTTATCATTTTCATATTAGAATGTCTTTTAAGAACTAAATATGAAATGTATTTTATTCACTAATATCACTATTCATTTAACATACACCTGGAAACCATAATAGATCAAAGTGGTTATTAAGCGTTTAATTTTAATTGAATAAGGGAGAAAAATGTCACAATCTCTGCCAAGTTTATGTTAATTAAATTGGGTAACTCTCTACCTACCAATGAAACAAACTCTTTGTGTTTGATGTAAACAGAAGATCTATGGATTATATCCATAATAAAATCCTTTAGAGAATCTAGTCCCTTATGAGGAACTATATTAGAAGAGATATAGTCAAGGTCTATTCCAGTATCCAACCTTAGTAAAAGACCTAATTCACTTAATAAGGATGAAAGTGATAAAAAGATACGGTGAGATGAGATTACGGTTATAGTTGAGATCTGTGTAAGTTCCACCGCTACCACTAAATAGCTATACGAGTTTGGGCTTCAGGTCTCTGAGCCTCAGCTTTCTAATTTGCAAAGCACTTATTGCAATGGCTTTTATTGCACATCATTCTTAGAAAAACAGAATCAACATTTATGCAAATATCAACTGGGAATTCTATGTGAATAGAAGTCGTTATTTTACCAATGTGATATGGCCCACAGCCCAACACCATCAATCCATGTTCATCAAAATTGATATCATGCTCCTAGGGTGGAAAAAAAAACAGAAAATGTGTAAATTATCATGTTATTCTTCCATTTAATTAAACTAATTGTTTTGTATATAAGTGTATCTTTTCATTCTTCCTTTCATTCACAAGTATTCTTTAAGTTTCTAGGAAGCCCCTAATATAAAATATTATATGGGTTTTATTTACTTGTAAAAATTAGATTTAGCTCAGTATTAGCCAATTAAGCAGTCATAAGAACAAAGCATAATTTTATGCTCATGTAGACATAGTGCTTATATTTTACTTGTTTGATTTCATTATCTTAAGGTAGTTCCCTAAAAATGAGGATAGAAACACATCACTGCCTCTGACCCATTTGATGTCATTTTTATTACCAAGGTCGCGAGATAATCAAAGATGAAAAATATGTATTCCCTGATATTGCTCAGCTATTAAATCTGGTGCTCTCTTCGAAAGACAGTTTGGTAGCTCCTACCTGGCCATTGTAGGTCACATATAGGTAATTTGTTACAGATGGGTATTCTGCTGCCAGCGTGTCAATCTGCAAAAGAAAATGAGTTAATTAATGATTATTTTACTCCCTCTCTCTATTATAATTTTTAAAACTGGATTTTTTTGTGTGCTGGTTTCATGTTTCTTTAATATCTAGTACTGTCAAACATAAGGACAGGAAGAGCTATGTATGATCTAATTGCTTTCTAATTCTGAAAATGAAAGAAGAGAGAAAAAAATATAATCCAATTTTCACTTAAGCAATAAGTAGCCACACAGACCCCAGAGCACTGTTGGATTACTACCTCCTTTGATCAGGACATGATGATCATATGGTCCACTAAGTTACCAGGAAAACTAATGCAACCAACCATCAAAAGCAGCTGTATGTGAAATCCAAAATCACAGCAAAATGACCTAAGCATAAAAATGTCTTTGGTTTACAAATTAATACATAGGATGTAAGTTACCGAAAGCTATAAGAAATGAGATGACATAAATACTATAAAGTATAAGCAAAGAGTAGGAGATCAGAATCTCACTGAACATATTTGGAAAAAGTAAATCAATTCTGCTCTCAAGGGCCAATAGCTCAGCTTAGTGAGCAAGAGTTTGGGGCTAACAGGGCAAGCGAATAGAAGATAGGTGAGCACGAAGAAAGTTTATAATTGCTGAGTAGAAAATATTTAGCATCAAGCTTGAGACCTAAGGGTATTCACGTGACCCCTGAGCACACAGAGAAAAGCCAAGGATTTTTAAAGGACAAAAATCAGCTTGTGGTACTTTAAACCAAGATAGCACCCCCTCCTCTAAATGCCCCCCCTCAAAAAAGTAGTACATACACCTATGAACATTCATGTGTGATTGTCATGAATACTAGATGACCTCATTAAGCCCAGCCCTACCACAATGAATACTAAATGAACCATAATGATGGGGCACTTAACATAAAGTATTACCCTGTAAAATCTAAGTGCCAAGGGAGATAACTATTATTTTCAAGAGGCTTACCATCATGCTAGGGTATTTCAAGTCCGTCTATTATCACACTAATGATTTCTCATATTTCAAATATATTTGGACACAGGTCAAAAACAAAAGAGAGGTCAGTTTCATTTTTTCCTTTTATTTAGGAAAACTAGGTATTCATTCCTATTTTTATAGCCCTGTGCCCACTCTGCTTCTTTCTGTTTCAGGCATAAATCATCCCTGCACTCAATAAAACTAGTGACGTCATGAGCATCAATCACAGAAGCAGGCTCATTTTCTAAACACGCCTTTCTATCAACAATGGCACGGTGAATGGGTGCCTGTATATCTTCCATCAAAGATATCCTGGGTAGAATGAGAAACTCTCTCACCTGTTTAACCCAAGGGTGGATGTTTTTCTTGAGCCTCAGCTCCCTTGTCTGGGCCTCAGTCAGTCCCAGGCATTTTGATATCTGCTTGTCTGAGAAGCCCATCTCCTTTGCTCTCCTCAGGGTCTCTTCGGAAATGGACTCACTGGAATGTGATGGCAAAGGGGGTTGGAGTTTAGAACAAGCATACTGAGAAGCACTAAACTGTTCCATTTCAAAAAGAAACAAAGGCTCTTTGTTTCCTTCCTGCAAACATATTTAGGTCTTTTCATCTTATAAAAATATAAAAATAACTAACCTGCTATGTCTTGCATCCTCTATGATAAAGTCTGCTACATTGCCAGTGCTGATCTCTCCACAGGGTTCTACTTTCACACCCGGGCAATTTGTCTTGTTTATTTTATTTCATTTTTAACTTTTGCATCTACTCTTCCGATAAATTTTCTTGCTTAATTTTCAGGGACTTCATTCTCTAATAAATCAGTTTTTAATTTCCATAACATATCATCACCTCTTAATTTCCCATCACTTCTAAACATAGCTACTTTGGTTTCTACTAAGTTACTTCTCACACTATTCTTTTTCAACTATTGCCTATTTTTTCCCCAAGACTCTACCTTTTGTCAACCATTTTAGCCTGGCTATTTTCTCTCCTCTATACACTGAGCCACTATCCTGGGATCAAGTAGCATAGCTGGTTGATGCTTTCCAATCCATGCCTCTTCTCCAGTGCCTGATTGTGCTCTTGATCTGTCCTGAGATCATCCTCATGGGGTGTCCCAATATTGCTTCAGACTGTGTATCCTCTCCCTCCACAAACAGCCTCTATTTCCCAGTACCATGCATCTGTCTAGTTGAGAAGATAATTTTGTGCTTCTATAATTATTTAACATTCAAGGTAGATTTATCCCATTTTCTTCCATATTCATTTCTATAACGTAGACTTTGTATTGTTTCTCTCACCTACAATGTTTTTTGACATACCCTTTACCTATCCAGTTTTTCCCAAACTCTCAGCCACCCTTCAAAGGTCAACTAAAACTGGACTCATCCATGAAGCCACTGAGTTTGGTCTCCCCCATACAGCGCTTCCTGAGATTTTCCCTGACTCTTCTCATTAGAGCTCTGGGCATAGTTGGAACCACGTTATTATCATCTGATTTTTTAATGTTCCTTAACATGTATTCAAAAAAAGGGGTTTTTTTCCCCACTACATTTAAGTTCCATGAGGATAAATAATACATTTGGCTTACTTACCAGATTATGTTATTATCATCTGATTTTTTAATGTTCCTTAACATGTATTCAAAAAAAGGGGTTTTTTCCCCACTACATTTAAGTTCCATGAGGATAAATAATACATTTGGCTTACTTACCAGATTATTCCTAAAGCCTATAACTCAATCCGGCCCACAGACAGCATTCTACAGATATTTATTAAATGTGTAAAAGAAATCATAACTCTTTTTTACATAAAATACAAAGAACCAATAGAAAGTAGCTTGTAACTAGATTTTAAAATGTAGAAAAAAATAATTTGTAGAGAGCTAAGATACAGAAGAATAAAATACTACTATAAAGCATCCCTAAATACATACCCGTGATTATTTCAAACAATAATCAATGCAATGAAATTCAATTATAAGAGCTTGATAGTACAATGAATCTAAAATATAACAGAATATTATCAGAAGATCTAACTTATACTAAATAAAGTATTTTCATGAAATCCAGTTAGTAGAATGTAATTGAATTCTTGCTTTTTGTTCATTTTAATCTTTAATCTTTTATTTAATTAATTCATACACTGAGTTTGGAGAAGACACAATCATATAATGGCTCTTTTTCTGGCTGTCTAATATCAGTATCAGTTTAGATTTTTGCAGCTTTAACTCTCCTTGTCAATTTGCTTTTTCTATTACACCTGAATTCCCTTCTGTTTCAAATTAGTTCATTATTTCTCCCAATGCATTTAATCATTTATCCTTTTATTCCTGTTATGAATTTAATCTTGCCAAGTTTTTGGTAAGCATCCTTTCAAGGCAACATGTTTTTCAGTCATATATTTTATTATAACCTGATATTAACTATTATTACTTAGAACACATGCCAAGCCACTTGCAATATGATGAAAAATTTTGCTATCCAGTATGGTAGCCACTAGCCATATGGCTATTTAAATTTAAATGACAATTAATTTAAATTTTTTCAAGACCAAAAATTTAAATCCACAGTAATTCCAGCCACATTAGAAGTGATCAATAGCTGCATGTGGGCCGAGGCTACTGTATCAGACAGGAAGATTACAGAATATTTCCTCATGGGACTTTCTATTGGACAGTGCTACTTGAGACAGGACAAAAACAGTACTGGAAACAATGGAGTGACAGAGAGTGATTCAGAACAATTTATGGAGGGTTAAGCTGTGTGATGCAACGTAAGGTCAAAGAAAAGAGGTAACAGTGTGAGTGGTTGTGCGTGTAATACCATAGCAGTCAGAGCTGTGCAGAGCCATAAAGAAAGTTCAGTTTTATATAGATGGAGTTGATAGATGTGCTATAGGCAAGGACAACAGTATCCGCAACAATCTGAGGGCAACGATGGACTCCACAGGCATGGAAAATACACTGAGGATCTGTAACGGGGAAGAGTGAGAAGGAGATTGGATGGCGAGAGTGGAGCGACAGTCACTGTCATTCTTCCACCTGTGTTTCTCACTTAGCAAGCACGTGCTGTGTGTCAGACTTGTGTTGCCTATATGAATGGTGCGGAGAGGAAATGTAGAATTCACATCCTCGAGAAGGTCAGAGTATATAGACTAACAGCCAGGTACGTGTCGGCACCACGAAAGACGCTACCAGGAAAATGTACACAAAACCAGGCTGTGGGGCAAGGAAAGAGCCTCTGGCTTCTGTTTCTGTGGAAACACTTTACCCCACATGGGATTTCTGATCTTTCTGAAGGACTATGAAATACTTAAGTTTATTATTATCTTTAGTTTTTAAAAAAGTAAGAAAAAACTATAGAGGATGAATTTGCTGTTACCATTTGTTTAATAAATGTATGCTTCCACTTTCCTGCCAAACTGCTCCTAACCCAATTGCTTATTTATGTGCAAGTATGCATTCAGCCCCAAAGGGCAAACACACTACAAATAGTCTATTTTTCTATGACAGAATTTTAGATGAGGTTCTTTTAAAATAAATCTCTAATTGTGAGTTTTGCAGATCTTAAACCATACTAATGTTTACATGCATGAGGAAAGGTTATATATTTTTCTGTGATGTATAATTGTATTATAGCATAGGAATAAACTTTAGATTAGGCACAGAAATCGTGCACATATACCGCTGGACAAACTCTTACCCATGAGATCTTCTAGGCACTTACTAAAACATTTTCCCCTTGTTGCTGGATAGCAATGAAGAAAAGACAGGCAAAGAATAAACAGATTTTCAATACAACATTTCCTTACTATTGCAAAACTACCATAGGCAAAAGCCATATTATATTACTGCATAGATGACCATTTAACCTAATTGACAAAGGCCCTAACCCCTCAAACAGTGGTCCGGATACTTGAGGCACACCCATAGGTTCAGAACCATCAAATTCACTTGCAACTATGGATTAGCAGCACTGTCAATGCATGTTGTAGCCCCAAACAAGCAGAAGTCATGCATGTATCTTTAGCCTTTTTTGGTCATGGACTTCTATTTGTTTGTTGCTGTAATTTTTCTTGCTTTTGTTTTATTTTGTTTTATCTTGAATGATTTACTTGTATTCCTTCTTATATGGAATACCAATCAGTTCTTTAAAGGTTGTTGCTGTGTTGCTTTAAATGACAAGTATAAATAAATGTATTAAATAAATATAAAAAACTATTCCACTATTCCATTCCTCACATTTCTTTTGGGGATACAATAAATTTGCATTTGTTGCTTCCATATTCAGGAATGCAATCTTTCCTATTCAGGAATATATAAAATTCCTCTTATTCTTTTTCACCATAAGAGTTCCATTGAGTATATGTTCAGATATCTTTAGCAAATATTCATTTTTTCCTTCTACTCATGAAAAAAAAATATTTGACTCTTACCAATAAAGGCAGGAAAGAAGAAAATGAGGGAGGGAGGAATAAAGAAAGGGTGACAGACAGCATCAGCCTTGTGCATAAAAAGTGAAGTGATTTAATTCTGTGCTCTGCTCTGATAGCAAAAAGAAAATAGCTATCTGTCACTGAGACTAACTCAGTTGTTACTGCTCCCCCCATAGAATCCCTGACTCCAAAGAGCTCTCATTATTTATAAGGGAAGACTGGCAGGAGCAACAGTAAGACAAAATAATGATTATGAGTGATACTTTAGAGCAGGGTGAAAACTATTCCTACACAGTCACCCCTCAAGTCATCCTAGGTGAGAATTTTGCAACAGATACATTGAGCTACACCTGCCAGGATACATATTAAGCTCCTTAGCTGATTCTTAGAATATTTTCCTGATAAACCAAAAACATTTTTAACTTTGCCCAATATGCAAATAACTAGATAAATAACATGACATTGTATTTTAAGTATCTGGAAATTAGAGTCTATTAAACTAGTATGACATATTAGTAACGCATATCCATCTATCTTAATTTAAATGAAAATACTGGTGTGTTCATATAATATACAAAGCATTATATTTTTATAACATTTCATTCATAGTGTTTCTGGCTATTAATTTTTACTCTTTAGACACAGTAAATAGTCCAAAGAACTTTACAGTCCTGCTCAATGAGAAACAGATGTTGACCCTGACCCACATAGCATTCCAAAGACAGACAAGTGCTACCTAGGTCACCCGAACTCCATGACAGGCCCAGGCTGAGGCTCTGTTCTCCCCACCTGTTCCCTCCTCTGCTCCTGTGTAGTACAAGGCTGGCTGGCAAATCATTACACATGGAGAAAATTGATATCCTTGACAACTTGTTCTGAGACAAAACTTTATTTTGTGTCCCATTGTAATAAAACAAAACAAGAGACAGTTTGAATACATGGTTCATTAGCTTTTGGACCAGTGATTTAGATAAGGTTAAACCTCCTCGAAGTCAAATTCAAGAAAAATAATCCTAAGTGAACCTATAGCCCATTTAACTATGCGGAGAGTCAGATACAGGCTTTTGCCCTTTATTTTGCCGCTATCAGGCTACGCTCTGTTTTTTCTACTCAAGACAATCTCCATCATCATTAAGCTTTCGTGGTCACTGTTGTTTTTGTAAAATCAAGCTATGTAGAATCTTATTATAGGGATGGGACTATAACATTTTCTATTTTTTCAAAATAAAAACATTAATTTGGAATAGATTCAAAACAGAATAATTACTAAAGGAAATATAAATGCTAAAATTGTAGTTCAAACTGCTTTTTGAAGCCTCAATAGGGAATGCTCCACTTGTAGTATCTTTAAATCAAGGGAACATTATTTCAAGCTAAAAATGTGATCAGCTAGATGGCACATATTGCAGTAAAGCTCAGTTTTAAAATACATGTACTAGCCAGGCATGGTGGCACATGCCTGTAATCCCATCACTCAGGAGGCTGAGGCAGGAGGACTGCTGTGAGTTCGAGACCAGCCTGGGTTATATAGTGAGTTTTAGGTGAGTCTCAACTACATAGTGACACCCTATCTCAAAAAACCAAAAAATAAATTTAAAAATTAAAAAAAAATACATGTACTAAAATGCATATACTTCTGCTATTTGATGCATGCCTGTACACAGTAGCATTTTGTTTATTTTTTAGTCTTTTAAATATATACACATTAACTGCATTCTTACAAACTGTATCCTCTAAAATCTGCTACATAGACAACTTTTCTTCCCTACCAGCTTTTCTTCTTTTCAGAGTTCGGGGGCAAAGTCTTCAAAGGTTAGACTGTCATCACCTTAATAAAATCTAAACAATAAAACAAAGACACACCAAAGGTGTGTGATGTTGGCCTTTTCATAATCTCCAGTTTCTCTCCACTTAGTAGAACAAAATGACAGTGTGAAATTTTAGAGAGAGGAAAAAATGCCTTAAAACCAGACATTCAGACTTTTACACACTCTGCCATAATCTTTTAGCGGACAGCTCAGCTCAGCCTGTACTGCGGGAAGTCTCTCATGTGATGTCTGGCTTATAAACAATACAAGCCTTTCCCCTCTTTCTCTGACTTATTAGACAGCTCAGCTCAGCCTGTACTGCAGGAAGTCTCTCATGTGATGTCTGGCTTATAAACAATACAAGCCTTTCCCCTCTTTCTCTGACTTCCAATGTAGATTTCATTGTTGTTGTTGTTTAAAATTCTACCCGGTCATCTCTGAAACTTCCTCCACTCATACTTGGTCTTCAACAATAAATGATAAAAGGAAATGTAATAAATTCCTTTTAATAGGAAATTTTCACCTGGCCCCACAGAGCTGGGCAAATCTATTAATGGACTGGAGGAATGACTGCAGCATCGCAATTGCCAAGGGACCCACACACTTCACACAGGCCTTTCTTCCACCTGACTGCCTTTTATCTGATCCACCAACTCACAAGTAATGCTAAACAAATTTCCCTCCAGATTGCTTGCACAAGCTCTAATGCGAAAATGAGCACTCCACTTGGCCTACAATTATGAGATGAGCTTGTGGTTTTATTATTGTCCTCCTTTTTTAAAAAATCACCAAAAAACAAAAGCTGAAAGAAATCATTAAGCCTGCTGTTCAATAATGGCACCTGCTTTATTAAGAAAAGACCACTGAGTAAGATATACACTTTTTCTGCCTAACTGCCCTGCACTTTTCCCTTAAGTTTTGCATGGCTTTACTGTTTTTTGTTTGTTTTAATTTATTTATTTGTTTGTTTGTTTGTTTGTTTATTTATTGGCATTTCTCAGGTTTAAGACCATGACAAAATCACAAAATTGCTACCAGTAGAAAAGCTAATTGTCTTCACGTCTTTTCTCTCAAGGAGATAAAAGTTACCTTAAGAAATACAAGATTTTTTTTTTAAACTAGGGATCAAACTCAGGTACTTGCTCTTGAAAGGCAGGCAGTGGAACCACTGAGCTAAATCCCTGGCCCCAGAAATACAAAACATTTAAAAAATATATATGACTAGTGCTTAGGAAAGCAAAGGATAAAAATATAGACAACTGGGTAAATACTACTAATTTATTTTCACTTTTGAGAGTATCAGGTTTTGTTTCCATATAGCAATTAAGTTTCTAAAGGAATTAAAACCTCAATCTTTATCTCTCAAATATAGGACAAACAATACTTACACCAATTGTCATGTAAAACAGCACCAGGATAGCTGTTTCCCAGTCTCTGAGTCATCTATCACAACAATGCTATAATACCACAAATGCTGGTTTTCAAGAGATGGCAAATTTAAGCTATTTTTACCTACAGGCTACTGACAACAGTAACAAAAGGATCAAAACAAAAAGGAGATCTTATGGGAAATTGACATGATAGACATTTTCAAATTGTATTTTTCCCAGTGCCAAAGTTTAAACTCAGTACTCTACCAATGAGCT
Source organism: Fukomys damarensis (assembly GCF_012274545.1). Lineage (NCBI taxonomy): Eukaryota > Metazoa > Chordata > Mammalia > Rodentia > Bathyergidae > Fukomys > Fukomys damarensis. Next base: position 110,750,429 of record NW_022900928.1, on the reverse strand, counting down.
ATATACTCTGACCCCCCAAACAGGTCATTTTTTTTCCCAAACAGGTCATTTTAATTTCCAGAATGCTATATTCATTTTTTCCAAATTTTTAATGACATCAATAATCCAGAAATATTGTGATATTAACTCACTATAACAAGAGCAGGTCTATACTCTTGAATATAATTATGTCCTATGAATACAAAAGGCTAATAATGAGGAAAATAAACTAGTCTAGGTAGGTTGTTATTTTGAGTTTTTATGAAACACATTTTATTCATCAGTAATTCTTAATTGAAATGCTGGCACTCTTTCTTTTAAGTCTGCCTACAATTTAGTAAACATGAAAAACAAAGAGAAGCCATATGATCAAAGTAGCTAGCCATATCCATTAGAGTACAATAATACTATTTATCAAAAAGTTTCATCAGATTAGAATGAAATGAAAGGCAAATTCTATACTATAGAATAGTGCTTCCGTTGTTTCTGATTGACACATTTACTTGTAATTTTAATTCTATCTAATGTATACTCTCCCCAAAATAAAATCCATTCAGTAAGTAAAACCTTGTTTTCCATGAATATGGGTCCAGAATTTTAATCTCACAGATAAAAGGGAACATTTTATAAAGCCTCAACAGAAAACTGAGACTGAGAACTCTTTGATGTGCTACAATCTGTTATTTTCCCAATAAAATTATTTCAAAGCCCTATATCTTAAAACTCTCCACTGGCTTGGTTTAAATCCAGTCATGTTTCACATAACAGTACTTTTCCAAATATCACATGAGTTGTCCCAAGCAACAAATGTATATGTGACAATACATGACTTTTTTGGCTTCTAGAAAATGGCCAAACCCTAGAATCAGACTCTTAACAATCCTGAGGGGGAAAAACAATTCATGAACTGGGTGTAAAAGTAAATACCTAAAGTGCTTAGGAAACTCCAAGTGACTCATCAGGAAGGGCAAAGGATCAAGAGCGAGGAAAAGGAGGATAAGGAGAATGAGGAGGAAAAGTAGAAAGACTTAAAGAGCTGGGCAAAACAAAACTGGCAAGTCACTTACATTTGGCCCCATACTTCTTCTTTTTTTTTTTTTTTTGTCTTTTCACTGGATTGAGTTCCTGCACCTACAACTTAAGGTGGTAAGGATGATTGTGCTTTTACTCTTCACAAACCAAAATTGGTCTTCTGTAGAGAATGTATTCTGTTCTGTAGTCTCTACCCTTAGGAAGCAAGGCAGCTGCCTCACACACTCCACCATAGACTCCCACCTTCTTTGCCAAGGTCAGACAGAGGCTCTGGGCCTCTATAAAGCATCTGAGGTATTAATTACAGGTGAAAAAGTCCTAGAGGTCAGCAACTGATTACCCAGTTTCTGTAATTATAGCTCGAGAAGCCTATTGTGCCTAAACTTATCGTTCATTATGCATTTAGTTGTTTTTACTCACACATGCATGAACAAAGAAAAAGAGGACATGTGCATTTTATTTAAAGAGAAATATATGTATACATATATAAGAATGTATATATACTAATTTACTATAAATAAAGCAAAATTTTGAAAAAATTGTCTCATCTTAGGTCTCCATACCCCTTGAAAATTATTTTTATGTCTTCTAAAAGTGACCTGCAGGGCTGTCTCCCTGCCAGGCTCTCTGTGTTTTCCCCACAAGAGTTGTGGGAAAAGGGCACATTCTCACAATGCTTCTGCTCTAAGTGAGGTCAACAATCAGGCAGGAAAACATGCAGCTCCCAACTTGACAGCTAAGGAGGAACTGATCTCCAGCTGTCTGATTTAAAAGTCATATCTCTAAAAGGCAAGCTTGTGAAAAGGGTTCGTATCTAGAACTGAATGCAGAAACCCTGAGCTAGATTCCCTGTTTTCCCCTGACTGGCATAGCATAAAGAATGACACACACCTGGTGTGATTCAATTTAATCACCCATAAAAATAGAATAGTGATATTTTCCACCAGAAATATTCAGATGTCTGTATTATAAATACTCTGATTTTTTTGCGGGGGTGTTTAACCTTCTTTCCTGGTTAAATCAAATCATTCAGTACAACTGAAAATATTTATGACTATTTCTCATGTAAATTTTTCATAAAATGCACAAGTTTAAAACTGGATTATTTAATCATAATGGTATAAATATTGGCTTCTTCTCATTAATGATTTTTTATAATGCAACTCTAAGTATTTCAAAGCTAACTTGTATATATACTCTCTCCCCAATATTACAAAACAACTAGGTAGATAAGCCCCATTTATTAAAATGTTTATCCAGAGCCTTCTTAGTTAATGAGTAGACATAGAACTGTTTTTTGAAAAATTAAAATCTAGAGATACTGATTTACAGTGTATTGCAACAGAGTCAGATTATATCTTGCATTTTACACTTAATAATGTTGAAGGTCTTTTTGAGCAACCAGGAATCATAACACATTCCCTTCCACATTTCCCTCTCTTGTCATGATTAAGAATTCTGATCTTTGCTTTCCACCAATATTTCTTTATTTATTTAAGTGACATGTCATCATACAGATATTTGAATGCTTTCTTTATGTAAACTCCCTCCCAAAATAAGGTAAAGAATAGACAACATTTATATATTTCAAAATTAACACTGTATTTTAGAATGCTCTGCTATACTCATACAAATCAACCAAAACCTCACTAAGAAGTGTATTAAGACATTAGGTTATTTAGTATTTGCCCTAGCCAAATTTACAATCTAATTGGAGGAGGACACTAGCATATATGAAATAGTTACTGAGTAGCAATGAAGTGAAATGAAGCAAGAAAGTTGTGGCTTAAACTATTTCAAACAACTAGCAAGTAGCAGAATCAAGCTTAATTTCTTTTTTATTTTCTTACTATTTTCTTATTAAATTGACTTGTTCTACACTGATTTTCACTCTCATGAAATCTAAAGAAAACAAAATAAGAGCCAACACAACTTGTCACTTTCTGAGGATCATACATTTACCTCTTCACTGTAAATTTCCTCCCTAGAGTTGAGCTTCCACTCCTACCACTTCATCAATGTTGAGGACTCATACAATTGTCTTCCTCTTTTTTCTCTCTAAGGCAGGAAAAAATGTTGTCCTCCTATCTTATTTATTTTGTAGTAAATTCTCTTCACTCACATGTCAGCAGGATACACTGCAAGAAAAAATGCTGTCCTTGGACTCATAAAGTCCTGAACTCAGATCTTTGTTCTAACACGAACTTCTTATGAAACCTTGGAGAATTTCTGCTCTAAAATATGGGGTAAGGATAGACTGCTCTAGCACCATCAATCATTGAGATGTATAGGAGGTGCGAGAGTGGAGAAATGCCAGTGCTCCTGTTATTAACCTTCACTACACTGTCATGGATTCATGTTTCTGATCCTCTTATGCCCTCCAATGCATCCTGTCTATATGGAGCTAGTCGTATAGATCATAAACCCATTGAAGACAGGCTAATAACTAACAAATATTCATCCACCAGTGGCATCGGACCCACTGAGATACCTGGTACAAAAGAGGTACTCAATAAACATTAATAAGCAAAGACCATTTGTTCTAAGAGAAATCCCATCAAATAAATAAATACCCATCACATTGAGGTTAGAGATATTGACATAAACCTAATATAGTACTCATTAATGATATATATTCCATTCCGTGTATGTGTGGTTTGAAATCAACTTAAGATTTTGAAGCTACCAGACATGTAAAAACTAACATACAGAAAGTATATACTATAATATGTATTTTATTATTATACAGTATGCACATTGTTATATAATAATCATAATATGAATATTGTTCTGAAAAGCCTATAAGTAAAACACTTATTTTGTCCATACCAGAATCATAAGTACTCTTCCACGTTTTCAAAAATTCACAATAATTTGTCAAAACAATGAAAGCACAACTTACATAATCAATTAAATGAAGTTTCTCAGAACATTAACTATTTCGTACAAGATATTATATTTAATTCAATACATCATCAGTTTTGAACATTAATGGGATCCTATCAAATCTACAACACCACCTAAAATATCCTACCTTATCATATGGAACATAACAGCAAATTAGAAACAAAATATATTTTTAGTATTAGTTCACAATTTCCCATGGTAATATCCCTCTTTCACAGAGAAAAGATCATTTGTTTATGTGAGTCTCAATCTTTAATATTCTTGAAATTTAAATATATATATAATATAT
>NW_022900928.1:110690788-110746211 GCF_012274545.1 Fukomys damarensis | reverse complement strand
TATAATATATATATTTAAATATATATATATGGCTTGAATATGAAGACTAAAATTCTAGAATAATAATATGTATTGTTTCCTCTAATGTTAAATAGTTCATATGAAGTACACTATATATTCATCTAGTTGCATGTACTTCTAATAAAATAAAGTGGGATTTTAAAAAAATTACAATAAACTGAAAACTTAGAAAGACCTGAGTTGGCAGTGCGGGAGGGACACAGAAGGCCAAGTTCTGTAAATCAAATGTGAGGGCTCCACGAAAGGGGCCAAGCTCCCTCATTCCCACTTCCACATTCAAAATAATAAATGGCGTAATAAGCATATGTCATACTAAAGTATCAGATAAATTATATGTAATATAATTGTATGCTTTTCTTTCTCTAAATTACATCTATGGTTAATATTTTAAGGGTGAAGTTGTTAATTTTTTTCTATCAGAAAAAAATAAATATATATATACATATATATATATATCTCCAGAAAGTAAAGCATGGACTATTCTTTGGTAGCTAAGTTCTAACAGCTCTTGGATGACACTTTTTCCTCGGAAACTTCAATCAAATACAAACACAAAACATTCTTGTTTGATTTTGCTATGCCTCATGAGCAAGTTAAATAAAAAGTCAGTGGAAACTAGCAGGCGTAGGAGAGGGTGTTCAGAGGGAGTGTTCCAGCTAAGGTGACACCTGCATTATTGCATCTGCCAGGAGTTTGTGGCTGGAGGGAAACGGCCAGCTTTACTGAGCTCAATTTAGCACTTGAACGCCCAAGTGGAACTCACCAGGCTTGCCCTAGATTGTTTTCCTAAGCAATAAGCACGCCTATGATTTTTCAGCACTCACCAGTGGGCGTAGTTTATCACACTGAACATCTGATGTTCAGATGGAAATTGGACCTTTGAAAACTACACTTTACTCTCCTTTATTACTTTGATTGTAGCAGTAAGTGGCAGTGAAGGGGGAAGAGAATTTTAATATCAGAATTAGTTTAGCAAAAAAATTTCATATGAATCCTATAAAATATTGAATAAAAGCAATTTCTGTATAATTTGTAATAAACTCAGAGCAATTTATGCCAACAATTCAGAGAAATAAATCCAAAACTTATCTTCCAAAACTTACATTATATGAAATGTAGCTCATTGCATGTCTACTATACTTTTAAATATGGAAAATGGGTGAAAACAGATCCTTTTCGTCATCTACCTTGTTACTAACATAAACGGCATTGTGCATAAATCAGACAAAAATGGATCTTTCTAGTAAAATTGTCCAAATTTTATGGAACACAAAAGGACTATAAATCATCATATGGTTAAAAAAAAACTATCCACTTGGTAAATAAGCATGGAAAAATTGAGTCTTTTTTAAGTTAATCATATAAAGGAAGGACTCAAAACAATACAGCTTAGCTTTAGCAAATAAAAGAACAAAATTGTACAAATTAAGCATGTATAATAACATCTGAGTTGGATGTGTTGGTTGAAAATAGCTAAAGAACTTCCAAAACAAAAGAAGCTACTAAATTTTAATTTTAGAATAACAGGCAGAGAATAAGCAGGTGCTCAAAGCTGGCAATTAGAACTCTCACATACCTTCCTTGCTTGTTCATATTTCTTTTCTCTTTAAGGATCTGAATTGTCTTTTCACTGTTAAATGTAACTGTACTGTATACTTAAAAAGAACCAATGAACTCAATGAAAAAAAGAATTGTCTTTTAATATAAAATTGCTAATCCAAAATGATATTGTAGATTAAAATGTTTTGAGTATTACTTGTAACAATATAAATGTTTTGAGTATTACTTGTAACAATATCTGTCCAACTGAGTAATCCTTATACTTGTGCTTATCTACTGATTATAAGTACAGCACATTTATTATGTGCTTATTCATAGCAATAGGACTAATAACCATTTATTGGCTAACATAACTATGCTGAATGTATCTATTTTATGTAGTCTTATTTCCTCCAGATACTATCTAATTTACCTTTCCATACCCCTAAACATATAATATGTTTACATATTTAACAAGTCAAAACAGGTTAAATATCAAATATATAACAGGTTAAATACCAATTATCTGAGGCTCTGGAGTCCTGCTCAAGTTTGAATAATGTGCTTAGAACAGTACCTCATGTGTACTTCAAAAAGTTGGTGATCATTACCTTACTTGGAAGACACTCAGAATTATGGAATCAAAACTCAAGTTTCCATATTAGCAGAGTTCTAAATCCACTCTCGTTACTATAATCATCTATATTAGAAGAGCCTAGCTGATGAAGACATTTAATGTATTTGTTTGACTAATGGTACTTGCACTGCTCTCTAGGCTGAACTTTTTTGTATGACTAAGATTAAATCTACGTACCAATGGAGAAGAGGACTGTGAGTTTTTTTGTTCTTTTAATAGCAGAAAAGAAGCATCTTTTTGGTATTTACTGGAATGTTATAGGGGAGAAGCACAATGTGTGGAAGAGTCAGTGTTGGTAGCATGAATATGGGTAAAGTTTCAATGGTTCAGCAGTAAAGACCGGCAGATAAAGTTTGTGCACATGTTGCAGGTCCAATAAAAATTCCAACAGACTTTACCTTTGTCAAACTTCGTAAGTGTTCTGATAATGTGAAGTTAATAGATCTTTGGTAACCATTAAATATCTAAATTTCAATGCATATCACAAAAGGCACTAGAAATCTTATGTGCTGCAACGCACATCACAATGAGTAAAGAGAAACTTCTCAAGCCCTAAAGAAATCTAACATAAATCATATTGCTCTGGGTTAATGACACTATACTAGCTTATAAACTGGGGAAACTACCTTGAATGGTCAACTTTCCTAGCATTCCCCTGGGCTGCCATAAACAATCTAAGAGGAAAAGGAAAAAAATCAGTGAACTCACGTGGGAAAGAAGATTTTCTTTTTTTTTTTTTCTTTTTTTTGCTGAAGCAGGCTGAATAATGGTTATCACTTAAACCAGCAAGTGGATATTGCTCTGGAAGTTTTGGGAGAGTTGCCATTTCTATGCTCATGGCACGGAAACTACTTCCTACATTCTGATGGGGATAAGCACTCAGAGAAAGAAAGGCTGAGTTGATTGTTCTAACGCCTGTTTACCTGACTTATCACCATACGGACTGGGACTTTATGATACATGTTTAGCTCCAACCTTCAAGGAAAGGGCTTACTTGCTACAATTCTTACTTTTGCACAGGCACAGATAATTCATCAGGGGCTTCCATTATAGCTAACTTTTAAAAATCATTGCTTTGGTTTGCCCACCTCGGTTTATCCACAGTTCATACACTTCAAATATGTGTGTATATTTGAAGTCAAAGTATAGACTTCATTTCAGATGACTATATGTAAATACAAGCCACAAGCTGGGCATCAGTTCAAGTGATTTCTCATCCTCTCTTGGGGAATGTGTTCATTAGGTTTTCGAACTTTAGAAAAACTAACAATTATAGAGCGTCAATCTTATTTCATTAGCATAATGGATTTCTATTGGTCTTTTGACAGGAATCGTGTTATCACAGCTTCCAAAATAAATGTCTGGTATTAAAATAAGTGAATATATATCACAAAGAATATTAAAATGATACATTGCGAAATATATAAGCAAATTTAAATTAGGATGCTTAGATGTACTCAGCTACCTCATCTTTGACAAAGGAGCTGACCATCCTCAGTGGAGGAAAGATAGCCTCTTTAATAAAAGGTGTTGGAAAAACTGGATGTCAACCTGCCACAGATTAAAATTAGAGCCTTATCTTTCGCCATGCACTAAATTAAAATCCAAATGGATTAAAGATCTAAATATTAAAACAGAAGCATTAAACTTGCTGGAAGGTAAGTTAGGCAGAACTCTGGAAGACATTGGTATAGGAAAAGACTTTATGAACAAATCCTCAGTAGCACGGGAACTAGCAGAAAGAATCAACAACTGGGATCTCATCTTACTAAAAAGCTTCTGTATTTCAAAAGAAACCATCAGCAGAGCTAAGACAATCTACAATATGGGAAAAAATTTTTACCAGCTGTTCCTCAGACAAAGGACTATTATCCAGGATATATAAAGAACTCAAAACAATCAGTCCCCCCAAATATAAAGACCCGATTCAAAAATGGGCATCCAAGATTCATTCATAGGAAAATGGATACTTATTGAAGATATACTCCTAAGTGAAATAAATAAGTCACACATGTGTAAATACCGAATAGTTTCCCTGGTGTGAATAATCTGCAACAATGCATAAGATTCTAATAAGATTACTGACATTTAGAAATGGGAAGAAAGGAGCTAAAGGTGTAGGGAAGGTGGGATGGGTAGAGGAAGGGTAATAAGGGAAAAGAAAAAAATGTGAGATAATGAAAAGATGAAAATAAAGTGTTTGTAGATGGGGAGGGGAGGAGGGTGTGAAGGGAGGGCAGGGTTAAGGGGAATAAATGAGAATCAAGACTTGTCATGTAGAGGTACAACAATGTATGTAACAATGTATGTACAACAATGTATGTTCCCAACAATGAATGTAACTGTACTGTATCCCTAAAATGTACCAATAAACTCAATTATTGCTGAAAAAAATTAGGATGCTTAAAATGAACCCTTAAATGCTTACATCTAAAATCGTGAAATGCCCCATTTTTATAACAAGTAGTATTTTGATTTTCAGAAAACAGAAAAACCCTTCTTGGCCACTCACCACGTGCCAGGAGTCCTTTACATTTACAGCATTTAAGCTTCATAGAATACTATGAAGTAGATATTGTTAGGAAGAAGGTGAGGTTGGAGAAGTGAAGGAGATAATACACCCATGATTTCATAGTGGATAGGACTATTCGCCAATAGATCTGCCTCTATATCCTATGTTCCTTTAATGCACAAAGAAGGAACCAAATAAAAAATCCATGTACAGCATTCTATGCTCAGCCTCTCTAATTTTCTCTTCTTTCTAATGAGATCCTTGTTGCCTATTTCCCAAGGGAACCATGCAGAAATTGTAAAGGAATTTACATACATTGGCACGAGACACATGCTGTAGCTGGGGAGAAGTTTGAGGTACTCTGACCACACATCAAATAAAGAGCTACCTCCGGACCTTATATCCGAATTAGATTTTCTACCACAGGAGAAACTGGTATCCTAAAATAAATGCAAATGTAAAAAAGAATAACTAATCTTCCCAACCCCTTTTCAACCTAGTAATATACAAGTCAAATAATACCAGCCATTAGTACAGAACTATGATTATTGTTGGGTAGTGTATACATCGAGGACCCTTTTGGATACTTAGATGCAGAGGAAAAAAAAAAAAAGCACAGGATTTCATGATCCAGGCTAACAGTAAGGATGATCAAAACAAGGTGAGAAAAGCCAAAATCTACACCCTTCTAAACCACCAGTTTTGATATCCTTTTAACATCGACCCTTGTGGGCCACAGAAGGATGGAGAGAGCCAGTTTCAGTGGCCAACTGTTCTTTTCATTTACCTAACATCTCTAGATAACAATCACAGTCGAATGGTTCATACATACACCTCGGTGACACAACAGAAAATAAACAGTTCACTGTCTGTCAGATAAGCAGTTCAGGATTTAGGTTTACTAATGCCGTGGGTCATCTATTGAGTTCCATCCTGCTTCTTTAGCTTTTGCTATATAATAGGCATTTTAACCTCCCTCGATGTGGACAAACGTATACAGACAATAAATTATTTGGGAAGATCTTTTAAATTATCACAAGTTTCATATTAAATGTTATAATACAGATCATTATGAACAAGAGATTATCTTCATTTTTAAAATATATTCAGAAATGGAGATGGAAAGTTTCAAATGATCAGCAAAGAAATGTCACAGAATGTGGAAGTCAGAAAGACATTATAAGTGATGTGAGTTGTTCTAATCCTCCAAGGATCTTTTTGTCATCGATAACACACTTATTTCTGCTGAGTTAGAATCTCAACCTACCTATTGGCTGTAACAAAAACTATTCAATTAAAACAATAAATTTTTCCAAAAATCAGAATGTATACCGGGTGAAAATTTAAATCACAATAGCACCTGCTATTTCCCACCCTGGGTCTTGTCCATTGCTACTTTTGGCATACTACAAGTTTCTAGCACCCTCATGTGGTTTACTTGGAATGGTTTCATAGACATCTGGATTAGCTGCCTGAAACTGAACAGCAGAACAAACAATAACTCAACACAGAAGTTCTGCTGGCATCATAAACGAAAAAAGAAAACCTCAAGTCAGCAAAATTCTAAGATGAATGTAGAGGCTCAATTCTTAAATTATTTGCTATCTACTGTTCATTTTATGTGATCTCTAGAAAGGATGATTCACAGGCAACTATAGCTGGTTTCTTCTTTGTCTGATAGGAAATACCAGTCTTAAAATCAAACATTTGACAGGGCAATTACTGAATAGATTTATAAAAAACACTAATTTTGCTGCAAAAGAAACACAGGTATTTTTATTTTCCAGTGGGCACACCCCTCAACTAGGCAAGTCCAGCCACTGAATTATATCTCATAGTCACTAAATAGATCAGCAATGCTGGCTTTGAGGTTGCTAGTGTCCTCAACAATATCTGAAGTAATTAAATTTTCTACATTTTTCTCCAATCATTTGAGAATTATTTACACACACATGTACATGGACGTACACATGCATACATTTTCTTTTCTAAACATATCCCAAGCCTTGTTATTTCCAATGTGTATTTCAGAGCTCACTTAGAGGGGAGAACCTAAAAGAGGACCATACTGTCTTCCTTAATTTGATAATAATTCTCCTCTTATCTTGGATACATGTTTAAGACCCACAATAATTTTATAAGCTTCAGGTGCCTCAGAAAACAGTCTTCTCATGAAAGTAAGAAAGTAGACTTTAAAACACTAATATTACTGGAATAGACTCAACATAAAAAGAAATTTAGAAATAATTGGCTATAAAGGAAATAAAAATGTAAATTGGTGAGAGGTAAAGAGTCTACTAACAGAAACCTGAATGGGTCGTACTTTTATGCTCACTTTGAAATCCCACTGTTCAAAATATCAATAGAATCCAAGAAAAATATCTCTCTCATCAGTATACACTGATGTGTGGGCTGATATTAAAATTCAAAACTAAAGCCAGGGATTTAGTTCAGTGGTTCTCCACCTGCCTCACAAGCTCAAGGACCTGAGTTTGATACCCAGTACCAATAAATAAATAAGTAAATAAATAAATAAAATTCAAAACTAGACTTCAAACTGTACAAGAGAAATTATAGAAAAGAGCTATTATTCATTTCTTTGCTGGTTGATGAAAATGAAATCTAGAAAATATTTGGTATTAACAACATGCACATTCTTAAATATATATCATAAATGTAAATTCAAAATACCTAATAAAATCATCACAGTGTTTGATGGTAAGAGTGGGAATAGAAGACAATTATAAATATTAATAGATACCTTTGAAAGGTAATATTTGAAAAACTGTCATTTGTCTTCTGGTTATGATTACTATTTCCCAATGCTGATACTATTTACTCACTGAAACAGAATTTTGGCTGAATGCTTAAGGATAAGACAAAGTTGATTCAAAAATCGCACAGAAGGCATCTGAAGTGAAACTGAGCAACTCTGCCTTACCTATTGAGCCCTTTCAGTGTCTTTTCCATGTTTAAAATGTCACGCATCTTATACAAAAACCACTTGTCAATGGATGTGAGCTTCTCAACCTCATCAAGGGACATGTTGTCTTCCAAGGCCTGAGAGAAAGAGACGAGATAATTTCACTAGAAAATGGTTTGTTTTTGTTCAATGCCTTATTTGGTTGAAAACATACAGCAGCCATTATTATTTAGGGTAAAACATGAAACCGATATCACTGATGTTGATTTCAATAAACCTAAAGGTACTGCCAACCACATCTACAGATGGCAAACAGAGGAGGGACCTTCCTTGAGCTGTCAGAGTGCCATGTGGAGCCCCAATAACAGATCCTGCCTCCTGTTACATATTTCCTGCATTTGAAATCTCTCCAGAATTAAAAAGAATCTCTTGAAACTGGAGTTAAACTAGATTGGTTGGTAAGAAAATCCTAAATCAACATCGTAATCATTTAGCTGGTATTGTGATAGTTATTCTTCAGCAAGTAGTATATTTTCACTGTCTTGTTCTATTGTCAATTAGACATACAATAGGCCACAAGAATCCATGGGTTAGCTCTGTCTTGGCGTTATTTCTTTAGAGTATTTCTTCACAAAGGACTTCTAACAGAAAATTATTTGGAATAAGTTACCATGACTTTTGTGCTCAAGCAGGTATTTTTCAAAATCCAAATAAATTTCAAAATAATGTTATAATAATTGATGATCAATTTGATACAGCTTAGCCTTTCCCTCAAGCTTCCTTTGACACTTTCTCAAGAGTAAAATTACAACTAAGTCATCAAGCTAAGTAGAAAATACACCTGTTGCCAGGGATTTGACTCAGTTGTTCCACCACCTATCTCACAAGTGCAAGGGCCTGAGTTCGATCCCCGGTACAAAAAAAAAAAAAAGAAAGAAAGAAAGAAAATACACCTGGAAGGAGAAATAAACTCCCAAGACCAATACTCTAAAACTCAAAAGAAGTTTATTCTTATGATTTCTGTGTGTATAGATATATGCAAATATATTATATTGATATGTATGTAAATGTCTATATACACACTGTGCCAGCAACATTGAATTGTCAAGTTGATTGGCTCGGGGCCACCCAGTGGATTACAAAAGATTCTTCTGAATTTGGGTGGACCACAGCAGTGTCACATTGGGTACTATATCTGATACTTCACCACTTCCTCTCTGGTTTTGCTCCTCAGCGTCCTGGCCACCATGAGCTAAGCAGGTTTACTCCAACACACCCTCCCACCATAATATTTCTGCTTAAAGCCACGCCATCATAGGCTGAACCAAATAAACCATTTCTCTGTTACATTGTGGATGTTGGGTATTTTATCCCAGGAATGAGAAAACTGACTAATATACACACACGTGTATACATATACATTCCCAATGAAAAATAATATTTCAAAGCCACGTTATTCTAGAATGACATCTTATATATTTAAGTCCCATTGAGAGATACATGCAACTAGTAACTCTACTTTTAAATTTAAATCAGAGAAGCTTAGTTTTCTTAAATCTTTTACTTAGTTCTAATATCAGAAAAATCTCAACTACAAGTGTTGAGATAAATAGCATGACTCACAATACTATGGGCTAGAATAAAATGACATTAAGTAATTCATTTCCTACATCTAATTGCGTTTCTTGTTTAATTCTTCCTGATATTAAGTCAGACTTTCAGGGCCAATAACCTATGTTGTTTCCTATTTGATTAAAAGAACTGTTGCCATCAGCACTGGAAGGTAGACTGAGTCTCACTTATACTTTCAGCAGGTCATATGAGGTTTTCATCCAATCATACATAGGGAAGGAGGTATCAAAATCCTGTTGTCATTGTGCTGTGAGTAAGAACAACTCAGTCACATTTACAGCCTTTGACAGAAAGCAAGATCCTGCCAGTCTCTCAGGACCACATCTTCTTGCATTGCAGCTTTGCCATGTGACAGAGCTGTAATGAAGTCCATAATGACCCCAAACACGTTTGAGGTTACTTTAATGTTCCTGGACTCAAAAATAATGCCTTGCATTCTCCCCAAATCAAAAGAGGTGAAGATCCAGTCATCCTGAAATAAGACTGCTGAAAAAAAAAAAAAAAAAACCTCAGAGCAAGTTGCCCTTTTCTAAGAATCATGAAAGCAAGGGGAGATTTACACACTCCCTTCATTCTTTTTCCCCTTCAGCCCTCCACAGTCCTTACACTCTCTGTCAAATCACCTAGTTCCTGGTTGCTGTGGAAATGAACAGTGATGATGACCTCTAACAAACAGAAATCAGTTCCTTCTCCCGGCACTCTGGCAGACAATAATTTATATTTCAGACTCTGAACTTCATGCTTGTACATAGGGTACTCTGTGCAAGAGTGAACCTCCACACATTTGCCCTGAATTCTCCTCCTTTATAAGTCTGTTAGAAAAGAATGAGAGATTTGCTTGAGTTTTACAGCCTAGCTGGGAACTCAGAAATGCTTGCCTTTTGCATCTGCCTCAAAGTGACAGACTTAAGTCTAAAGGAAAAATATCTATTTACTGTCCTTGACCTGGCAAAAAAATTGTGTGTGTGTGTGTGTGTGTGTGTATTAATATATCCACAAATACACATGTGAATATCAGGGCTTGCTTTTTAAATAAAACCCTAAAAAAAGAAAAATAAAATTTAAAAGGTGAAATGGCTTTCTAGAACAACTTTTCCCCACTGTTAGTTATCCCATCGCCTCAGAAAAATATTAATTTTGAAATTCAACATTGAAAACATCCATCGAAAGATAATAGTTTCTACCAGAATTTCAATGGGACTTAAATATTCTAAATTTAAAAACCATAAGAGCGAGGAGAGTATATATTAGGTTCGGTGAAGGAGACATCCTTCCTTCTCCCCTTCTCTTCTTGCCCAAGGACTCTCAACATATGGATATAAAAATTACAGCGAATTCAAAATCATAAACAGCATTTTTCTTTTCCTACAAAGGTGAATTATGAAGTTGGATTTCTTCTTTAAAGATAAAATTCATATTTTGTCCAACTCAAACCATATGCATACATACACATAAACCGGTCAGCGGGGCTTTGTAGAACCAGTGTGCTTTGACATTGTTGGAGGATTAGTGCCTACGCTTCCTTAAATGTCAAAAGCCAATCGGGGATTTCTGGCCAGACAGATTCCAGCTGCCCAAGTCACCTTTTATAAAATCTGACGAACTGAAACTTCAAAACTCTAAGCACAGTAAATATGAAAGGAGATTAATAAAGCACATAATTTGCATGAAAAGGAAGTAGTGGGAAAAGTGAGAAAGTGTGAGGCTTTTTTGTTCTAAAATAATACCAATAAAATAATTATATAGAAAAGCCTGTGATCATAGAGATTCTTTATAGTCTGCTGCTGCTGCTGTTATTTAAACACGGGGGGAGAGCAAATAAATTAAAATGACGCTAAGGTCTTCACAGCACATACTAAATGATATCACCATATAGGTTTTCTTTTCTAAATATAATTTTACACATTTCCAAGGAACAAGTAATGCAGGTATAGAAAATGACAAGTCAATATTGTCAAATCTACTTCAGATCATTTATACGCATATACTAAAAGAAAGAGACATATTATTTATGTAATAACCTTTTAAAACTGAAATGTGCCATTAAGTTCAAGCTTGCCGTGAAATTAAAAATGATTTTTCAAATTAAGTATAGAATACCTGATGAAATCCACAGAAGTCCTCAGTCTAAATCACTACGGAAGAGAATTTGTAAAATTTCCCCAAATCCCTGAACTTTAGTATCACTCTATGATTTTGTTTTCCATGCTGACTGTATTCTGAAAGAGTAAACAATAGCTGCTCTCAGCCCCTGACATGTATTACCTTGGCGATGGCATAGATGCGAGTACTGGATGGGTCAGAGAGCTCTTTCCTGAGGTCCAGGTTAGACGGCCACTCTTTGTTCATCGGGAGACGGGGAGTGAAACCATCTACAGATGGGTGACACATCCGTAGAGCCTTCTGGAAACTCTCCTCGAATGTGCGACCAATAGCCATGACCTGTAACACACAGTTAAGGTCTCACACTGAAAGAGGGAACTCATATATTTTTAATTTGCAACAAAATTGGACGTAGGATATTTTTCACAAAAGACTTAACTAAAAACATATGACAACTCTCCTCAAATTTTAAGGTATTGTTTTTCAGTTCCTCCTTCCTTTTCTCTGTGATTTTAGTGTAATGAGTCTTTCACATTATGCCAGTCTTTTCACCAGTTAGATAATTCCGTTGTATTTGCTAAAACTGATGAGCAAATTGTCTGTACTTGCTCTAAGCCATAGTAGTATATTAAAATAAAGAATATGTGCCCAGAGCATACAGACCCTTCCTTAATGGGTTCTTGCTTTTCTGCCAAGTTCCTTCATAATAGAAAGCAAATAAAGAGAAATCAGACATTTAATAACACAAAACAGAAGTATTTTAAAATGAATATTAGTCAGTGTTCCTGACAGTTTGGCTTTCTTTATAGCTAGACACTAATATTAATAAAACCTTGAGAGCTGGGTGTGGTGCACACGCCTGTAATCCCAGCACTCAGGAGGCTGAGGCAGGAGGATTGCTGTGAGTTCGAGACCAGCCTGGGCTACATAGTGAGTTCCAGGTCAGTCTCAACTACATTGTGAGATCCTGTCTCTAAATAAAAAAATAAAAACAAAAAAAAAAACCTCGAGAACCTTAACAAATACTGATAAGTTATGATTTCAAATGTAGATGGAGACTAAATTCCCCGTGACAAATTCAACATATCTTCCTACAATCTTTACAGCTGACTGTTTACTAATCAATTAGAAAAACCATGTGGTGAGTTGGTTTGCCCAAGTTACAAGTCAGAACTAAACTTAAGTTTGCAACCTACCCAGTTATTTTCATTGGATAAAAAATGTCTTTGAATTTTTCCAGGGATAATACATCTTTATGCATTTTTGCTCTCCAGTTTAAACTAACAGCCATAATGCTGCCTTCAGTAAACTTTGGTGATTCCTCTAATAGACTCCAATTCCCATTAGTGCCAGTTTAGGAAATCTTCATGTCAATTGTGTGACAAGATACATATTCAAAGATCACTAAAGCCAAACAGATAACCTTTCCATGCTGCTCCAAAATTTAATTAGAAATTGGGAGTCACAAAATCAAAGAAAAACAAAACTTTAGTTCAGATATGAAATTTGCAAGTCAGAAGTATCTTGAAAAATTAGACAATATATTTATATATTGTTCAGTTCAACATAAAAGAGACTGTCAGAAATTAGATATTTTATGGTGCTATAAAATAAATAAAAGATTTTGGAATATTTAATAACATTTGAAGTAATACACATACAGAATTTAGCCTGAAGGTAACTAATCCTGTAAGTGACTTTCCATATTCATTTATTATTCTTTTTTATTTCCCTCAGTACCGGGGATCGAACACAGGGCCTCGCACTTGTGTCACAGGTGCGATGCCACTGCACAAAATCCCTGGCCCTCATTTATTATTCTTAAGCATACAATATATGGAATCTAGTCAATAAAAAAGAAGAAAGTGCACATATATAATGATTAAAGTATGTATAATTGTGTTTGCTCAAAATCTGTGTTTTTCAGTACTTTATGTTATTCATTTTCATTAAGTGAAAATTTCACCATTTTTCAGTAAATTATCATGGTCTTCCTTCTTACTACATTCTCATAGTCTACATTCTCATACCGTATTTTAATTTTTGTCAGAATAATCCATATTCGATTTCATTCTATTTATATATTCTGAACTTAACAACTATATGTAATGCATCATCTAAAATTTATAGTTTTATCCACTCAGTGTCTTGCATTTCCCAAGTAAAAACTTAGGAAAGGTCTGATGACTTGAGATGAGCCAAATGTAAGGTGTTAAATATTCACTGACCACAAAAATTTCTCAGATAATAAATCCCAAATTTAAAAAATTACAAAATTCAAGTTATTTAGCCTGCAAGTTTTCCTGGAACATTATGAAAAAGAACATTTCCTATGAAGTTTAAGCTAAATAAAGCTATTGCTCTGCTGAAACACAAACACTACCAAAGCAGGTTTTCACGCACTGGAGCTCTCCTCCTCCTTTTGTGCCCTGAAAAGTACCATAACAAAATAAGATTAAAATGACTGAGGAGGAGGAAAACCCACTACATGGTGTTTCACAGCAAGACATTTTAATTGAAAATGTCGAGTTGTTTCTTATCTATCATTACTTTAAAATGGAATACTACTCAGCCATAAAGAATGAGAAATTAGAGTCACTCATAGGAAAATGGATACATTTTGAGGATATACTCCTAAGTGAAATAAATAAGTCACATACATGTAAATACATGTGTTTCTCTAGTGTGAAAAACTGTAATGGTACTCAAGATCCTAATGGGACAATTAACAATGTGAAATAAGAAGAAAAGGGCTAAAGGTGTAGGGAAAGTGGGAAGGGTAGAGGAAGGGGAATAATAGAAAAGAAAAAAATGTGAGAAAATGAAAAAAATGGAATTAAAGTGTTTGTAAATGGGGAGCGCAGAAGTGGGTGAAGGGATGGTAGGGACAAGGGGAAAAAATGAGTACCAAGACCTGTCATGTAAAGGTACAAGATCCCACTAATGAATGTAACTGTACTGTATACCTAGAATGTACCAATAAACTCAATAAAAAGAAAAAAAAAATCATCCATTAGCTGGGGATATAGCTCAGTAATGCCTCTGCCTGCCTCGTGAGCACAAGGTCTTAAGTTCAATCCCCAGTACCAAAAAAAAAAAAAAAAAAAAAAAAAAAAAGTCTCAAAATCATGCATTCATACCTTGGAAATTAAGGAAGTCAAAATAGTGATGATGCTGGCTTTCATGTGTGACTATGATAGACCAGTAAAATGCCTTCTTTTCCTTCTCCTCAAATCAGTGATGGGTTTACATTGTTTCCTGTGACCAGTGGCATGTACAGTATTTCTGAAACAGCTAACTTTAGTCTATAATCTTGTGTCATGAGACAAATGAAGGCCAGTATGGAACAACATATCATAAATTACATTTTTCTCCACACTTTACTCAGCATGGATACCTAAGTACAGATAGAAGAAGGCATGGAAGGACAGATAGATAGACAGATAGATAGATAGATAGATAGATAGATAGATAGAGGCAGATAGAGATTCATGCATACTTCTGAAAAGTACTCAAAAATTTTAGGGCTGGGGATTTAGCTTAGTGGTTCTGCCCACGTGCCTCACAAGCACAAGGACCCAAGTTCAATTCAGGGTAACAACAACAACAAAAAAAATCTACCCCTATATAACATTTATGAATGCAATTTGATAACTAATAAGAATGGATTACATTCAAGGTGTACTATGAATTTGCCTTCAAAAACATCACTAAGCCCTTTACAGATAGTAACCCTAACCTTGTAATAACCCTGCAAGGTAGGTATTATCACACATTCTTAGGTGTGAATCCTGAGGCTTAATGTCTTTCCTGAATGTCTCTAGCCAATAAACAGCAACCCAGATTTATACTCAGTCCATGTGACTTCAAGTTTCTGCTCTCTTCAAATCTCCTGGATGCAAAGAGAGAGAAGCTTGGTGGAGACAGGCAAGGGAGTGAATCTGAGAGGCAAGGAGCTCAATTCCTTCTCACACAGAAGAGTGCTGTGTCTTTGAACACAGAATAATCAAAAGCTAACTCTAATTTAAAATGGTAAAACAAAGGGAGATCATGAAAAATCTAAAGGTTCTTAAAACTTAGAACTTACCATAAGCCTAGAACTTCAAACTATGAAAGGAGGCTTAATATTCTACTTATGCTCCCCTCAGTTTAGAACTTTTGAGTTCAGAGATCATCTATGCTAGGCTTTTCCTTTATAAATGTAGAAAGTCGAAGTCCCAAGAAATGAAAGCCACAATTCATGCTACTTCTTAATTCTCAGTTACTAGTTTTTTTGATTTACTATACTTTGTTATTTTACTTTCTTGATTATTTGATTATAAAACATTGTAACTTAATTCTATTTAAACGACTGTGGTTTTATATGTGTACGGGTATAATATATATTCCCACATGCAGGGCCTCATGTTTTCACTAAAAAGACTCTGAATTTAGGAAAATAGCTACGCAACAAATACTATATGCCAGCACTCAAACAGAGATATGTTAAAACATTGAGGTTCTGCAATGAAGAATCCAGTGCCTAGGCAACTTTAACATTTCCAGCGGTGTTAAGATTGAAAAAATGACTGAAAATAAAGACAAAATAAACTATAAAGTAAGAGCTCACCTCTCCTACACTTTTCATCGAGCTGCCAATTCTGCTAGAGGTTCCATGAAAACGGTCAAGGTCCCAACGAGGAATCTTGGTAACCATGTAGTCCAGGCTAGGTTCAAAACAGGCTGACGTCTTCCCAGACACAACATTCTTGATTTCTGGAAGTGGGATTCCTAAGGCAATCTTTGCTGCAATGAATGCTAATGGGTAGCTATAAAGAAGACACATTTGTTTTTATATTTGCTTTTCTTTGAGCAATAAGTATTGAGAAGACCTCAAAATATAAATTGATCTTTCTTTAAAATTCTGGTATTATTTCAGTTTTGTGTGTAATGCACCTGATTCTCTGCTCTACATAAATATTTAATAGCCACTTACAAAACATTGTCAGTCATGATAAAGCAAAGAGGGACAAGAGAATCTGTGCTCTGCACTTTGCATGCACTTCTTAACTCTCGTCCTTCACCTGTTCAACCCAAATCAATGGATTCCATGATAAATAAGGTTTAACCTGTACTGGTGTCTGATCTCACCCAGATGTGAATCCACAAAATATACTTTTGAAAAAAATATCTACCTGTATGCATTTCTGTATCAAGAAAGACAGTATAGTTAATTGTTACTAGAGAGTACTGTAATGGTCAGAAAACATAGGCATGGTAGATTTGGGTTCTGGTTCTGTCTCTAAATTATGTTTAAACATTGGGCCCCTTAAAAAATAACTGGAAACTTTATCCACATTTGAAATTTCAGTTTGGGAGAAAATAATTCATAGAAGTGTGGAAGTAAGTATTATTCCTTTAGTACAACTACAAATCCATCAAATGAGGAAACTAATGGAGACAGACAACTAGCATCCCCAAAGTCACTCAGTTTATGGAAGAACAAAGTGTAAACTCAGATCTTGTGCTCCTGACCAGCACATGATCTACCACTCCATACAGTGCTGTGCAGCTCCACATGAAAAGAAATCTACAGATGTAAATATATTTGTTTATTTAAATGTTATGTGATTTAAATGTCAGATGCTACAGGTAATAACAGAACAAAAGCTTTTAATTAAATTCCCCTCCAGTTATGCTTGGAAGCAGTTTTCATATGGACCAGGACTTATTTACTTGGTTGCAACATTTACCTCTGGAAAAATTCTACATTGCTCAGTCTTGTGGAGTATTTTTACTCATTCAATTAAAATAGATAATAGTGTATGCTTTTATCAAGTATAAGATTGCTAAAAGCAAAATAATATATATTGTGGGCTTCCACAGAGTGATATTTTTATTGACCACTTGCTATAGGGGTACGTACTGAAATAAGCCAACTGAAAACTAAAATGAAGGACTAATGTGTACTTTTTCCTTTTTAGCAATGTATGCATTATGCAATTAAGAAGCAGATCTTTCACAGCTTGCTTTGGCCACCCAGATGTTGATTAGTTTATTATTAGCCAGCAAACAAAGCCAGCTTGCATTACCATTTGCCTCAATCTGTCAACAGGCTCCTTAATAACAATGTCCGCAGGCTCCCATCAATGATTTGTACCTAGCTACAGAAAGGGAGGATATAGTTTACAAGTGCAGCACAGTCTGCCACTGGCAATTGATTTTCCACTTCTATCTGCAAACCCATGGTCAGTCCTTACCCAGTAGCCTTTGAGGCCAAGGCGGAGCTCCTGGAGAGTCTGGCGTTCACTTCAATGATGCAGTATTCCATCGAGGTAGGATGAAGGGCAAACTGAATGTTGCATTCACCCACAATGCCCAAGTGGCGAACAACATTGATTGAAGTGCGTCTCAGCATCTGAAACTCTGCATTGGAGAGTGTCTGGGCAGGGGCCACAACAACTGAGTCACCTGTAGAACCAAGTAGCACTCATTATTTGATGCCTTCTTTTAACAACCAACTTCAGTGACTTAACAAGCCACTTAAATGATACAAGACACAGTCGGAGAGCTTACTGGAAAAATAATTATCCTAAGGTTGTATATTATACATATACAAAATATGTGAGGTTGTATATGAGAGATACCACGTGTTCTACCTGATTCTTGTTTTACCCGTGTTATTCTAACACATTACTTAAGGAAACCCGTCGGACATCGCCCATGCCCCTCTATTAGCTATTAAAACTTCATTCATCTGCTTACTTATTCATCTGCTGGCAGTACCTTCTTCAACTTCCTTTCTCTTCATTCATCTCAAATTATCTCCCTAGTTGTTCTTTCAACAGAAAATTATCTCCTTTTTACCCAGACTGGATCATCAATCTTTTCTGTCTTATCCCTTCCCATCACTCTTTTCACTTGCAGCCCCTCATATCTTCAGTCTCGTGGTCTTTAGTCTCTATCCACTCTTCTACAAATCTTCTCACCTCTCTTCTTCATCAACAAGCTCATCTCCCAGCACTGTCAGACATACAAACCTTTCCTCTTGAAAGTCTGTCAAATTTTCTTAGCCTTCACTGCCATATAATATCTTTGTATATGGCTCCCAGGACTAATTCTGCATTGCAATTGTTCTGGTATAGCTAATGATGAAAAGTAAATCTTTGTTATTGACTTTCCATAGTGCTTGATACGGCCAAAAACACAGCTCTTTTTGAAATATATCCTTGCATTGGCTTAATTGATACTAGTGTACCCTAGGTTTCTTATTTCTTCCTTCTTTGTCTTCAACACCACATTTTCCTCCTGCCCCATAAATGTAAATGCTTCCCATTGGTCAAAGTTTTACCCTGTTCTGTCCTTTATCTACACCTAAACCCCTGAATACTTTATCTATGTGTCCATCTTCAATTATTTTCTTTGTGCCAAAGGACTTCCAGTGACCTCATATCAACCTTTTATTCCTATCCTCTTTTCTTGAATTCCATTTCCACATTCTCAACCCCTTTCTCAAGACTTCCACCCACATCTCAAACTTAGAATCTCTAAAATGCAAGTCATGATCTTTGCCCTCTTACCTAAGTGGTTTATCCTGCTGAGAAACATATTTTTGTTACCCGAGACTATTTTTTCAATCACTTAGTAACTAACACCTTGGTCTATTTTAAGCCTCTTCAACCTCTCTGCTTTTAAACATTAAATCTTATAGATTTTTGCCTCCAGTTCATTACTTATATTTGATTGGTTGCTCAGTGGTAACAACTAATATCATCTGTGTTACTTCCTAGGGGTTTTGGCAAAATCAAATTAATATGAAACTATTTCCAATACTATATGTATGTGAAATGTTTATTCTGTGTTTGTTTGTTATCATTCATCTGTCCAGGAATAGCAGAAAAAAAAAATTTCATAAAGAATGCTATGATTGTGCTTGCTTCAGCAGCACGTATACTAAAACTGGAAGATGGCTACGATTGCCAGGGACACAGCTGAATGTGTTACTGTAATTTCTACAGGTTCTTTGCCTACCTGTGTGTACACCCATAGCATCCACATTTTCCATGTTACAGACAGTGACGCAGTTGTCATCCGCATCCCGCACTACCTCGTATTCTATTTCTTTCCAACCTGTTACTGATCTCTCCACCAAAATCTGGTTGGTCATAGCAAAGGCCTGGAAAGTGATGACAAAAGATATCAAAGAGTAAGAAAAGGCACCGGTTTAAACAAGGACATTGAGCAAAATACTTTGGCCTAAATCTTGATCACTACTGAAGTTACAAACTCAGCCTTCATACCCCGCTGCACTCCAGAAGGCACAGTGTGTCAGAAAATCAGTGAGATCAGGAATAGCATCCTGCAGTGAATATGCTTGATTTACATTATTGAGGCTTGGCATTCAAAGTGCTGATATGACATTAAATCAAACTAAATTAGGAGAAAGAGAAAATAATTGAGCAATCAGGCAGAGGGAAATGAAATTATTTCAGCAGCTAGGCTTCTGCGAAACCAGAAAATGTGATAAGTCCAAATAAATGTGGAAAAATAAGTCTAAAGACTCTGGCTTCCTCTAAAATAGCTGAGGGTGTTTTGTATGGTGATATACACAATAAAAGTTAGTTGACGTTGATGAGGAACAGAAAGGAGATGATGATGGTTGTAAAGAGTTAGCCAAAATGGCATATGAAACTTGGGAATTAGAAGAATCATATGCAGCTATTATTACAGTTAATCACTGCCTAAGTGCTTAAATACTCTGTGTCATATATCATGCATGCCTGATTAGACAGATATGAATTAGTATAATTATCATTTCATATTTTCTCAGTACCCAGAGTTGGTAGTGTACTGAACGTAAAATATAAAAGAAGCCATCTCTGACCTTAGGACATATAGTGAGTGATAATTCAAGACAGAAATGTCTCTTTGTCTCATATTTGATTTGGAGATTCAGTGAAGAGGAAGGTACTTTGAAGTTTTCCAAACTATTTACGCTATATAATGAAATAATAACACAATTTTTAACCTTTTCCATAGTGCATCCCACTACAATCACTACAGGCCCCAGCAAATGAAACTGCAAACATAACACGTTTGTCCCCACAGCTGCCCATGAGGATGCTCTAAAAATCAAGAGGACACTGCATAGCCTCTGTTAACAATTTAATGATGAATCTATCATTCAGGGTGTCTGAAAGAAGAAATCTAGGAAACACAAGATATAAATTCAGAAAAGCTTTTTTCATTCTAACAAAGTGGACGGGTATTTGGATACAAAGAAAATTTAGATATTTTTCATCTGTTTTTCTCAGCTTGTTTTGTTTCTGGTTTTTTGTTTGTTTGCCATTAAGTTTATTGGTACATCTAAAGCAAACAATACAGTTACATTTATCATTAGGATCTTGTACCTTTATATGATATATCTTGGTACTTGCTTTTTCCCCATACCCCTGCCCTCCCTTCACCCCTGTGTTTTGTTTAGTTGATATCTCATTTTTACAAAAATTTAAGTTTAGAACCTAAACAAATTAATGCACCTTCTACTGGTACTAATTATAACCACAAAAGAATAAGGGGTACTTTAGTGTGTATTGATATGACTAATTAGTTTCAAGGGAAAAGCTAGGATTTTTCAACAAGGAAAACCATATAACAGTCTATTGATTATTTTAACAGAATATGAACAATTGGAAAACTATCCCACTCCAAAATTAAATTCATTGTGAACATTTTACATAAAAATCTGAGAATTCAAAATTGTTTATTATACAGTGAAAAATTATTCCTGATAAGTTGGTATTACCACTATTGACAGTAATAACAAGATCAACAATATTAAGAAAGTGTAAAATATCTAATATGCTAGACAAAATAAATATACTTCACATCTCCAAAACATTCTTGCTTTGCACACACAATTGAGAATTCCAGAATATTATATTTATATAATATTTCTATTAGGTATATTTATATTAGAAATATTTATATTAGAGATATTTCCCTTTTATGGTAAGTTTAGCAACTTTAGGAAAACTAAACCCATGTCGTTGGCACATAAGTGTATCATAACTATGTGGATATGTTTAATTGTATTTATCTGTTCTTGAAATACAATGCCAACAATTCAAGGTTCTTCCTTTCATTTCAGCCTAAAAGGTAAGTAACGATACAGTCATAAACTGTACTTGAGCTATTTAGTAAGCTCTCCTCAAAACAACTTTCACAATAATTCTGCCAGATTCCATCTTTACACTGCATATAAGCTACATAGTCTTTTGGGCGGCACACATATGCATTCATTCAAAGTAAGTACTGAGTGCCCTGTATTGCCAGAAACTGTTCTATGGGAAAAGCAAGTGGGGAAAAAGTCTCTGGAGCAATATTTTTTGTGTTAATCTCTATTTTCAGAGCTTAATTTTCTAAAGATAATTTCTTTAACACTGAAAAAATATCGAGTAACACATTAAAGTTATTTTATTTTTATGTTTGCACAGTCATCAACCAGTTCAGTCTCTTCCTAAATGAAGGAATTTATACTGTGTGTAGTTTACACATCTGAATTTTGTGTAGTTGAACTAGCATGGTTCTTTTTTCACTTACTGGATGTTATCAATTGTCACATTATCCCCCCTCCCAAAAAATGGAAAAGTTGAAGCATTGCATCCTGCTTTTTTTTTAACCATTAAAATTTATTTTAGTATTATGAATATTTTAGTGGACGGTTAAGCAGAAGGTGATAGAATTGTATTAAGTTTGTATCACCGAAATCAATAGACTAAAAGCGAGACCATAAGGTCAAGTGACCATTGGTTCATCTAGAACTATGTTCGCTGTCACTGAAACCTGGCAGAAGTAACTGCCCCACATTTGCTTCTCCAACGTGGTCTTTTTGAAAATACTTCCAAAGAACAAGATAGTGATTTAGTATATAGAGAAGGGGTCATTTTTCATCTATATAACTTTCTCTAGTTAAATGGATAGATCGAGCCAGTCTTCTGGTTGGCAGGAATATTGTCTATAAAAATATCTACCTTGGTGCTAAGATCCAGTAAGGTCTCCTTGTTGGGACAGATGCCAGAACCTAATCCACCCAGTGCATAAGCAGAACGGATCATCACAGGGTAGCCGATGGTATCTGCTGCCTTTAGAGCATCCTCAATCTGTAAGGAAGAACCAGAATCCCAAATTTGAATAATAGACCACGATAGAAAAAGGGGGGAAAAAAGAGTCTGGAAATTTAGATAAATCAGCTATTTGGAGGAGATACGAAAATATTTTATTATTCTTTCATTATCTTAAAAAGTGTTACTATACACATATTAAGTAAAATTCTAGAATTCTAGGAGAGGTTTTTTAGTGTGTGTGCGTGTGTGCGTTTGTGTGTGTTCACTTTTTTGGGTAAATTTTACGTTGACATCTAAAAAATGATGTCTATGGCCATACCATCTTGAACATGCCCAATCTTGTCTGATCTCTAAAAAATGAAACCACAGAGGGAGAAGTAATCACTCATTCACTTGATAATGAAACACATATCAAATTATTGAATTTTTAATTTCAGTGTAAAAGTCTAAATTTAAATGAATCAGTTTTCTGCTGGTGAAGCTAACTTACCATAACCACAATAAACCATTAGGAATACCATATAAAAAGAGGATTTTCATTTTAAAGGTTCCATCTGAGATAACATTAGAAACTTGGATTTTTTTTTTTTTTCTTAGAGAATGCAACATATGGTGGCTATATTTTTCTGTCATGGAATATTATTACACTACCAATGGGAATGTAATTACACCTTTCCCATATGCCTGTTCCCCACCCAGGGGAAGCCAGGACATAATTATATCTGGCAACAGAAGAATACATATATGGCAAGAACTTCCCAAAATGTTCCGCGGACCTACTCTGGGATTGCTCTTGATTGACAGCTATGCAAAGGATTACTCTTGATTGACAGCTATGTAACTTCATAGCATTCTTCTCTGAAACATAAATTACCCAACTATAGTCATCCCAACAATATCTGCCTTATTCCTAAGGATGTGCCTATTTCTACAATTGGGAAATTGTATTGTACTGCCGTTAGGACCTTCCCTTCACCTCATTCCTAAAACTGAAATTAAAGTTTCAGAGAAACAAGCATACTGCTAGTTGACTTTCTCCTGGCGACACTAAGAGCCTATGAATAGGCAGAGCAGACAGAGAAATGGGTAAGAGGAAAGCAAACTATTTACCCTTTTATACATGTCTAAGTCACAAATTTCCCATGAGTCTAAAACATTTATTCCACTCAAAAAATGTTTTAAATCCAATCTCATTTGCAGAGCATTACAATATAGAGATATGTAACCAATCCTAGGAAAATAGCAAAACTCAACTTGATATTGCAAATTAGTACGGTTCTTAGGTTCAATTCAGCAGATCTGAAGTTCACTGACACTTCAACCACTGATAAACCAGTTAATCTCTGGTTTAGGTTTCTCTTTTTATAAAATATCAATACTTAATCCTAACATTTTAGCACTGAATGCTACCATTTGCAGAAAATATCCCAGATGGACTCACATATTTCTGGAACAAAATGTATGCAGGTCTAATAATTTCAACTATTATTATTAACCATGTTTCCCCAGAACAAGGATTCCTTACTGATTCCACTGCAAAGCTTGGAGCAATCTTTTCGTTGATCTCATTTAGTTTATCTGAGAACAGCTGCCTGTCTTCCGTAGCCATGATGGATTCAACTGAAGTTCCAAGGACTTTCACACCATATTCCTTGAGTACACCTCTCTTGAACAGTTCCACTCCTATAGAAGAACCAATATAACATAAAACTCTATCTCTTCTTTAACAGATACCTGAACACCATGTTTTTTAATCTTAAAATTAAATCCAAGAAACTACCACAGTCCATAATAGAACTACACTTGGAAAAAAAAAAAGAAATAAAAACTCTGAAAATGATCCCACAAAACGTATTTCATGTGCTCCTAGTACTTACATTACCACCATCTTCACATCAATTTCATTATCCTTACTAATACAAATCAGAACAAGACCTGTCATGTAAAGGTCCAAGAGCCCAATGATGAATGTAACTGTACTGTATACCTAAAGTGTATCAATAAAATCAATGAGAAAAAAAATATATATATATATATTTAAATCAGAGCTGTATACTGTACCTTAAGATTTCAGCATATTCCCCTTCCTTTAAAGGTATATTTTCTAATGAAATTCTACTATTTAAATAATCTGGGATACATTGGCATCTTTCTGGGTTTTTAAATATCAAAATTATATATATTTCAAAAAATTATATTTCTAATGCCTTGCCATACAAATTTGGGTCTTTTATGTTCAGCATACAAATTATATTCCCAGCTGCTTACCACAGCCACCTAAAGAGATTCTCACTCATAATCTAGTTGCAAATATCAGAATCACTGTGAGGAGGATAAAGCGCTGAACTCGGAAAATCCCTGAAGCAACAGTAGAGACTGATGCACGTTATCATGACAATACATGTGAAAGTGACAAAAATATATGCTGCAGGACAGATTAAAAACTCAATGTTAATTTTCATTTTAATGAAATAAGCAATATCAATTTTCATTTTTTCAATGATAACAGTTCTCAGACCTTCAGTGATGAAAGAGAAAAGCAATATCCTAAGACAGAGGAAAAAATGCCAAGAAACTTATTTGGCTACTCTGAAGCAATAAAGTGAAATGTTTCTTGTCTCTCAGATGTTTGTGAAATAAACTGGTAATAGTCATCAGATGACAATTTTAGGTGTCTCTTTACTGTTTCTTCACACATTAAAAGAAAGGAACACAATTATTATGAGTTGATATAAATTACAAGAGTATATGATGCATATGCACACAGGTCAAAATTCTGCAACCAGATTTACAAAAACTTACCACAGTTCAGAGCTGTCTGACCACCCATGCCTAGAATTAGGCCATCAGGCCGTTCTGCCTTGATGACCTCTGTGACAAACTGGGGGGTGATGGGAAGAAAGTAGACAGTGTCTGCCTGCTTCAAGCCCACCTCATTGGTCTGAACTGAAGCAATGTTTGGGTTCATCAGGACCGTTTTGACATTTTCTTCCTGAAAGAAATCATATGATCAAGTATTTGAATGTACGGGCTAAAGAAGAGAATGGCTACAATGGAATGAACGGTTACCAAGTAAGAAGGCTTTTGCAATATTCTGTGGGCTGGCTTGAGAGATTGGTAAGAGGGCAAGGGAATGGAAATAAAATGAAGACAAGCATTTTTCTCAAAGACGGAAGAAAGTGTTTAGAAGCAAAACTATCAACAACAAAAAAGCACACCTCACAACAATCACCATGAAGTTCTTATTACCAAAGACATCAAGCAAAACTGGAGACCATTTCCATGAAATTTGTCTAGAGGTCTACAAATAGTTGACAAAGGAATAAAATATTCCAAAAATTTTTAAATGAGTAAACACAAAATGGAACCAGAGGCAACAGCAAAAGCTGTCACCCTTCTATTATATGTCTGTGAACAACATTGAGGGCACATTTAAACGTAGGATAATGTGTTCCCTTCTTGCTAGAAGAACTGAGAGCCTTTTGCTGGTCCCATTTTTTCCTAAATATTCAATCCTACTGTGTATCACCTTAACAAGGAGTACTATTCAATTGATTCTGCATATTATATAAAAAGAAAATAACCACGTGGCCAAAACAAAAAATAAATTAGTGTTTATGTTTTATCTTGACACTGTCTCATGTGTGTGTGTGTGTGTGTGTGTGTGTGTGTGTGTGTACCTGGTATATGCAGGATGGTATTCATAGCCCTATATCATTTCTACATCTAGGGAGACCTTCAAAAGAATTCTTCACTTAGGCCACTAAGAATTATAATTTCATAAACCAAAATGAGGCTGACTCATGGCAAAATAATTATCATGAAACACGGCCAGATGGCTCCTATTATTTCACAAATTAACCAGTCAATTTTAAATTTGTCTTAAAAGTCAACAAAATATTTAGATAAAGACAGAAATCATCCTTTCAAAGCCCTATATATCCTTGGAAGAGGAACTTAATAAAAATTTGTAGTCAAATAATGCATATGATACATTTTATTACCTTGGTTCATCTTTATACTGACTATGAAAGAGATTTCCATCTTTTAGATGAAGAAATTGAGATTCAATAAGGTTAAAGAGGTCAAATAGCTGATAAATGGCAATTTATGGTTTAGGACTCTAAACCAAGTGTTATGATTCAGATCCTGTGCTTTAGCCTCAATATGAGTCATCTCTCGAGATTTTTTAAAAACTTGTTTAGACTAAGAGTATTGTCATTATTAACAAAATGTTGAAAAGATACATATATGAAAAGATAAATGAGTCCATTTGGAACATACATTGGAATTTAAATAATTGATTTACAATTGAAAACATGTAATGAGCAGAAGTCATAGCAAGTCTCACTACTAAAGCATCAAGAAATTTAAGTATAGCTAAGTATTTTTCTGAATGTGCTATACAACAAGTATGACTTTTCATAAATTATGCAGAAAGATCTCACACATGTCCATTTTTTCCCCCAATACTGCGGCTTGAACCCAAGGCCTTTACACTGAGCTACATTCTCAGATATATATTTTATTTTTATATTGAGACTATGTCTCACAAAGTTGCTAAATTCATCCTCTGGGCTTGAATTTAGGATCATCCTGCCTCAGACTCCCAGAGTACTGGGATTACAGGCCTGGACCACCATACCTAGCAAGCATCCATTCATTTCTTATAATTTCAAATCATTTTAATTAATTTTACAACATTTTTCTATTTTTCTAATTCTGAGTATAATACAAGCACCATATAATTTTAGGAAAAATTTTAGCTTATAAATTAATCTTTATGAACCTCCTACTTCATCATAATACAATCTCTAATTTAAATTCATGTTCTCCAGTTAAAGATGAATATAAATCATAGAAGTACAGACTATGAGCCGGGCGTGGTGGCACATGCCTGTAATCCCAGCACTTGGAAGGCTGAGGCAGAAGGATCGCTGTGAGTTTGAGACCAGGCTGGGCTAAATAATGAGCTCCAGGTCAGTCCTGAAATCTTTGTAAAATTCCCAAGAAGCATAAAATATTATGTTACTTAAAGGTGTTTTAAATCCTGAACATACCTAGATTGGGTCCTAACCAATCTAAACCATTTGATATCCTCTAATTTGTATCTAATAAGAAATTCCATCATCAGACAATAAAGTAAGACATCATTCTGAAAATATCTACAAAGAAACACATGCATGTACACCCATGTATGCACAGAGAAGAATATGAAAAAGAACCCAACAAGAAGAGGAATAAGGAAACTATATTCTGCTTCTTTTCTGTAGACATCTATTAGGGAAAATCTTTGACATACAAATTTACAAGGAAAAAAAAAAAAAACTCAGTCAACTGCTTTCCATGCTGCTGTCCTACTGTCCTGCTGACACCTCCATGCTGCTGTGTACCAGCCAGGTCTCTGGCAAAGGCCTCTACCGGGCAAAGCCTGAGGCAAGGTCACTAGGTGCTCACACTGCCTCTGGATGGCCTGATTAGCACCAAGATACAGACCACAGGGAAATAAGGGTGTCAAAGAGAGGCCAACTTACCTCTTCAACAGAAATACCTTAAATACACAACAGGATTCCTCTAAAGATTTGTTTTATTACAATGACTGAGAAAATCTCCAGACAAGAAACAGAGACTGAGCCACTCACTGCAAATTCCCCTTTTCACTTGATAATCCAGATAGCCCACGCAGTTTTCCAAGTCGCTAAAAAGAAATTGGGTTCCCTAGTGAAAGACAATAAATCCCAATCTCAAATGAAGCCCACTGTTGCCTTTGCTCTCCCAACTGGAGTTTCTCTTTCCACCAAAGAGATATCTGCAGCATCTTCAGAGCATGTGAAGTACTTTAAGGCAAGGATGCCCAAATTCCCTCTTTCACATGAAAGATAAATCTATTCCAAAAGCAAAAGCACTCTGCCTCAAAAGGAATGACCATTATCTTTAAATGTAGCTTTCTATTCTTTTCAATGTAAGTTGTCAATAACAAATAATTTTGGAGTCCAATCTAACCTCCTTAGTTGGTGGAAATGCATATTTGTGAAAATGAAAACTCTTATGTATGATTAAACTTCTCTTCATATGAATGTGTAAGAATAGTTAAGAAAAATGATAGTGACTTTGAAAAGAAGTACTGTCATAAATCTAAATTACAAAACACTAATTAGAGTCATTAATATATTAATTCTAGCAGAGCTCATGTTCTCTCACCTTCATGGCTTTAACAGCTTGAGATCCCGAGTAATCAAATTCACCTGCTTGACCAATGGACAGACCTCCTGATCCCAGGATGAGGACTTTGGAGACCTAAAAACAATAAGAAAAAGACAATGACTTTTATTACTAAATGGTGGAAACAAGGCATTTTCAAGAGTATAGAAGATAAATTATATTGCCCGAGTTTATGTAGTAATTTCAAGTAGTATTTTCAAAAATGTATACTATTGTCGGGGAAAAGATTAACAATTTAAACATCTCTAATTTCATTGCACTTTCTGAAGTTCATGAACAAGTTTTTAAGAAAAGTAAAAAAAAAATCTGAAAGAGGTTCTACATTAATTTTTGTTGTTGTTGTTGCTGTTGTTGTTGTTTTTGTTTTTGGAGACAGGGTCTCACTACGTACTTGAGACTGACCTGGAACTCACTATGTAGCCCAGGCTGGTCTCGAACTCACAGCAATCCTCCTGCCTCAGCCTCCCGAGTGCTGGGATTACAGGCATGTGCCACCATGCCCGGCTTTCTACATGAATTCAAACACATATAAATATTTTTAAAATCTACACAAATATATATGTTAATATATACCTATGTTTGTGTATATATATATGTACATATTGTTGAAAATATATAGTGTCCTTTTATGTAATGTCCTTCTTTATATAATATGAAGGAAATGGTTAGAAATCTTTACACATTAACATGTACATAGCCTAGTAAGTACTGAAGTCACATGCTATATTAATCTATATCTGTTTACCTTTTCATTCAGTTTATGCTAGTGAATATTTCTTCTAGTTAAAATGAAAAGAATTCTACAAACTGTAATGATTATGTACTCTAAACTGCATCTCATATTACATAAGATTATAAAATTTTTCATAATTGTAAATATTTCAAACTGTACACTACTATTCTTCTTTATTAAATTGTGTTATTTCAAAAATTCTAGAAGTAAATTTTAAGATATGATTTTAAACAAAAACATAAAAGTTCTAAAAAATATCTTCAAGAACAAACCAAATACAGTAACTAGTTGTGAAATGATAAATACAATGTTAACAGTCATCTTTCATAGACATTCCTGTGATTTACATCATTCATTTAAAAAATTAGAATGTGATGAAGAAAATTCAAAATGCCTAAGCCAAACACAAGCCTACATATACTGACCTCAACTCGAGATGCAATCAGCGCTGGCTTCGGTAGAACTGATGTAATAGTGGTACCTTTTCCTTTCTTTATCAGTGAAAAAAAGGAATCAAAGAGATACTAGAAAAAAAATACAGCCAAAGAGTTAGAAGCTTCCAAATCCTTCAGGTTGCCAGGTAAAATACAGAGTACTAGTTAGACTGGAATTTCAGATAAATAACAAATATGCATTTTGTTAGTATGTTTCCAGGACATTATGTTTTTTTAGTAAAAGTTTTCCATTGCAATATATGGGATTTGTTTTTGGTTTTGGTTTAAGTTTTTGATTTTGTTCTTTGTCAATAACTAACTATCCACTACCATAAAAGTTAGATCAAATAAATATTTTTAGCTGTTCCCTTCAAGTCCTAGAAAGAGGAGGATTTCAGCAGAAAATAGACATTTCAGATGCCTTTTGTGAATATCAAGTTTGCAGCCCTTTAATTGTGTGTCATTTTCTTCTAAATCAAATTTAAGTTAGATCAAAGAAATGAAACATTATTTTACATCTTAAAATTAGAAATGCTTTTTTAAAAGTTTTCTGCCAGCTCTAAAGGTAATCTCTAAAGATTAATCTAGAGCTTTACTAATGAGATTTTTTTCTGTTTTTTCAGTAGAAATGATAAATTTCAACACAGGTATTCTTTTTGCAATTATTTGGCAGAACAAAAAATAGTATTAAATAACATTGTCTATTTGATTACACGGCATAATCTGAAGTTCTAATATGGGCTAAAATTTTAATTTAAAAAAATAGCCTGTGTTAGATAAAATATATAACTAAATTTTATTCATGTGTTTCATCGTGAGTAGGTAATGTCATACTGGTTTGGGCTATTAGGAACCAATATTTCTCAGTAATATTGAAATAAGAACAAAATATAAATATCTAGAAAGGCTGTTTAGATTTGAGAGAACAGAGTTTATGTAGGGAAAATTCTTATTTTCCTCTTTGTTTTACCTGGATGTCTTTTCTGGGAGTTCTTTACTGTCAATGAGAAGCTATCAGCACCACTACTGGAGATCCCTGGGTGTGACAGAGAAAACACACTACACTGCCAAAATTTTTCCAGATGACACTGTGAGCTTTTATTTCAGAAAGATCTGCTTGAACATTGAACAGAGAGCTCACATTTAAAAGTAAAAATATTTAAATAAGGAACAAAACTCCTGTAAGAATTGCTTTTAGTCCTTTTCTTAAGCCATCTGAATGGCCTGAATGTGCCAGAAGCCCTCTCCCTCCCCTCAGCCCTGCCCCTCTTCTTTCTCCTGATGCTGTTTATTCTCTCTTAGTGGCTACACAACCAGTTGCCATAGGAATTTTTTTGAAATCACAGATGGGGGATTAAAATTTCATTTCAGTTATGAGAAGGAGAGAGCAACAGGGAATTCATTTGCATAGTACAACAATTGTAAATTTCAAGACTAAATATATTTGAATGATAATGGGTTTCAATAAAAATAGCATCATAGCATTTCTTCGGGTTTCTTAAGGGCTTTTCCTCTTTCAAAAAAAGATTATAATTTACTTCATGATATTCATGAGGAAATTTTAATACAAAATGTGTGTTACCAAAGCACTCTTCTTGAGAATATTCTGCACCAAGATTATCTGGAATGATTATTTTCATTTCTTGAATTTTCACAGAAAAATATATTTTAAGACCTCATCTTTCTAACATACCTCAGTGTCTGTTGGCCCTGGGCTGACCTCTGGGTGGAACTGCACAGCGAAAAAGGGTTTGCTCTCATGCATAATCCCCTACAGGAATAAGAAACAGAATTAGAAATTCCTTCTGTAACAACAAATGTCAAGTGTGGGCATGTATTACTCGGTAGACAATAAAGTTCAAATAAAGAAACACTGAGTTAAATGCTTAATAACATTCTAAAAACTAAGAGTATTATCAAGAAACATGATTGGAGGGCTTGGGATTTAGCTCAGTGGTTTGGCACCTGACTTGCAAGCACAAGGACCCAAGTTCGATCCCCGATACCAAAAAAATAAAAACAAGAAACATGATTGGAGATCCTAAGAACTAACATATCAGAATTTCAGGTAAGAACAGGAAATGCATCCATGAAGACTCAAATCAATGTGATTCCCTATAATAAT
The DNA here is from genome assembly GCF_012274545.1 of Fukomys damarensis. Lineage (NCBI taxonomy): Eukaryota > Metazoa > Chordata > Mammalia > Rodentia > Bathyergidae > Fukomys > Fukomys damarensis. The sequence goes on along the minus strand of NW_022900928.1, from coordinate 110,714,225 downwards.
AATGGGGAATGGTCCATCTCTTCGGGGGCCCCTGTAGACTCTGACCAACATAAACCTAAATTCTAAATTGTCCTAAACCGGGCGTGGTGGCCCATGCCTGTAATCCCAGCACTCAGGAGGCTGAGGTAGGAGGATCGCTGTGTGTTTGAGACCAGCCTGGGCTACATAGTGAGTTCCAGATCAGTCTCAACTACATAGTGAGAACTTGTCTCAAAAAACCAAAAAAAAAAAGAAAAAAAACTAAATTGTCCTATTATCTCCACCTTGTAAATTATTTCTCCGAGTGTTTTTTTCAGGACTTGTTCCTGTGCTGAGTCCCAGAACTGAGCCTAGACAGATCTGGACTAACGGCCCTTTAACAATGAATGTGTAAGATGATTGTTGATTAAGGAGGCAAGTATTGAATTATAATAAGTCAACTGAGAAAACAATAAAAGAAAATTACCTTTTGAAGAGTGGAGGACTATGGGAAATAATATAAAAGAGTTTTTCCACACTCACACCCCAAAATTCCACACAAAAAGGAAACCAAGACTGTATAACAGTGAATTAAAGCCCTGAATTTCTCACTGCCACCTGAACAGATGTACGGAGAGCACTTACCTCATTTGTTTGATCGTTGACATTCACAAAAAGTGGTTTCCAGCCAGCAGGGAGGGCGTTTTCCAGAGCATAACCATGATTCTGAGCAGTAATGAAAGCCTGTCTGTTTGTAATATTTAAAACAGGCTGATTCTGTCCTCTGGAGAGAAAAGAGGTAAAACAGTAGGAAAAGAGGAAAGAGTATACATGCGTTAGTTATAAAGTAGTGAACAAGAAAAGCCTCTTAAAATTCCAAAGTTTCAATTGCTTAGTGAAAATCACTTTGTGAGAAAAGTCACAGATTGTTAATCCCAATAATTTTAGCAAAAAAAAAAAAAAATCAATTCAGGAAGCTTTGTCGTGTGTTAAATATCAGGTCTATTAAACTCCTATAATCGGTTTTAGAAAAGCACTCATAACTAAAAGAATTTCTCACTAGAACAGAAACAGACAAATATAAATGACTTATTTTAAGTAACATTAAAGCCAAAGGAGAGTTCTTGGGAAAAAATAAATAGACAACTATTCAGGCCTAAATTATTTTGAATTATATTTTATGTGGAGGAGAGTGGGCTGTGAGAGAGGACCTGGCATTGAATAAATTAACATCATCTGAGGTAAAGAAGTGAAACAAAGAGGATCTGAACATTTCTCGGTTCTTAAATCAAGTAACTTCTTAAAGTGTAATCAATTCCCTGAAATCAAGCTCAAATCAGAACAATTCCCCTTGGAATACCATTTGATTGAGTATTATAACTTGAATTTATGCCAAGGGAAGGAAAATAACCTTAAACTATAGCAAAGTTATCGTTAGAGAAGGCTGCCTTTTAGAAATGTAATAAAGTAGAATGAAGTAGTCAGATAAGTGAGCTATTTCATAGCATGGTTGTGTATTTATTCTGAAGTAGTGGCATATATATTTTCTAAATCCTTTGTGTTTGGTTACCAAAAAATTATTCTAGAGTTAGTTCAACGAAAAACAAGGATAACTGCCTTACCTGTTGGGCATGGGCATCTTGTAGGATTTGGCACCAGCAGCTAATCCTGTTATCAAATTTCCTGTACTAATTCCAAACAATGGTTCTTTTCGATCGCTCTCCAAAACCTAATCAGAGAAGATGTTTACTAATCTGGACACAGTTCCAAAAGATTTCACTTCCCACTGAAAAAATAAAAATGAAGCATCCTTCTTTTTCTTTCTTAATTAAAAAGTAAAGAAAATAGCAACTGAGTTAAAAGTTAGAATCCAAGGGACATGACTGATTAATTTAGAGCACTGTTATTCAATTATATATACTTGACATTCAGACTCAACTAAATTTAACTGAATGCTTCTTTGGAAACAGGAAGGTCTTTTAGGTCACCAGGATATGGTGAGAACCTGAGTTGTCATTTTGCAATCATAAGGAAAGATACACATGGAGATTAGGATCCAGCCCTTTTAATTGGAAGACACAGTCCTGAAGAAAAGTTCTACTCCCTTTAGAATTCTCTCCATGTTGGATTTGCCATAGAATATCTATGCCAAAATTGTCTCAATGGTCACAAATACAAGTAAAAAAAAAAAATCACTGAGTCAAATACGGCCCCTGCCTCACACCGACACACAGAGTACACCAGGTTCACTGTACCTTTTTCACATTCTTAATTAGTGGCTGTGCAAGAGCGGGGTTCCCAGGTCCTCCAGCAATCAGAAGTCCATCATACTCCATCTGAGTGAAGTCATAATTCCAGGGAACTAAATGCACTTCAGCTCCTCGCTGGAAAAGAAACATAAGAAATTACATACAACATTTTCTTTCACCAATGTGTGATTTTTCTAGATGTTCTCTTGAACAATCACTACAGGAAAGGAAAACATTGTACACAATTTAAGTTTAAAAAATGTTAAGCAAAAAGTTTTTTTGAGTAGCTAATTGGTTTTATGTAATATAAATGGAGCTAATGGTCAATAAAAAATGGAAGGGAAAGGCCACTGAAGTTTTGATCCTAAAAAGCTAGGTAAAACACTTTTCTGCACTTCTTGAATAGTTTCAATGCTTTTGCATGAGTACAGGGTACCCTCATCAGCTTTGGGACAGAGTTGCAAACTAAGATAATTCAATTTTAATTCTGTAGAATTTAAGTTGACCCAACACTCAGCTTTTTCTTTTTCTGTCTGATTAAATTTTAGTGAAATTTCTTTCCTAAGGTTTTCTTTCGTTATCTATGCTATTTATATTCTGATGGGGGAAATACAGCTCTTTTTGTTATAAAAATATATAGGAAAGTTCTTTTTAGGGTTTCCCTAGAAGCATTTTCTGAGATGAGAATATGAGAAAAAAATTGAAAATTTTTCCAAGAAATGCTAATAAGAGAGAAGAGGGCTGGGCATTTAGCTCAGTGATTCCGTCATCTGCCTCACAAGTTCCAGAACCAGAGTTCGAGCCCTGGGACCAAAAAAAAAGAAAAAAGTAGACTAGAGAGAAGTGACACTGTGGGACACCAGCAATGTGTCACCCAATAAAGTCTACATTATCAAGAAGCCACCACTGTTGACTCCTTCCTTGAGTTTAAATTCACTGGAGAACTCCAAAAGTCTGTGAAGGACTTGGTGGTTGCCTACCCAAGGGAAAAAAGGAACTCTCCACTGACTCTCAGGCCACTGACTGTGGGCTGCTTCAGAGAAATTTGTATGAATTTCCTGACTGCTAACAGGCTCCTACCAACCAAAGGTGTCCCCTAGGCGAGAGATATAAAAAATCTGCAACTGGAAAATGGATGACATGAATTAAAATGGTTAAGATGAGATTGGAACATGGGTAGGCCATCCACAGTGTATGCTACTGAAAAATCCATGCACATTTTTATTAATAAAGCTGACAAGAATTTGAAATCATATATTGCTGATGTTCACTAAAAATAAGAAGGTGGATTGAAGAATACCTCTATATCCTGGCTAATCCAGCATTTGGTTTTGGTTTTTGTGGTGCTAAAGATCTAAGCCAAGGCCTTCAACATATTAGACAAGCACTGTACCATTGAGTCATGCTGCCAACACTAATAATTTGGTGTAATAAAAGTGCATGTATGTCTGAGAGAAATAGAGACAGAAACAAGGTACCTTGAAAATACACAGAGACAGGGACAGAAACTGGAAGTGGAAGGGGAATAGGATAAATTTCAACAAAATAATATTTAAGAAAGCACTGTTACAGTAGTTAAACTCTAGTTAACAGATTTGAAGTTAATTTTATTTGGTTGTCTAGAAGTTGATATAAAAGCATTATGAAGCCAGGAATTTAGCTCAGTGGTGCCGCCACCTGTGTCACAAGTGCAAGGCCCTGAGTTCGATCCCCAGTACCCAAAAATAAATAAATAAAAGCACTATGAATTTTTTTGAATTTTTTTATTGAGTTTATTGGTACATTCTAGGTATACAGTACAGTTACATTCATTACTGGGATCTTGTACCTTTATATGACAGGTCTTGCTTCTCATTTTTTCCCCTTGTCCCCTTTTTTTTTTTACTATATCAGGGCATAAAACCTGCAAACCTGTGGTGCTTAATAAACATAGGCCAATGGAGGAGCTATAAGACCAACTCTGGTTTTGGTTATCTTTAAATCTCAGTGAAAGTGACTGTGGCATGTCTCAAGGTGTTAGTCAGTAAGTGGTAGGAGCACTGACATTCCGAGAGAATTCACTAGTTTGAACACTAACAACAAATATTACCCGCTCCCTTGAGATGGGACAAATTACTTACCTTTACTAGTAGACGGATGACATTGTTTTTTATCCCACAGTCAACAGCTACCACTTTCGTGGGGTTTCCTTTACCATACACCTTGACATCCTGCCATTTTAAAAACCAGAAAATGAAAGGAAATTCACAGCTACAAGTCACAAGTCTAGATTACAAATGCAACTGAAAACACTTTCTACATGTGTTAACAAATTGATCATTAGCTACTTGAGAATGAACAGGAGTTAACACTAAATCTGTAAAAAAGGCACAAGTGCCATAGATCATATCTTTTTTATGAGAAAAGCATTTTACTCTTTTATATTCTCTTGATTACAGTAACAACAAAGATTCTTAAGAAAGTGGTTGCTTCTATATCTAACAACCAGCTTTCCCATGTTTTGCCTCATTAACAATGGAATTTATTGTCACCTTATCTTAGCACCAGACAGATGTGGTAATAGATACATCATACTTTAAATACCACTTGATCCTCAAATGGCGATAAAGATCTGATGGGGAAGAGCTGAATCACTGTACATTAGGCTCGTGCAGTGAGGCTAAATGGATAAAATCAGTATGTGAACCAGAGGAATTGCTAAGCTAGTGTAGGCCACTGGTCCTTTAGGTTACAGCGCAATAGTTTGTATTTAAATTGTAGATTTCATAAAAGGATCACAGAATATATCATAATCATCATCTATGCCTTAAGCACTGCTCAGAGGCAGATCGATTTTCACAGACACACAAGAATCATTACTGAAAGTCATGAAAGGAGAAAGCACAGAAATAGAGGGAAAGCCTAGAGGACTGGGTGGCCATACTGCTTCTGGCTTCAAGGGTCCGTGAACACATCTGAATTTAGGATGATTTTATAGTTTCCAAAGGTTTTATATTAAAGGAACAATCCAAATATTTAAAAGAGAATTTTACTTTAGCTGAAATGTCTGGCTCTCCACAAACTCTACACAAAATGCAATAACATAGTCCTCATACTACACATAAAAAGAATGTGTCAATATTTTTTTCCTCCTGCTGACTACTTCAGAGAACACTATCCCTAGTCTTTCCATGGTCTTGGGAATTACTGTCAAATTGATACGTGAATGCTTCAGGTAATCTCACCAAATAATTTGAAAAGTATAGATTCGTTCTTAACCTTAGGCTTCTCCTACAAAGTCAAGCGATATTACCATCTAGTTGTATCTACATTAAATTGCAATTAAAGACAATAAACAAGTTATCAGCATTTCCAAAGAATATAATCAAATAGAAGTTACATGGTATACGTAACCCCTAAGTTAAATACACCTTTTATAACTGCTATAATGAAGTTATTTAAAATTATTTAATTGCACTGGCATTAATAAACAGCCAGTTTTTACCACTCAACTTGATCAAAAAGAGTTAAAAATATAGTTATGCTCATGTTTGCTGATCTCTATACAAGCACACCACAGATGTCACTCAGCATAAGTGACTGCTTTTGGGGCCTCCTGAAGTACCAAAATCCAGAGATGCTCAAACCTCTTAGATAAAATGCTGTGGTATTTTCAAAGAGCCTATGTACATCCTCCATTAGACTTTAAATCTCTAGATTACTTATAATATAATGTAAATACTGTTAATAGTTGTTATACTATATTATTTGGGGAATCATGACAAGAAAAATGTGTACATGTTTAGTATAGACTTAGAATTTTTGTTTGTTCTTTGGTTTGAAATTTTTTAGTATTTTCAGTCATTGCTGGTTTAATCCATAGATGTAGATCTTGCAGATACAGAGGGCCAACTGTACACACTCTCCACAGAGAATGACAAAAGTTATGTAAGACCTCACATTAAGGCATTAAGCCTCCTTTAGGACTAGCCAAGACAGGAACACATCATGCACTGTTTTTCTATCTTGTTTGTCCATAAAAATTTTTAAGGTGAATTTCTCCAGGCCAGGCTTCTTCACATTTGGAAAATTCCACATTAGCCTTCTAGTTACTTGCACCTCTGCCTAATCACCTCTGCTTTGCTATAGCACAAGGCTGAACGCGTTCCCCACAACTTCCAGTGTTGATGGTCAGAAAGTGACAAGAAACCCTCCAGATCTATCCCCAGTCCGTCTCCACTCATCATGGCTAAATCTGTGAACTGATACATGTGAGCCTTTCAGTTCATTCATATCAAACTACACATAACTCTTTTACCAAACCTGTTGCTTCGTACCTCGATGGCTCTCACCACGTGACATTCTTTCTGCCTGAAACATAGTTTTCATTCTCCAATTACATAACTATACCTATAGGCTCTCTGAGTCTCCTACTCCTACTAAGACTAAAACTTCTGCAGTGCCTTGCCTGATGCACCTGTCCCACTTTGGTGCTGTTTGTACATGCCCCATTGCATCCTGTGCATGTAAAGGAGCATTTGTCATTGGACTTTGTAGGTGGCAATTTACTCGCTTGACTGTCCCACCAGATTATGCTTCCCAAGGACAGATACTGTAACTCAAGATGCTCACTCATACCTACACTGAAATTCAATTACAACCAACAAACATCTTCCTAAAATGTACTATATACTTTCTTATAAATATATACTAAACATATATCATTTTGGAGTAATACAATAAAAATCACAAACAATTTTTAAAGTCAGTCATAATATCGCAATAAGTCACTAATGGAAAGGAACATTTCCTTTGCACAAAATGACCCTAAACTGATTACTGTGTCTGATTTCTATGACATTCCATTGGCTTTCTGGGAGGACATTAGCCCTGATTTCTGATCATTGCTATGCCTGCCTTTGAAAATTCAGTGCTCCCTTATTTAGTATTATTAAAGCCTTAACCTAAAGAATAAGAAAAGAATAGGGAGGACTAAATAATAATATCCAACCTCTAAATCAGGGCATGAAGGTTTCTGGTGAAACCTGTAAGTGAAGATTATTAACTCTGAACCCATTGATTTGTAATATGTATTTTAGCTGTTATCAGATCCATTTTCCACCTCAATTCTAGTGCTTCTAGAAAATCATATAGGCCTAAATAAAAATTTTGATATTACAGAAAAGTTAAATTCAAAAATGAATGAAACAAAAACTATAAAATATGAAGGAAAATCTCTCACCTTGGTTGAAACATCAGCAATCAAATTCTGTTTATTTGGATCCACAAAATCCACAGACTGACCTTCAAATTCAATCTTCCCAAGCATGGTACCCTATCAAATTTTAAAAGGTAGACAGATAAAAGGAACCAACGATGAAGGTGCTGACAGGATAATCTCACAGGGACTTTAAACAGCTGCTCCATGATTTAGATGTCTTTATAAATAGCCATAACTATCATCAGAAGATCTTCATCTTCTCAAACTGGAAAATGAAGCAATTTGCACATACACTTTGGGAAATACTCTAGGATATATAATCAGCTCTTTCAAGGCAGAGGCCATGGACTAGTGTAGGAAGTCAAAAGGTATCAGAATTCAGGTCAATTAGTCCAATGCTGGTACACACTGGAGTATTGATGTACCTCTTAGACTCCCTGGTGCATAAGACCTAAAGACATTTCACAGGAGATGTGTTCAAAATAATCCATTGGGAGCTGGGTGTAGTGGCGCATGCCTGTAATCCCAGCACTCAGGAGGCTGAGGCAGGAGGATTGCTGTGTGTTTGAGACCAGCCTGGGCTACGTAATGAGTTCCAAGAGCGCATGCCTAATCCCAGCACTCAGGAGGCTGAGGCAGGAGGATTGCTGTGTGTTTGAGACCAGCCTGGGCTACGTAATGAGTTCCAAGTCAGTCTCAACTACATAATGAGACCCTGTCTCAAAAATAATAATAATAATAAATAATAATAATAATAATAATCCATTGGGAAGAAAATATGAAATGTAAAAATATGGAAATTGAAAAGAATGAAAATTATTTTTACACACTTTTACAACATTAGTTCACAAAAAGGTAAAGTCAACATGTCACCAATTCCTACATTTCCAATAAAAATATGAACTGCTTTAGACTTGTCAATATCCTCGTGTTCCAAAGGGCCTGAGCTTTAAAGAACTTTCAGCGGTCTGTGAAGTGTTCACAAATAAGTTCATTTTCTTTATATACTTATTCTTTGGAGAAATCACTTGGTGAATGAGGGTAGAAGAAGCCAATACACCACGGAAGCATGATACTTATTTTGGTGCTAAGAGTAAAAATCTGGGAAAACTAACCGAAACCTCCCTGACCTCCCCACTGCATTGCTAAATTTCATGATACTCTGTACTTGCTTTTGAAAAACCAATTCACATAATCCCTTGACTGCATTTATGATCCTTAATACTGATATTTGTTTCTCCCCTTCTTCTTAAAGTATGCTGAATCAAATACAATCTTATTTTTCACCCTATTAAACTAGAAGTAAAAGGTATAATATATATGTTTTACTATAAAACAGCATCTTTTATAAACAAATAAAATAGACAGCATGGCTATTCAGTCTGTGCTAATTTCGAGAAATTTTAAAAAGACAAACTGCCCATGATAAAAAGAAACTTTATCTTAACCTAACACATCATACAAAAGATGCAGTGTGGCCTTGCAAAGTTTTCCCTAAACCATTAGGTCTGAGCATATTTTATTCAACTTCTTATTCTGCAGCATGCATTGAATTCTCCAATTCTATTCCCGTCTCATCTTGGAGGCCTGATCATTGTCTTCTTCTCCCACATGCTATTTAGGCTAAGAAAGCATAAGAATCTTCTTGGAATATATAATCTCACTGGCATCTATTCCCAGGAAAAATTATCAAAAATTTAAGACAGAAGTAAAACAGAGTGACCCTACATACAAACACCCACTAGCTTCCATCTTGTTACAGATAAGTAGCCATATAGTTACTTTCAAAGCCTGTTCTTTCTGTTTACAGAGACACTGTGTCAATATACAGTTGCTTTTGGTGTCTTGAGGGAACTGATTCCAAGACTCACCAGAAATATAAAAACCTGAGGATGTTTCAGTTGCTTATATAAAAGGACACAGTATCTGCATATGATCTATGCAAATCCTCTTGTTTATTTTAAATCATCCCTAGATTATTTATAATACTTAAAAATGTGTTATGTAAATAGCTACTTCTACTATATTGTTTAGGGAATAAGACAAGTCCTTATAGGTTTATACAGGCACATTTTTTTCCAAACTTTTTGATGCCTCTGTTAATGTGGAACCTACAGATACAGAGGATTGACTATGTGTTCTAACAAGGAATCTACAGTGGATTTTTTTTTTTTTTTGAAGAATCTGTTTCCATATGAGCTTTCAATTTTTTTTTTTTTTTTTTTTTTTTTTTTTTTTTTTGCACCAGGGATCAAACTTGGGACCTTGCACTTGTGAGGCAGGCAGCAGAACCCCTGAGCTAAATCCCTGGCCCCGTACTTTCAAATTTTACCTTTAACTTTTTATGTAATAACATTCCATGAGAAAACGAGCGGCATATGAGGAATTTAGTTAATATTAGAGAGGGAATGTTTCTTTCTAATTTGGAATATAAAGATGTCATTTTAAAAAGTGTCAGCTTCTAGCAAAAAGAAAGCAGATGGCAATGAGATATTCTCAGAGGAGGGGTCAGATGTTGCATTAACCATGTAAGAAATAAAAAAATAACTTTTCTTTTCATCATCTTGGTCATTAATACAGTCTGAATGAAGATTATATAATTTAGATATTACATGCAAGGCTCACTTGGCACACCCATGAAATATAACACGCTAATTGTGTGGGTAATTCTTTCCAGAGAACTAAATAAGTAACAGCGCCAATGCTGTGCACTTTCTGAGTTGCATCCTTCAGCAGACAGATACTCAACTTAGGTAAAATTTCTATGCACTTGGTTGCCTCCGCCACTTGTTCTATTAAAGTCCTGTCACATGAGCTAAATTATGAATGTCTTGACTTGGTGTAATCAGCATGTGGTGGGCACTCAATAAACTCCTGTCCAGTGAATTAATCTCAAGTCTATCCAGTTACAAACATACCAGTCAAGTATTCAGTCCAGAGAATTATACTGCAAAGAGTACAACACAGTGACAGAGACCCAAAGAGAAGAATCTGACAGGATTTGTTCTTTCACATGTTAACGGGACCCATAGGAACTGAGGGCAAAAGTATGTGAAGAAATGTAGATTTGGCTAAAGATGATGATCACACCTTATCCCGAATTATTTTCGTCAGCATTCTTGTATCCACACCATATACTGCGGGCACCTGTAAGAAAAAAAAAATCACTGTGACAGTGAAATTGGAGAAAATCAGATACAGCATATTGTTTTCAAGTTACAAACCTGACCTCATCTATCTTTTTGAGCGGTAAATAATTTCCCCACTCCTTTTCTCTGACCCAGAGTGACTGTGTTGTCAGGACATAGTAAATTGCTGCTCAGTAGGGCAGGAGACTCTTAATACCCAGACCCTTCCTCAGAATAAAAAATGAGATATTCTGAAGATCATTCTGCTGCAATTTTGTTGCTTTTAACCTAGGATATTAAATAAGTAATATTATATAAAAATGTATTTGTGAAACAACAGAATCTATAAATATGTTTATACATATACAGTGTTTGAAATACATGTACAATTTTGCGTATATGTTGTATGTACAATATATATGCTTTAAAGTAATAGGATCAGTGAATTTCATAAGCAATAATTTACAAATCTATGTACGGAGCCAAATATTCCTGGCACACAAACACAGTAGGCACTCAGCACATTCTTTTTCTGAAGGGCTCTGTCTAGTACTCATGTGCTAACACCCAACAGGCTTAACAAACCAGGCAACGCTTCCCCTGGTTTGTTTCTCTGATTGGGCTGGATAGAGACAGATGTAGTACTGCATATATAATGAAAGGACGATGAATTAGGAATCAGAAACACAGGCGTTAGTTACTATCATAGACCCTCTTCTACTCTATGTGTCTGTGATCATGAAAGATTAAAAGTCCATTTAAAAAACAAACAAACAAGCCATGGGTAAAGCTCTCATCAAAGCCATTCCTCCCGACATGGAGAAGCTATAAAATGAGGTGTCCTGAATAAGCCAAAGGAAATATTTTTAAAAGTTTCCTGAATGGCCATTAGGGAAATGAGCTGTCTAGATAATGAAAATAAATCAGATAATAGCTGAGAAGAAAATAGTGATGGTAGAGCACACGATATAGGTGACTTCTTTTTTTATAAAAAAAAAATGAAACTTCCTAGATCAAGACTTTTTGTCACAAAAAGACAACTCAGCCCCATTGTGTAGACACTCATCAGAGAGATAAAACTTTCACGTAACTCTGTTCCGTCAATCACTGGTCCTGGAGCAGTCAAACAAAAAGCAGCTTATAGTAACATTGGAGATGAAGCTAAATACGGCCCTAGTTCATTAACATTAAGTACTTCCAACTTGCAAGCAAGGTGAAGCCACTTATCTGATTAGAAGTTAATAACTTAAGTATGGAAAGTTTAATACAAGGTTGTATCATCTTTTTCCTGTCTCACTTAACATGCTATTTAACTAATTATAAAGTACTGTATGGACTGATTACATGACCTGCAGACCCAGTTGTTCTGTAGAGCTAGCACTAGAAACCATGAAGCCAGTTACATAACTCTGTCCTAGATAAAAGTGCAGGGAGGACTTAGTTTGCTCAAGAGAATAAAAAAATGAAAGTGTTCCCTACCCCCATTCCCAAATGAGAAATATAACCAAGCATGTGTGAGTGCCACCTTGTGGATAAATTGAAAATATGTGGTTCTCTGTTTAAAGTCGTCTGAACAGTTTGGCGTATTACAGCAAAAAAGAAAAGAAAGGGAAGGGGGGAAGGGAAAGGAAGGGAAGGAATACAGACAAGAAGCAGAAAGATCTCACACTTTCCTAACTTTCTCATCTGGTCAGCCCCATTGAATCTCCATAGTCCTTTTCAACTGCACAGACCCACCATGTCTCCAGAAATCACTGGGTGCCCTGTCAGTTTCCTCACCTTTTCTTCCTTTAGCCATTGCCCTAGGCTCTTGTTAGCCAGCCAGTGGTTGTAGTCATCACTGTAATTTAGCACCAGCAAACCTGCAACCTGGAAAGAGAGGCAGTCATTTCAAAGGAGTGGTTATTCCTCTCTTGTGACTCACCTTCAAGGTCAATTTGCATTTAAAAAGAAAAACTTTCTTACATCCACTGATATGAGACGCAAACTTTTGAGAACATGAATGAATGGCTAGCAGTGTTTTTATTTTTAAATAGGTAATTCTTTCCTTAACTGTCTGTGGGGGCACAGGTTGACTTGGATTATGGAATGCTGAGACTAAGCTAGTCTTTCTTCTTGACATTCTGTACATTTCTGCTGTTGCATTTATTAAAAACTTAATTCATAATTATTTACTTAATGCAAATAAAGAATAATATAATTTTCTTAAGGTATGTATAAAATAAATTGAGACACCTGGGGAAAACTGTGAAAATTAGTGAGAGCTAAACTAGATGATGATCCAAGTCACTCCAAATACAACAGTGAAAAGCAGTCAATTTGGAATGTTTATTTTTGAATTGTTTATGTTTCCTATTCCCAAACTCCCCTGACTAGGAAATCTTACTGTATTTACTTTTAGTCTGATATATGAGCTACCTCTTATTTATTCCCTAAAGAGGACAAGATTTGAAGGCAAATAACTGATGTAGAGTCGATTATTAAACCCCTTTAAAACATGACTCTTTTTTAGCTCATTGCATAGCCCCTATTTGGACTTTTAATAACATTCTTCCAAATTAAGACTAAGGCATTAAAATCTAAATGTTCTGAGAAATGAAACTCAAAATAATGTCAAGTTAAGGATTATTCTCATTTACTTAGAAATAAGGTGGAGTGCAGGAATCCCTAAAATCAAGTCATCTACAGCCCTTCAAATTGAGACTGTTTAAATAACCATCCCTCCTACTACCTTAATTCCATCAGACTCCATATATTTGCTAAGTCCCAGCTCGTCCAGCGCAGAAGTGTCCGGCGCTCCACCGTTCCCAATGATAGGGTTGGCCATTGTGAGAATCTGTCCTCTGTAGGCGGGGTCAGTGAGCGCCTCTGGGTACCTGGGTAAACGTGCCAAACAGTGAACACCAACAAAAAATACCTGTAGGACTACAAAACCAAAATCTGTATATGAACTCTGAATCTGTGAATTCTTGAAAAGCAAAGAAGATGAGATGAAAATCCTATAAGCCTGTGTCTGGATTCCAGCAAACCTAGGTAATTTTTATGTAAAAAAATATCAGAATTTATCCATGCTACAACTAATATGAAAAGAAACACTGATTCTTATACACTATGGCATATTCTCACATAAGTTTAATTCCTTCCATTTTTAAGAAATGCAGAAATTCTTTTCAAATTCTCCCTACTAGTACTTTAATTTTTTTTCATAGCTGCCCTAAAGTGTACAGAAATTGTGAAGATTTCCATTGACTACTAGATATCAATGAATCCAAACTGATAGTTACTGTTGAGAGCTGCCAGTTTCACCAAGACATTAACAAAAAATTGAAAAGTATTTTTCAATATATTTTTAAGGTACTGATGAGTACTCTATGTCAGTGAAAGCTTGAGGGGGTATACACTTATCAAACTTCAATATACATTTAAAATAAGTGAGTTCATTTATGAAAAAATAAGTAAACAAAGTTTTTAAATATATCTTAATCTTAGAAAGAATATACAAATGTGGGAGTTATCACCAATTTAGAAATATATCAGTCTCATAAAATTTGACCTGAAGTACTAAAAATTTTCAAATAGCTCTTCTTGTTTTTTTGTTTTTTGTTTTTTGTTTTTTGTTTTTTTGGTACCAGGGATCAAACTTGGGTCCTTGCACTTGCAAGGCAGGCGGCGGCACCACTGAGCTAAATCCCTGGAGCAAATAGCTCTTTAAAATATTGCTTAGTAATTAGGAACAAGTGCAGAGAAATGCATTTTAAAATTGAGGATTATTTCTCATGCTGGGCGTGGTGGTGCACGCCTGTAATCCCAGCAGCACTTGGGTGGCTGAGGCAGGAGGATCCCTGTGAATTCCATGGTGACTTCCAGGTCAGTCTCAATTACATAGTGAGACCCTGTCTCAAAAAACCAAAAACTAAACTAAACTAAAATGAAAAGTAAATAAAGTTGAAGACATTATATCTACACTTATTCCACATGCTGCGACGCATTGCAACTGAATGTTTTTCTTCCTTCTTACATTCTGTATTCCTACAGACTGAGTTAAACCAAGTATTTCTTGTGGATTACTACTGAAAGTGAATTTAGGTGTTGAAGGGAACAGAAACAACAACCTCAAAACAAATAAAAGTTAGCTCAGGCAGTAGTCAACATAAATTCCTCAATTCCTTCCAGACTACCTCCTGCCAGATCTAACTTGGTCAACAGAGCGCTCAGTCTTTCAGCTCTGCAATCCCTAGGGCAACCCAAAAGCTGTGGTATTTATCCAGTCTCCACCCACTAATTTCTTAGATGCCTCTTGCCTGTCAGGAGCTGATAATTGTTCACTAAGGCTTACACACAATAGAAATGTATCTCCTGAAGATGAAAAACAAAATAACTTCCTTAATTATCAAGCATTTACTGAGTGAGCTGTGTGGCAAAGGAAAGCTGCATTTCTCAATGGAAAACACAGTCTGTGGAATCATTTTATAAAGGAATGCCTTCTTCCAGATTAAAAAAAAAACTTTAATGAATTTGTTTTTACTTGCTTTTCTTCTTTCTTCCCATAAATTAACTGACCATTCCCTTTAAACCTGTGCTTACAGTACCCTTCAGTAAATGAATAAATGCAGCTTCTCCCAGAGAACTGCAGTGTAGGAAACAAATTAATCCATCAGGTCCTGTTTGACTTTTGTGATGTGACAAGATTTATTACCCGTAATCTATCACTGAAAAGAAAACTCTAGTGCCCTCCATCATTCTGATCTATATTAAACAGTTGTTTGTTGGCAGGTATATTAACACAGCTAGTAATTAGTGCTGTCGAAAAGCTTAAATAATGGCCTGGTGAAGCAAAACTTTGCAAACAGATTTCATACACTGTAATTTAATGTTCTCACTAGTGGAACTAGTTTAAAACCCATCTAACACTCTTCATTTCACACAGAGAGGCAAGAGTTTGGTAAAGAATATACATTAATAACATAATGGTAGCTGGGTCAATCAATACCTTCTAGTTAACCCAATACCCTCTTGCCTTCACAGGCTAACTTGAATTTCCCTAAAGAATTCAAAAAATATATCATAGTTTATTTTATGGAATCTCTCACAGAAACTCCTTGAAAAAAATCTAGAGACTCATATCATTTTAAATTCCCAGCTGTAAACTTCTGTCTAATCCAGTCTCCTTATATTTTAAATAAAGAAAACAAAATCGGGAAGATTAATTGATGTTCTTTCTTCATGTCACATAATCGGTTATGAGTCTGGCTGGGCACAGTGGTACACATATATAATCCCTGCTACTCAGGAGGGTGAGACAGGATGGCATGTTTGAGGCCAGTCTGGGAACTTAGCAAGACTCTGTCTCAAAATAAAAAAATAAAAAAGGCTGGAGATGTAACTCAGCACTAGAGTGCTTGCTCAACATGCATGAGGCCTTGGATTCAAAAAGTAAAAATGAAAAACTGAGACCAGAACTTCAGCTTCTTGGTTCCCAGATGAATAAACATTCGTTACGTAGGCAGGACTAGCCACATGATTTCTGTAGCAACCCTTATCTTCATTACTTTACTTCACTCAATAGATCTTAAATACTAAGATGAGTCATGATCGATAATTATTAAAAATATTAGATCTAAGTGCTTACCCTCACTGATTATTTTTAAGGCAGTACACATATCTGTTGGTTTGTCTTTCTTTTTTAGAGTGCAAAATTATATAAAATACTGAAATGGGCTGGGGATTTATCTCCATAACACCATGCCTGCCTCGCAAGCGCAAGGTCCTGAGTTTGATACAGAGTACCAAAAAAAATTACTGAAAGACTTTATCTCCTTATAGGATTAGATTATTTCATATCGCATGTACAAAGTTGCTTCCCAACTTTACTAAAGGAACAGCACTGGCATGTGCTATCCATTCTTTTTCCTGCTCCAATTTTCAGATCCGTATCTCCTCTTTCAGAGGCAGATGGTAATCTCACTTAAACTGTGTCTTCACAATGTAAGTTTCTAGAATGAATTTTGTTCTTTTCTTTTTCGGGGGCCACCAGAGCACCCATGTTCTCATTATTTGCATTAGCAGGGCACTCAGGTCAAAATCTCTGTTCAGGAATGGCTGCAGTAGGCTGTGCACTGGGCACAATGCACAGGGAAATATGTGGTCTGATGATGCAGTGATTTCACGTTCCCACTGGGAGTAAGATCAACCAGTTATCCTCCGAGAGCAAAAGAATAAAGCCTCACCAGAGATGCATTACTCACCCTCCCAGGCCAGTATTAAAAACCACTTCACCAGCAACTGAGGATGGATGGCCAAAGGAGTAGCCTTTCATCTTAGTTCCATCTTCAAGGACAATGTGTGCTGTCTGTGCCTAAAGAAACAGTGGTATGAATCTTAGTAGAATACAAAATATAACCCACATGTGCACACATGCACACACACCCAGTTCCAAAGATAAAATACACGTACATATTAAATAAATGCACAGTACAATGTATTTAATGAAATCATATCGCCCAGATTTGGGATTGTTGTTTTGCTACTTGTCACTTTGCTTCAAAGATACGGCTCTTATCACCTAGCATGCTTTTGTTTTGCTTGAAAGAAGAACTGAAAAAAAGAGGAACTGAAGCACATCAATATATTGCCTATTCCAAGTCTACTTGTAGAGTTGTTGACAAGCCAGAAATACTTCAATTTAGCTGAAATTCTGTGGTCTATCTTTTCCTCCTTAGTATTCCCTAGTTGCACCTCAGTATGGCTTCAAGGGAAGTTCACGAGTTTGCAAAAGAATTGTGAATTGTGCTAAACAGCTCATCTTCACTCTGAGGTTTAGAGTCAGAAGACATCTTTAAGATTACCCATCACACAGGTATGCCACATAGCCCTTATGTTTAATGGAGCTGTCCAGGGGCTCCCCTCTCCCCACCAGCATTCCAGTTATAAAGAAGCTGCAGCCTTCTCACTCTATTGATACTGATACAAAAGCAAGCACGATGGAACACTCTAAAAGCATTTATCATTATTTTGCTTTTTGTTAGAGCTCATTATATTCATGTCTGTTTCCCTCTTTAGCCTATAGACATTCTGAATTTGACCACTTTGCCATGTTAATTTTGAATCAGATTATAAAATTCTTGGCTAAGAAAAGGGACAACTAGAGAAACCTAAAAAGCACATGTTACCTTCTCCTCATAAATACGCTAAACTCTACTAGTGAAATAATTTAAATCTAATTATTAATTTCCATAAAGTTCAGAGGAGAGAAAAATGTCTAAAACCACACCTTGGGTAGCAAAATCTCGGCTTCAGAAGAAAGCCTACAGGGAAAACTAGCTTAATCCTGGTTTTTAAAAAACAAACTATGAAGAAAAACATCTCCGTAATAATTGAGGAAATATTAATGATTGATGCTTTATTATATTAGATAAAAAACTTTGGGATTGGTGGCATTACTGGTACTTTTATTTTTAGGAGTCCTTGTCTTTATAAAAATCATATATTAGAATACTATTTGAGATGTACATCAAATAGCCTGGAGCTAATGAAATTGATGTGAATATACACAAAGTCAGTTTGGCCATGAGTTGAACTGTTTGAAGGAAGAGGGATCATAATTGTTTTTGAAAGGTTAAACGAAGTTGTTAAAAAGAGAGACACACTAATATCTACTTTCCTTCCCTTACAGTTTGAGGACTGGAGATATTTCGTGCAATCCCACTGTGTCTTGCCACCCTAACCCCACTCTTATCACATACACACATGCCAGTTTTATTAGATCACAAGTATTCAGTAAATGATTTCTAGACCTTTTTTTCTACATTCTTCTAGCTTTATAACATACACTTAGCTTTTCAAGTGTTAAAATAGAAAAAGCCCTTCATTTTTCTACAATAATATTCACTGTAGGAATAAGATCCCTCTTTTAGAGCCAAAGTACCCAAGTCACTGGCCATTAGCATGATTAATCTTCAAAGTAAAATAGTGTTTTATCATCCTGCCAATATACTGTGCTCCTATATCTTCTTTAAGTGAGTGTGTTCACATAGTATTACATTGACTCACAAAAGTATTTTACTGTTTCTTATTAAAGTTGATAGACTAGAGCTAGGGATTTAGCTCAGTGGTTCTACCACCTGCCTCTCAAATGCAGAGTCCTGAGTTCGATCCCCATTACAAAAAAATAAATAAATAAATAGACTTTAACACATACTTCTGAAAAGATAATTTTATTAGTTTTCTTTTAAATTGGAGGTCTAATGTGAATTTCAAGTCTGTATTTCTGGAAAAGATTTTAGAAAGTTCTGTACAGTACATTTTATAGAGGTGTGTGTGTGTGTGTGTGTGTGTGTGTGTGTGTGTGCGTGTTCATGGGCAGGATTTACCAAAAGAACTCCGTCCTTCACTTGGCATATCGAATTACCTTCAAAGTAAAGTTTTATCTACAGCCTTAGAACCAGTGTTTGAAATCGAAAGCTTGACACTAACTTTCAATAGTTATGGTTTGTCTTCACAGTCACAAAATTACAAAAAAGAATTTTGGAATTACTCAGCACAAAGGAAAGCAAAATAATTAATTCAATTTGAGAGTTGACAGGACTTCTCTGACATAGAATGGCTTGTCACACAAGTCTGAATGCTGCTTTTGTGCCTAGAAAATCAACTTTGCATGTCACTTTTAATAGCATGTTTTCTTATTCTATATTTTGCTTCAATTAGTCAATTTTTGTCTAATTATAATTCAAGAGAATGGTTAGCTATTTTAGTATATGAGAGTGATAGCTTTTGGTGAAATTCTGGAGATTATTATAAGCTGTTCTGTGACTTTATTCTCAATAGGGATGTGTTTATTGGAAAAAGTCCAGGTAATGCTAACATGTATCACTAAAGGAAATCTTTGGTCCAAATAATGAAAATTCACTCAAAAAAATATTTTCTGCCGGAAACATTATGTTTTGCTCTTGAGGAGTACTTGTGTAACTGAAATGCTTTCACAAAATGGAAGCAAAAACACTTTCTTCAATAATATGTAACTTTGATAGAATCTAAAATAATTGTACTTAGCAAATTTTGGGTGCAAATTGCAAATTTCAATTATTTTTTATATGCCCTGCTCTCCCCTGATCCATGCCTATCTAAAATATAACTTTTGTTTGTATTTTCTTTTGCTGTCCTCTGTCCTCACCTCATCTAAGAATTTGAAATTATCTGAGTTACATCCTATTTAAATATTTTAAAGGAAGGTAAAAATTGACATAAGCAAATCCAACTTTTGTTAGCCCGTTCCTAATATTCTATTTGGTAATTTTCTTCTTCTCTCCTTGGGACTAGTTTTCTACTTTACTTTCCTTTTTCTAAAGATATATTTGAGGAGACATTTACTGCTGCCTGAAATAGTCCCTGAGATTGTGTTCAATATGTCTTTTGCTCCTTTAATTATATTTTTTGTTCTCTTTGGCAGTTTTTATAGATCTTCCAATTCTCTTTCCCACTACACATTATATTGTTACAAGGCTTCTGTTTATTGCCTACAGTACCCTTTATATTCTTCTTAACTACTCTGGTCTCCAATGAGTTTAAAATGATGAGTACCAATTGACTTATCTATGAATTGATGGAGGAACTCTGAACAAAGAGCCATTATTTAGAATACCCTTTCCTAGCTAACAGTTCCCCAAATGCTATTTCATTCCAATGAGTCCAAAAGAAATCACCTTATTACCACCATAAGATACTTTAGTAGCCTCGGTCCTAGTAGACATAGGTGCATCACCTAGGAATTAGGCTATAATATTAAATTACACTACAATGTAAGTGCCTACTGTGAGAGCTCTTTGGTATTCTGAGAGCTGAAAGTGCAAAGGCAACTTTAATGAAGGGAAAGATGTATACCTGTAGAATGACGAAAACGCTAAGCAAATGATTATATGAATATGAGTTTTACAAAACAAAGAGACATCATGACATGCCTCCTGTGTGTCCATTGCTACTATGACAAAGTAGATATCCAAGTCTCAAATCTCACTGACGTTTTACCATGCGCTAAGTACCTTGCTAGGCTCTGCTGATAGATAAATGGATGAATTTTCCCAGTGCCTCATTTAGTGAAAGAGCTAGATATGAACAGAGATTATAAAATAGATGAAACCTTAAACAGAATGTCACCAAAGCATCACCAAAATATCTGGAATACAAAGACAAATAAAATTCATGCGTGTCACTGGACATTTTGTCTTTTCTTTTCCATTGGTGCTTGGGACAACAAAAAATAAAATTTTTGATAAAGAAACTTGTCAGATTTCAAATTTCTAAAATGTAAAGATTCCTTGAAGTCTTTGCTCAAATGTCATCCTCTTGACAAGCCCTGTTTAAAATTATAGTACCCTCCCCACTCCAGTAGCTTGCTTTCTTTGGTTTGCTTTTTCTTTATAGTTAATAGTTTAGTTGAGTTATTCTGAGTAGGCAGTTAGAGCAGCCTAACAATAGGGCCAGATTTTAAAAAGAATCAAACAGCTGGTTAAACTTAGAAATGTAAGAGAAATATACCTTAAATGTACCAATAAAATTAATTTTTTTAATGTAAGAGAAAGCGTAAAAATGAAGAATAAAAGGTTAGGGTAACAATAGAGAGAAAGTTTCTCTTCTTTCCAGAAGGAGACTCTTCTCCAGCATACCCCAAGTTAGTTAACAGCTGTAACAGATCCTCCCTCTCTCAGATCCCAGATTTCAAGTAGACCTTGGACCTCCACTGGACCTCGAAAACAACAATAGAAATGCAATAAACATTAGAAATGCAGATCTCTTTTGAATTCTTAAACTTATTTCCTTTGAAACAAGCCCCTTTCCATGCTCTGCTTATTCGTGTAAGAACGGGGCAGGGACCACAGTTTGGATTTCTGTTCAGAAATCATGACACGCATATATCAAGAGCTATTTCTTATTGCTTCCACTAAAACTCTCTTAACTTCCTCCTTGTGGTTTGTAACTTCATTCTTCATCTTTATGCAACCACAAGCCCAGTTTGTACAGAATTAATATTTTCAAGGAAAAAAATATGAGAAAACAAACAAATGGAAAAAAAGGTTTTGTAAATAGGGAAGGGAGGAAGGGGTGAAGGGAGGGCAGGGGCAAGGGGAAAAAATGAGAACCAAGCTCTGCCATGTAAAGATGCAAGATCCCAATGATGAATGTAACTGTACTGTATACCTAAAATGTACCAGTAAACTCAATGTTAATATTTTCAAGGAAAAAAATATGAGAAAACAAACAAATGGAAAAAAAGGTTTTGTAAATAGGGAAGGGAGGAAGGGGTGAAGGGAGGGCAGGGGCAAGGGGAAAAAATGAGAACCAAGCTCTGCCATGTAAAGATGCAAGATCCCAATGATGAATGTAACTGTACTGTATACCTAAAATGTACCAGTAAACTCAATGAGAAAAAAAAAGTTTTTCACAATAGTTTTTCAATTAGTGCTTTCTTAGTTTTGTTCACTACTATACCTCCATCTTATATCAGTGCCTGAGACATAGTAAACAATAAACTCTGTTCACATTTTAATGAATTATATTGCTCAAATATTCAATTTTTGCAAAGTACTTCTAAATGACTAATGAATTTAGTCAGAAGAGAAAACTTAGAAAAAAGAGAAACACATGCTTTCCTATATAATACCTCTCCTCTCCATTATTTCTTTTTGGGTTTTTTTTGGTACTGGGGATTGAACTCGAGTCCTTGCGCTTGCAAGGCAGGCCACCAAACCACTGAGCTAAATCCCCGGCCCCTCTCCATTATTTCTTTTAATATTAATAATATTAGATGGCCTTTTTATATTATACTTGATAGAGGTTATAGGTTTAACATTTCAAATTATTAATTCATTTTTCTTAATAGTTGAACTGTTCTCTAAAATGTAAACACCTAATTCAATATTTTTCTATTAGTGGTTAGCATTACAAATATTTCAAACCTGAAGATATTAAATTCCTCAGTATTGCAGACCCTCTCCTTTTGTCATCTTTTCCTAACATATCTTGGAAGGAACAATTTTCAAATCACCTCTGATAGTACAGGCTAGATAATAAAGTTACTTAAACAATACTCCAATTAAAAGTTTCACTTCAGCACATAGCATCTAATAATTAATAATGACTACAGCAGTAAGTAGTCACCCATTTGATTCTAGAATTAATGCCACATTAAAGGGGAAAAAAATGAGAATCAAGACTTGCCATGTAAAGGTACATGATCCCAACAATGAATGTAACTGTACTGTATCCCTAAATGTACCAATAAACTCAATAAAAAAAAAAATGAGTTTAATTCTCTTAGAAAAAAAAAAGTACCTCAAACAATCGAAACGCATTTAGAATTAATGCACATAGTGCCACGGCCATTTACTAATCCTCCCACCTCTCCTTGCTTCTATCCATCCTATGCAGCAGAGTTAAGGCTTTGTTAAACATGTATTGAATAACACTAGTCCTCAGATTCCTCAGATTTTAGTTCCTCTGTCACGGCCCATTGTTTATGTGTAACACCGTAGCGCCTCACGCTAGGTCAGGCCTTTATGTATAAACGTTTCCTTGTGCACGGTTTATATCCTGCTCGTGTTTCCTACTGCTCCCCGTATGACCTAAGGATCACTCAAGTCAGAATTAAGGATTTACCGGTTTATACTCACCCTGTATCTATCGACTATGTGCTGCCTTGCGTTTCGATTGTTGGAGGTACTTTTTTTTTTCTAAGAGAATTAAACTCATTTTTTTTTATTGAGTTTATTGGTACATTTAGGGATACAGTACAGTTACATTCATTGTTGGGATCATGTACCTTTACATGGCAAGTCTTGATTCTCATTTTTTTCCCCTTACCTCTGCCCTCCCTTCACCCCCTCCTCCCCTCCCCATCTACAAACACTTTA
>NW_022900928.1:110672609-110690093 GCF_012274545.1 Fukomys damarensis | reverse complement strand
AGCAGAACTAAGAGACAATCTACAATGTGGGAAAAAATTTTTACCAGCTGTACCTCAGACAAAGGACTATTATCAAGGATATATAAAGAACTCAAAACAATCAGTCCCCCCAAATATAAAGACCCGATCCAAAAATGGGCATCCGAAATGAACAGACATTTCTCATACAAAGAAGTGAAAGCAGCAAGAAAATATATGATAAAATGTTCCACATCACTGGTCATTCGAGAGATGCAGATGAAAACAACACTGAGATTCCACCTCACCCCACAAAGAATGGCTGCTATCAAGAAATCACACAATAACAAATGTTGGCGGGGTTGTGGTGAGGTACTTTTTAATCTACTAGACTGCAACTTCTGAAATAGAAGCTGAAAGCCAAACTCAATATTGCATCTCCACAGAAGCAGCTGTGATTCACATAGTACCGCGGTCGCTACAATCCTGACGAATATGTAAAACTAGGTGGCATCACGTAATAGTCAGATGTTAAAATGCTAACACTATGCTGTTTCAAAATAATTATTTAATGCTTACTAGTTTCTGGTTGCTTTGACTAATTTTCACCTTCTCTTAAAAGGAAAGACAAGCATTCTCCATAGGCATAGTCCATGCTAAAGGAAAAAGGAAAGTAACAAATCATTGGAGGCTGGGAGGCAACTATTACCCAGCAAGTACCCTAGCTTTCCATACCAGCCAGGTGTCCTCTAGGAAACATCTTCAGAAGACTCTAGACAATGATTTCTAAATTTCATTTATGGTTTCCTCATGAATTTTCCATGATTAATACTAATAATTATTTTATCTAGAAATCTAAACTTCTATCATTGGCAAAAAGGAATAAAACTGGACTCAGCATACATAAGAAAAACATCCTCTCTTCTGTCTTTGCTTTTTTCTTCTACTCTGGTATGTGTTTGTGGTATATAATAAACATACTCATCTTGGGGAGTGAGCGCTATGGGTACATTGCATCGCGATCTTTTCTACTCCCCTTCCCTTTTCCAACTTCCCATTTCTACCATCCACAGGTTCTCTCCCCATCTCCTATCATCTATCTTTTATTTTGCTCTTTAACTTATTTGTACTTTGGTTTTCTCATATAAGAGAAACCATTCATATTTAACTTTCTATGTCCGATTTATTTCGCTTAGCATTATGGTCTTAACTCAAATTTATCCTTTTTGCCAAAATTTACAACGTATCAGCAGTAAATTTGTTTTAATTCACTGATGTGGTCTCATTATTGTGATATTACAGCTCTGTGCCAAATTTCCAAATATTTTGTAGCTAATAATTATTCCATTTTTCTCCTTCACCCCAAAAAAACCTAAAGTTCTTGTGTTTCTATTATTACTATTATGAAGGTTTCTGTTATAATGTTAGTATGTCCTTGGTATTCAAAGAATATTTATATAATTAAATATTAAAATGGTAATTGAACATTATGTACATTTCAGAACTTCTCTAGTGTGAAATCCATATGTTAAGGCACTTCCTTTAAAAAAAGAGAATAATACTTGCCAGGCGTGGTGGCACACGCCTATAATTACAGCTCTCAGGAGCCTGAGGCATTAGGGTCGCTGTGAATTCAAGACCAGCCTGGGCTACATAGTGAGTTCCAGATCAGTCTCAACTACATAGTGAGATCCTGTCTCATTAAAAAAAAAAAAAAAATTCCCTAAGAGCTTGCATTTCTTAGGCAAGTCTTATAGAAGTCAAATGATCTGTCACATTTCTACTTCTAACCTTTAGTTTAATGAAAAACTTAAAATGTAAACTAAGTTGCACATACACATCTGTGTTGACTAATGTCTATTTGCAGTTGCACAAATTGAATATTTACATTAGAATAATATATTTCTACTCTTCTGAGAAAGGATCTTATTTCAAATTATATTATGAAGCTATGCTGGAAAAATAGGATTTGAGACACATTGTGTCACTGAGGTTCCACTCTGATCTTCTCCCACAGACATGTTCCCTAACTAATAACAGTTAACAGTGATGTGCAGAACACTACTTCTAAAGCTGTTAACGGATTTATTTTTTCATCTAAGCAACAGTGAGGTAAGTAACATAAAGATCTCTATTTTATGCTTCAGCTAACTGAGCCTTAGGGAAGCAAAGATCAATTCACTCGTAACTGGAGGACAGTGACTTATGAACCTACTCTGACGTATTACCCTTTTTTCTTTTCTAAGCTTATTTTTATTTCTGCTTTCTGATTTTTTAAGTGGAAGTAAAAGTCAGTTCAGTCGTGAACTCTAATTTAGTTGCAAGAATTCTAATTCAAAATTACCATGGATAAGCCATGAGATCCAAGTCACCCAAGAGTTACATATCCATAAATCTGTAAACTGTCAGAGTGAAATGGCAAGTCATTAATTATATCCTATAACTGAGTAAAACCTTCAAGCTTTGAGAACTACACACACTGACTGTCAGCCTTGAATTCTCAACTTCTCAAGTATGTAGGCACCGTAGATGCTGAAGTAAACATGGAGACAGACCTTTCAGCCCCACCCTCCAAGGTTGCTTTGGCCTGAGTCACATGTTTATATCTCCCGTTGTCAGTTCCTTCAGGGTCTATCATGGCTGCAGAGAGCCACACCTTCCTTTCTGGGGACTGAGCCAGCCAGGGGTACCACAGCACAGTCAAGACGGCCAAGAGCTTCTTCTCAGATTGACTCAGACTTTGTCACACCAGCATTACAGTTTCTTCTCTGCCCAAACCTGAAGCCCTGAAGCTTTTGTTGGCCAACATTCAAGAGCAGAGGCCGCATGTGGGCATTCACTTTATTTGGCCCACTAAGCACAGGTTCTGTATGTAACACTGTTGTTTTTGTTGTTGTTGTTGCTGTTGTTGTTACCAGGGATCGAACAACTTGGGACCTTGCACTTGCAAGGCAGGTGGCAGAACCACTGAGCTAAATCCCTGGCCCCTGTAATACCTAACATACAATTCCTACAAACCCACTCACAGGAGGCAAAGAGTTCCATACTTTTCAAAAATCTCATTATTGACCTTGAGTCAGTATTTAAAGTGTATCTGCAATGAATAACATTGACACTTCTTCACAATTATATTGGTCTTTCTCACCTTGGTTATTATTATGTTTGCAAAACAAGCTCAAAAAAAAAAAAAAAACCAGTTGAAGATTATAGCCAATATGGATTATCAAGGAAAATGCATGAAAGCTAGTTTACACTCACAATTTGATCTATTTTATTCTGGATTGTGCATACTGTCTACATGAGTACAGGTCAAGCTATAGAATAAGTACTCAAAAATTGTATTCTGTGTTCCTTGGTATTGTATATGAATTTAAATATTAAAGATTGAGGTTAAAAGTCTCCACACCCTAGTAATACTAAGTGGTAACTTCTGTTTGAAAATTTTTAAGAGAAATATCCATAAGATGATAGATTTTCCCACACATGATATTTAAATGGGCTAAAACTTAATTTTCATCTATATATATATATATATATATGTAATTATTTCATTTTAACCACCTAGTTTATAATTTCCTTTAATATTCCATTCTCTAAATTAAAGTGAATTACATAACTATATAATTACCACTCATATTACTTTTTAAATGAACATTCTAAATTGAGCTTAACCGAGGATTTTGGTCAGTAGTTCTGCCGCTTGCCTTGCAAGCACAATGTCCCAAGTTTGGTCCCCAGTACCACAAAAAAAAAAAAAGAAAGAAAAAAAAGAAAGAAACAAGGAAGAAGGAGGAGAAATAAATTGAGCTTAGTCTTGTGTTTTGTAATATTTGTGAAACCTGGGGACTCTCACATTTTGTAATTTTTAATAAAATATATATCTATAAATGAGAGTTGCATAAAATAGAAATTCCAATCAATTCTTAACAGTTAGGGATTTTTATTTGTCTGCCTTGAATGTTAATATTATTGTTTTCTTTCACAATATCATATTGTGTATTTGCTTGTTTGCAGTTCTGGGAACTGATCCCAGGGCCTTCTGCATGCCAGGCAAGCTACACCTCCACCCCTATTTACTTTGAGAAGGGTTCTCACTAAGTATCCCAAGGTGGCCTCAGCATTTCTATCCACCCTCCTGACTTCCAAGTAGCTGGGATTACATATGTGTACCTCTGCACCCAAGAAAATGTTTCATTTTTAATAACATTATAAAATGTGATTGTACAAAGAGATGTCAATACTCCCAAGCATCACATCTCTTTAGGGCTCTTAATTTTTCCTCAAAGTTAAATTTCATTTTCAAAATTACATTTATGGGTCTATTTTCATTTTCTAGAAGAGGAATGATTAGCTTTATGGGAGCACAAATAAATGACCTGAGTTTTGTACTTTAATACTGTCATTTTGAAATCAGGTTTAAAGGATAAAGGTTTCAAAGAGTTTTCAGGATAAAAACAAGGCAAGAACTATTAATGGGAGTCACACAATTAAATTCCCCCTCAAAAGGCTTTGAAAATATGGCCCTCTTGCTATTCTAAGTGATTTAGATAGCTTAGTCTTAGGAAGTAAAGTTAAAATTTAAACATATGTTAAAATTAACCTGTAAAAGTTTTGAAACAGCCTAATGGTTCTCTCTCTGTATTCAGAATTACATTATTAAAAAACCATTTAAAATATTTGTTTCTCATCACAGCATCATTCTGAACTTTGAGGATACTGATCATTTACTTTGAACTAATTTTTAGTTTGTGTTTCTTCTTTATTATAAGACACCAGAAACAAGTCAAAATGTGACATTTCTTAGTCTAAAATATCATTAGACTTTTGCATATGTGGAATTTACTGGAGTGTATGGGCAAGATCAAACTGAACTGAAAAGCACCATATTTTGTTACAAACACATGACAATATTTTGGTTGAAGTGGAAGAAGCAATGTCAACTATAAGCAACATTGTCTTAAAAAGTCCTGTTGCCGGGCACGGTGGCTCATGCCTGTTATCCCAGCACTTGGAAGGCTGAGGCAGGAGAATTGCTGTGAGTTTGAGACCAGCCTGGGCTACATAGTGAGTTCCAGGTCAGTCTCAACTACATCCTGAGACCCTGTCTCAAAAAATAAAAAAAAGAAAGAAAGAAACAAAGAAAAGTCCTGTATATAATTTACAACAACCATATAAAACAAGAATCCTTATTATTTGATTTAAATAACCTGTTCTCATAATCCAACAAAAGAAATTGAAAAATCAAATTTATGTTATTGATATAAAATGAGGTATATGAGTGAGCTCTTGAGTAAACAATAAAGTCACAGCAGAGAAAGGATTTAGAACAGTCTAAATACAAGTTAGCCAACACATATAGTTTTAGTTATATAAGCTCTGTGACAAAAACATCAGATGAAAAAGATACTTGGGGCCTAATTAAATTTCTAACCAGATTTGTTAATGTATAGTTCACTTGTGTACAAAAACAGACACTCATGTGTCCTTGTGTTAATTGAATCATTTACCCATCTGAGAAATGGGAACAGTAGCAGAGTTTCTTCCCTGGTTACCAGAATTCACTGATAAAAATGTTCTGAATGTAAAGCCTTAAGCGAAATCATCAATAAATTTCATAAAAGATTTGAACACAAAGCATTAATAGAGGAAAGCTAGTATGACTGTACTGCTGCTGCACATTTATCTATGTAACTTATTTGCATATCAGAAAAATACAGGTCCAATGTGCTTATTTTCATCAAGCTCTACAGCTATATAATGCACTCAATTTCTGGCTTACCTAATCTTTCTTAACTATTAGTTCACCTCGGTTCTCAGCCTCTTAATAAATAAATCTGAACTAAACTTTGGTAAGTGGGAGGCCTAAAGCCAAAATTTACCTAAAATAATAAAACTTATAATCATGAAGTGTTCTTTTTTAGCAAATAAAAATCTTAATTTTAATTCTTTAGTTATAATACCAAAATATGAATATTTATACTTCAGAATTGTGGCACATTTTGCTGTCTTAAGTATTTAATGAGATTTCTCTGTAGTTATGAATACCTAAGAATTCAGGATTTCCAAGTACTATAACTACATTTATCAATGAAGCCTTTAAAAAATGTGAAGTCAACTGCTTTAGTTAAATATAAGGCAATGTAGAGGAGAGAGGTCACAATGTTTTTTATTTGAATAGCTTTTTTTTGTTGTTGTTTGGTTTGGTTTGGTACTAGGGATCCAACTCAGGACCTCACACTTGCCAGGTAGGCAGCAAAACCACTGAACTAAATCCCCCACACTTGTTTTATATTCTGGACATTAGGAAACAAAAGAGATTGGTTCATGAGTAGTTGTATTGTTATATTTCTCATTGTAAATAAAGTTTCTAAAAATTCCAATAAAAATGCATTCATGAAGTGTAGGATTTTTATTAATAAGCACTTACTGAGCCTATGTTATGTGTCATATTATTCTCAACATGGGGAACAATCTTCAATATTATACTAACTTTTACTATAAGGTGATAAATTAATAAGGTCCAATATTTATTTCTATAGTACAGAAAAAAAACTTATTCAATAAAACTCAATGATGTAGTAACCGTATAGACTTGTGTAAAGCAACTTCACATTAGTCAACAACCTCCTTACAAAAATTAAATATCCATGTATGGCATTTAATATGGTGAAAAAAAGAAAAGAAAATAGCCTTGAAAATATTCTCATGAATTAAGCTCATTTGGGCCACTTTTTTAAAAATGAAGTGTAAGCTGGAGCTCTCAAGACTGAGAAGTCTAACACCAAGTATGACTTGGCCCAGGAAGCCTTCTTCAGGGCTCCATCACTTTAAAGATCCCCCAAAAATATGAATCAAGAGGTAGGCCTGGAAGTGAATTCCAGTACAACCACAGCACAGGGGATACTGAAGGCTCTTTTCCGAATGCCTCAACTTTTGGAACAGGTCAGAAACAGGAAGAAAATCTAAAGGCTAGGTAACAGCAAAGTAATAGCCACTGTGTCCATAAAAGACCAAATTTCTCCTATAAACCATGAGGAATTCTCTCCAAAGATGGACAGACTGGAACTCAAAGGGAGAGCAAGGGAAACATAGGTCAAGGCTAGACCTTTAGAGCAATTCTTAGCTTTTGACTCAGGCTTGAACTAGGGTACATCAAGTGAGATAGGTCAGGAGGCTCCTAATAGAGCTTCCTTAACTGCTACACCCTCTGTGTTTGTCTCACGGACACCCAGCGCAGGACACTAGGTTTATAGCACTTTTGTTTATAGTCTTTTGTGTCAAGAAGTTCAATATGTCAGACGATGGGTCTAGATGACAAACAAATAGGTCTAGACTTTAGAAAGATATAAAAGGTAGAGAACATGCTCCAAAATGCTCAAAAAAAGAAGCCACTCCTTCCTAGAAAATTACTGCACACCAAAAATATGCAATGTTGTCTACCATCCAAACTAAATGTGCAATAGTTCATTTGGGACTGGAACATAATTTACCACTGAAGAAACTGGACTATCTCAGATGAAATTCAGCCCTAAAATGTATTCAAAATGTAATAAAAGTCTACTAAAATAGTTGCTCTTAAATGTATGTGATAACCTTACTCCTACACCTAACCCTAACTCTAATAATGTGAAGAAGCTCCAATATGATAACGAATTCTATTTCCTACGAATAACTTGTAAAGCTATTACAATATAGCTAAATTATTGAAATTGCAGGAGTTTTTATAGTTGCCAATTTCTAATCAAATAACAATAGCTCCTCCAGACTGAGTTAAATAGATATTTCTATGATCGAATCAGAATATAAAATCTTGCAAAATGAAAGCCCTTCAATGGGGAATAATGACTCCTGGGGCTCATTTGAATCTGAAGTACCAGAGAGGACACTTGGACTGTTAGGATCCTGGCTTAATTGTAACACAACTCACCATTTCTAAAACTGAGTGGATTAATGTTACAAGCAGTACTTATTGAACACTTTCCTATTCTTGGAAAACTTAACCTTTTCAATTTAATACCTTTGTTTGCCAAATTCATTTGCAAGTCAAAATAATACTGTTTGGTCTTGGTGACTTTCCAAAACTTATGAGCCTAGGATGTTTCAAATTTAAGTTTCTTAAGGTCAAAAATTGTGCTTTTCTTATCAATTTATTTTTCTTATATCGTTCCTATATACTTCCATGATAGTTTTTATATTTGTTAGATAATGAATGAATTAATTAATTAATGAAATAGGATATTCTGATATATGTTCTGCCTTTTGGAAATGAATTCTCTACACTGAAAAAAAAAAGGTTATTTGCTTTATGGTCCTTGGATCTGATTCATTATAAGGAATATCTAGTTGGAGTTAAGTTTGATATTAAAGTAAAGGTGAAAGAATGATTGTTACAATTCTGCAAGAATTCTTATCATATGCCATCGTAATAATCTGTAGTACACTGCAAACAGGATTCTTATCTAACTTCCCACTAAGTTCTTCTACTGAATAGATAGAACAAATATTTTAAAATATCTTTTTGCTTTGAACTGTCTTATAGGTTTTTAACCATTGATTTTGCATAATGACCACACAAGCCCCTGATTAAATCAAGATGTTTCCACAGTACAGATAAAAAAAATTTAGGGGTTTAGAAAATATGTGAATTATCAAGGTCAGGAAATGTGAAACCAAGGTTAGAATTCAGATCTTAGATTCCCCATCCATGGTGTTTCCCACTATACTGTTACAATCGGCTGAATATAATAATGAGCATTGAACATTTTCAATATTAATAGAAAGGAGATTATGGCCTCTAAAACTTTTATGTTTTATGGTTGTTGATCATTTATACCCTTGATACCTACTATCTTTAAAACACAGAACACCTTGAAATCCTTCTTCCCTCCAAGTGAATTACACAACTGTGTCTATTGGCAAGGCACACTCTATAAATATTAGCCACAAGCAAATATGCAAGGAAGCACCACAGAAAAATGCAAGTACATCATTGCTGTCATCAAATCCACCCACTCTGTCACCAAGAGAAGAGGAAAAGTGACCTCCAAAGACACTGAAAGAGCAACTGAACTTACAGGGCAATGCTTACAGATCTGACCACAGGGGGCTTTTCACAATCCATTTACCAACTGTGATTATCTACAATGCTACCAACCTGCAGTGACTGTTCTCATTGCCTTTCACTGACCATGGCATAAATACAACCTAATGATTTTAACTATCTTTAAAATATGGTGTCCATCTAAAATATGAATTTTTATAGATCTTTTTTAGACAGTTGAGTTTCTAAAGGGAAACCAGGGAGAAAGGTAGAGTATGATTTCAAAATAAGTGAATAACACAGGTCCCCACGGACTACAAAGGAATTTTAACTCACTTGGTGAAATTCAAGAACTATTTTTCGTGCCTGGCGTTCCTCCAGAACTCAGGCAAGTCATGACTGAAGGTGAATAATGACTTCTACACCATGATATGATGGCTTATTCCTCCTACAAATCTGTCATACCTCACTGTGCACTGTGGCAGACCCTTGAAACAGATCTGCCACCAGGAGCTAGAGAAACTGCTTCCACCGTAGTCCATCCACATAATTAGATCATTTGTGTTGTGGTTGCTGTTGTAGTAGATCACTTAGTGTGATCTGGGGGAAACTGGCTTCTAATCTCAATCACATCTGCCATTTTGAAGTAATCACCCCAATGTTCTGTTTCTGGGGTATAATGGAGACATACCTATCCTCACCTTCTTACTTCTGTAAGAAGAGAAGATATTCCAGGCAACCCAATTCTCCTTCCTTTCTTTCCCCACTCTTGTCCCTGGAGTCCACGGGAATCTACAGGCATTGCTTACTTAGCCCTACAAGTATCAGGACTGAAAGACCCTGAATCCTGAGTAATGTAAGTGGAAGCTGTGTAAGGATCTAACACATTGTTAGTCAATCCAGTGAGCACACAAAATACAAGCAGGACACTCGACCATCCTGACCTATTTCTGTATTAACATACAGAGTGGCTTTTCCTATTTCATATTTTAGAGCCTTCACTATAAAGAAGCCATATATAAGCAATTGTGATGACTTAAACTTTATACTCATTACAGATGCTTTTCCGTTGGAGTAATTTCAGACTTCTCTGCTAACAAATGTCTTCACAAAGTTATAGGAAGTGGCAGAGATCGCTTCAGGAATTACATAATTTGGTGGTGGGGCAGAGGGAAGGATGATCTGATGTTCCTACCCTAGACTTTCCCTCAGTTATAGGTACATGGAGACACATTCACCACCGTTATTTGCTACAGTGTCTTAATCTGCAATAAATGACAATAAAATCGGCCCTTCTTAAAGAAGAGTTAAGAAGGAAACGCGAAATGGCATGGCAGTATGTTCATAATGACCTGCAAATATCAAAATTACATAGATATCTTCTTCTAACATTTTAAAATAATATTTCCAAGGAAACATTCTCAAGAGCCATTGCAGAATAGGCACTCAACACACAATGGACTATAAAGTGGTCCTGCACGTGTATAAGCAACTCCATTTTTTAGGCCTACACTATAAGCAATAGAATCGAGGCACACAGGAGCAATGAGAGATTTTTGGGTTTTGGGGGGGTTTTTTTTGGTACCGGGGATCGAACTCAGGACCTTATACTTGTGAGGCAGATACAGTGCCACTGAGGTAATTCCCAGGCCCCAAGAGCTTTTTAAAATATTTATATTCTAGTATTATAGCTAAATTTGCATTTTTACAGGAGCTGTGACCATTCTTGTGTTGGGTAAAAAGCACTTTAATTTTACTCAGAAAAAAATTAAAATGAAAGGGTGAAGGGGTGAAGAGGGTGAAGGGAGGGCAGAGGTATGGAGAAAAACAAGAACCAAGATATATCATGTAAAGGTACAAGATCCCAATGATAAATGTAACTGTACTGCTTGCTTTAAATGTACCAATAAGCTTAATGGGAAAAAAATTAAAATGACTACTTGCTAAATCAATAGGTGCTATGGTAAAGCAAATATTAATAAATTAGCACTCTAGAACTATGTCCAAATCTGCATTTGCTTTGGAAAGAGTACTTTTGCTTCACTGCTACGCTGTGGACTTTAGAAACAAGGAACATGGTAGTACCTGGGCAGAGGCGTGTTTGACGTCCCGGCTGAAATACTTCTGTTGTCGCAGCACAGACGCATTGGTAAAGCACAGACCACTCTTCAGTGTCTTCACCACTTTGCAAGCTGTCAAAATCCTCGTCATTTTGAAGATGGATTGCGACTAAAGTCAAATGAAATCACGTATATTTTGAGACTTTTTTGTTACAAGATTTTTGAATTAATGTGAAAGAAAGTTGGGCAGGGAGCAGTGTAAACAGGGAGGAAGCCTGACTGCACGGAGTTCTTTGGATTCCCATTCATTCCGCCATTAAATATTCACCCTCAGCTCCTCCTCCTCATAGCCCCTCCTCCCATAGTGATGCCCAGAGATGTTTCACGAACGTAATACAAATTGCAACACGTCCCACTCTACCTTCTCCGGCTGAAATAATGCTAGTGTGTTAGAAAACCAGTTATCCATCAAAGAACTTGCTTATGCAGCAGATAGAGTGACCTAAACTCTGGCCAGCCTTACCCTAAAGAGTAGCGAGTTTCTAAAACTGATCAAGATCAAAGGCTTTCCTTTGTGGTTTCCCCCAAAAAGCCTAAGCCTTGTCATCGTTTGCTTAGAAAAAGGTAATGCACACCACATACAGTTTTTTTTTTTAAATCGAAGTACACTTTGATTCACAAACATACAGTAAACCCATCTTCGTAGTGTTGCAGGTTGATAGAGTGGTATATTATATTCTTACTTTTTCACTTGTTTTGTGTCCTGAATTATTGTTTTCTGGTACCAGTAATAGAACTCAGAACCTTGCACTTGCCAGATAGGTTCAGAGCCACTGAGCTAGTTCCCCGGCCCTTGTGTTCTGAATTTTAAAGCTTACAATAATATCAACTACAGTACCACTGGAGAAATGTAACATGGCATATGCATCACAAGTCTCTTAAATTGGTAAAAAACTCATGACACAACAGGTAAGCATTTCATATAAGCACATCAAAATTTTTTATTTATTAAAGTAGTGCTTATGAAATTTTTAAAACCTGAGCACCCGTGTTCCAAGAAAGTAAAAACTGATTCACTTAACCCTTCAACCAGGGTATGGTGGCTAGTGAAATTTCCTCGCTTAGGTCTTGGTTCTACGAAGAAGCAGCACGGACTATACTTTGACATCCTTGCAAAGGAACCCAAGAAGTACAAGCAAAGAAACTCACTCCTGAGGCTTTTCACCACAGAAGAGAGGACACGGAGAGACATGAGCACTGTGAATCTGACTGAGATGAAAGCAGGGCCGGAAGGGGCGTGAGGAGTGAAGTAGATGTGTGAAAAGTAACTAAAACAGAACAAAGTTTAACCAAATCTTCTCCCCCACTGTATTAGTACATCAACATTCTCTGAGGTCAAAACGCCTGGCTCTGGTGACTCGAAAAACTGAACAGAACGCTCTCATACTAGCAAATTTAGGAAATTAGTAAAATAACCAACACGGAAGTATATGAAATGCAATGGGAAAATAAATAGGAAGGAAAAGAAACAAGGTTGAGTTCCCTTTGTGTGTTGTAGTTGAGTGTGCAAGTATTCCATGTAGATGGAGAGCAAAGAGAACACAGAAAGGATAACAAAAGCAACGCTATGGAAGCATGGAATCATGTGGCGCATGTTAAAAACTGGGCCTGAAGACACCTAGATGCAGGGTCACGGGTGAGCACCATGTCACAGAAGACTCAGCGTGCCTCTCAGATGCCTGACTTACACCCATAGTGTTCCTCATAGTTTTAGAAGTGTTTTCAATAAGAAACAAAGGTAAAAACCTGGGTGTGGTGGCGCACTCCTGTAATCACAGCACTCAGGAGGCTGAGGCAGGAGGATCGCTGTGAGTTTGAGACCAGCCTGGGCTACATAGTGAGTTCCAGGT
Organism: Fukomys damarensis; assembly: GCF_012274545.1. Lineage (NCBI taxonomy): Eukaryota > Metazoa > Chordata > Mammalia > Rodentia > Bathyergidae > Fukomys > Fukomys damarensis. The sequence continues at coordinate 110,677,125 of NW_022900928.1, read as the reverse complement.
CAGTCACAACTACATAGTGAGACCCTGTCTCAAAAAACAAAACACAAAAGAAGAAGAAGGGGGGGTAGGGGAAGAAGAAGAAAGAAGAAGAAGGAGGACGAGGAGGAGGAGGAGGAGGAAGAGGAGAAGAAGAAGGAGAAGAAGAAGAGGAAGAAGAAGAAGAAGAAGAAGAAGAAGAAGAAGAAGAAGAAGAAGAAGAAGAGGGGGAGGGGGAAGAAGGAGGAGGAGGAGAGGAGGAAATAATAAAGGTAAACTTCTGTCAAAGAAGTGTCATAGAAAATGAATTGGAGGAAGACCGAACTGGCAAATGAAAAACTCCACCTTACGGAAATTAGGACTGAGAACCAGTGCTCTAGGGCTTACTCTAAACCAAAACTGAGTGTAATGCAGCTCACTTGTAATTCCAGCACTCAGGAAGTCTGAAGCAGGAAGACCACAAGTCTGAAGCCAGCCTAGGCAACTTAATGACTTAGCAAGACCCTATCTCAAAATAAAACATAAAAAAGGGCTGAGGATGTACGTCAATGCGAAGGTCTCAGGTTTAATATCCAGTATAGAAAAAAATTCTAACTAAATCTAATTTGGGCTTTGATCTTATCTCTTTCATTTGCATTTTTATATACAAATATATACATTTACATGTATATGTGTATTGTGTGTGTGTGTGCATGCGTGTCAAAGATTGCCTTTTCCTAAGTAGAAAAATGACATAGACTTATTATGGAAAGTGTTTAAGATGCAAAATAAAAATTGAAATCATTCATAGTCCTATTTTTCAGAGGTATCTATAGCATGAATATTTCAATAGTTCAATAGTTCCTCTTAGTCACTTGTGCTTTAATTAACTAGAAAGTTGGGGCACTGGGGATTTCAGAGATTGACCATGAAAGAGATTTCATCATAATTTATCACAGTTGACCTGAACATGGCTTTCGAGAAAGACGTCAATAAATCTGGGATCAAATTCAGTGACTCTGAAGTCTAGAGAGAAATGTGGGTAGGAAAGTTGTAATGGGCTTTCATTTTGTCGGTAAAGGATGGTGGATGCAGGTTCTGGCCCTGGTTTCCAGGCACCAAAATAAAGATTACAGAGGCAGAAGATTTAGAAAACCTGGTTAAAATTCTGTACTAAAAATGGAAAATTCAACCACTGTGATTCCACAATCATCTTGCAGATTAAGTAGGCCAATTTTAACATAGCAAGTCATTTTAGAATCATGTATTCAGACAGTGAAATTTGCAAAGTGCAAAAAAAAATCTTTACAGGGGTGAGGAAGTTTATATTAGGACAGATCAAAGGGTACATATAGCTTCAAGATTAATTGATAGGGACCATTAAAGTCTAACATGAAAGAGTAGAAACATTATGCCTTTATGAAAGATATTTTTCAAAGCATTTCAAAGGAAGTGACTGTTTTCTTTACATCCACGACCCTCTCCTCACATAGTTACCTACCCACAAACTGGTGACGCATTCGTCCCATACACAGAGCCTGGGGAAAGTTACTTTTGAAAAAGTATTTGTGAACCAGGTCACTGAGGGTTCTCTAAATGTACAACTCACTAACTCTGAAAAGTAAAATATTTCACATGGATTTAGCCCTCTTTTCTATTGATACATGTAAGGTTATGAACTATCTTCCTCCATACAATCCCATACAGAAAATGAAAAACTAAACACTTCTTAAATTTTATGGAGTGAGAAACATTCTAGTACCTTTTCACTTGATCACTTGATCTTAACCACAAGGCCGAGAAGCAATAGTAGTACCTTTTCATTTAATGCTAACAAAGTATTTCATTTCTTCAATAAATTGAAAATGCATTGATGTGTGTAAATAAAGAATATCCCCCCTCATCGTTTCTGTCTTTCTATCATATATGTAACTTTGAAGAAGGAATTGCTACCACCCTTATTTCCTATTCCAAAGCCTGAGGCTTTTACTTTTCAGGATGGATAGATAGGTAGATTTTGGGGAGGGGGTTGAGACACGACCTCACTATGCAGTTGAAACTGACCTAGAACTCACTATGAAATCCAGGCTGGGCTTGAACTCACAGCAATCCTCCTGCCTCAGCCTCCCGAGTGCTGGGATTACAGGCGTGCGCCACTATGCCCAGCCTAGATATTCTTAACTAATACAATTATTTACTTTTTTCAAGTAACAAGAGCAGTCAATCTTTTAAATTCCCACCGAGAACTTTTTTTTTTTTTTCCTGGTACCAGGGACTGAACTTGGGACCTTGTGCTTGCATATAGAACTTAATTTTTAAAACTGCAATTGAGATATCTGGTCTTGAAAATGATAATACATCAAGTATTAAGTTTTTTTATTTTCATTTAATACTTAAAGAAATTTGGAAAATATTAAAAACTAGATAATAGCCTCTCCAATATAGCCTCTGTTAATAATTTAATGTCTTTTAACATTTATGTTTATGTATTGGTCATAGTTATGAAAACTGTGATAAACCTGCATTATGCTTTTCTGACCTAATATTATAAATAATACATTTGATGTTTTTAGTTATTTAAAAATATTAATTGAATGTGATACAAAACATCCATTTTCATTGCTTCTGTTACTACTTCAATGCATGTATTTAAATTTTTTATCATTATTGACAAATTTCACCCAAAAAAGAATGTACTTAAATACATAATGAGTGCAATATTTTAGTATTTCTTTCCATATATACTCACCAACATTAGGTATCATCTTTTATTTTATTTGCTTAAATATGGTAAACAGTATTTTGCTTTCATTTAAAGTTTAGATTGTGGGTAAAGTTAAACACTTCAGTATACTTTTAATTAATATATATCCTTTTTTTTTGGTATTGAACTCGGTATATATATGTGTGTATGTATGTATATATATATATATATATATCCCTTTTTGCTTACATTTGTTTCATGTTTTTGTTCCCATTGATTTATTTATGCTAATGATCAAAAGCATCTCTAAAAGAAACATAAAGCAACACTAATTACTAGTCTGTAAATGATCTCATTTCAAATATTTCCTTCACGTGGACAGTTATTTGTCATAGGTAAGGTAATGAATGCTACCAAGTGGAAAAATTGAGAGCAACTCATCCTGAAAGGCAAAAGCCTCAGGTTCTAGACTAAATAGAATATAATGGTGTTAGCAATTCTTCAAAGATACAGAAACTGCCAACTGCCCTCTTAAAGTATGTCTTACTAGGGGATGAAGCAGAAAAAAAAACTGTAAGAAAGTGAGCATCTATCAAAAATTAATGGGGGCCCGGGATTTGGCTCAGTGGTTCTGCCACCTGTCTTGCAAGTGCAAAGGCCCAAGTTCAGTCCCTGGAACCCCCCCAAAAAATTAATGTAGCAGATTTGCAAGATATGCTTTTGGGAAAATGACTGAATTATGGATTCCTGTGTACAGGATTCCTGCCTGACCAGTGATGATTCCTTAAGAAGCAAGAACAAACAAAATTATGTCTGATGGACAAAACAGAAAGAAAAGATATCTAAGAGTCAAAAAAGAGAACTGACAATAATTCCATAAAAGTCTATTTCAAAAGCATAAACTTAAAGCAATAAGCAAGGTATGACTGCAGGGCAAATAAATTCAAGGTAAAAGAAAATACAGTAAGTTCCTGAAGGAAGTTCTACTTTGTATTTGAGGAGGGATGCATGAAAATAGAAAATAAAAGATAGATGTGATTAAGTTCAAGTCTATGATTTTTATTATCAGAAGTAATCAGAAAAGAACATTGTCATTAGCAAGGACATGGACAAAGGAAGCTATCCTTTAACAGAAAGCGATCTTGATTGACCCTACATAAAAGAGAGCACACTTTCTACTATCCAACAAATTAAGATGAGCTAAAAGAAGGATTCCTTAAATTTGGCCAGGAAGAAAACACACAGTTAGCTGTCTTAACACCTTACCAATATGTCAAGGATTTATAATGACAATAGACAGCTACCAAGTGGCTAAAGGATGAGGTTTTTAAATAACCAGTGCCTTCAGAAACCCAATCAAGTAAGACATGTTCATTAAGATCCATTTGGCATTTTGAGGGATACAAAGTGAGGAACCAATTATGATGAATGTACTTCTCAATCTAACACTTGATAACATAAATGTTGAAGTGATACAAAAGATGAAAAATGAACCAGGAAAAGAGGCCTTGAAAAAATTGGTTTCACACAATAAAACCCAGGGCACATGTGATTTATATTCTAGGAAAATAAAAAGGTATCACTTAAAAGACCCTAGTTTGAAAACACCTTAAAGAGATGAGAGTAGTCAGTGCAAACAGTGTTTTTATTTATAATGAGTAAATCTTGTCACGTTAATATTTTTCTTTAAAATGGCATTACTACTAGATAAAGTAGAAATGTTGATGCATTCTAACTCAATTTAAGAGCACGAAGGATGTATTATGGAGTAATATTAGGCACACACACATTTACTAGAAAATGGAGAAATAATCTATTATATTATTATCTGCTTTTTTTTTTTTTTTTTTTTTTTTT
>NW_022900928.1:110627948-110672506 GCF_012274545.1 Fukomys damarensis | reverse complement strand
TTTTTTTTTTTTTTTTTTTTTGAGAAATAAGCTATTATAAATGTAAAAGGACAGAAGTGAAGCAACAAGCGAATTAACCAAGCTTGTTGTACAATTGTAGGTTGAGAAGAACAGAGTGGGCAATGCCATAGAAAGCTGATTTATAATTTGGAATTGCAAATAACCTTGGAAGACTGAAGACCTAGTCACACACAGACACAGTAATGCAAAACCAAAGTGGAATCAAATGTAAATAAATCCAGAAACAGGAAGAAAAACAAACTGCAAATGATCTGTGGAGGAGTGATTATGCAGAAATGCGATACAAAGTGTATGTAACAATCACAGTGATAGTCATAGCAATCTGAAATTATAAAATCTACATATAGAAAGCAAAATTTAGAGTGGAAAATAAAAAAATGAAAATTCACAAGAAATTTAAATACTAAATAATTTACATTTCTAAAATATTTTAACCATGAGATGACTATCAAATTTAAAATCATATCACGGAGGATTCCTAATCAGCCTTTCAATTTTTCTTAAAGTAAAATTCTTGGGTAATAAATTTAAAAGATCCTACAATATAAATTAAAGCATAGGATTTTATAATCATGGTATAATAGCACATTATCTATATTTAGAGAAATAGATACATACAACACCTGCTACTGTGCCAATCAGCGCAAGCAGGCATTGCTAGATGAACTTTAATGGCTCCAGTCATGATTAATATGATCTTGACGGAAAGTTAAGGTATTTGTCATTGGTTGATCCCCTAATGTAGGCCTTCGTAGGCCTAATTTATCTTAAAAGTAACTTCTCAAAGTACCTAATGCTACCTAATTATACATAATAATAGCAAGTCCCAGAGGCTTGACTAGGTACTTTGTCCAATAGCACACAGCTGATAAGTTGCAAAGCCAACATCAAAGCTCCTAGCCAGTGTTCACCCTCTTCTAACATGTCAATTGGATCCCAGAAAACAGAGATGACAGCATGGAATGACTTGGGAAGAATGAGCTGGTTAAAGTCCAACGTGACAGGAAGAACGTATCAGTGTGAAGCTTGCAAAGGACAGCTTTCTGGTGATGAGAACCATTTATGACATTTATTAAATAGTATAACTTCAGTAAAAGTAAAAAATGACAGAAGAAAGTAAAATTTGTAATTAAATAAATATAAGAAATAAGAAAAGTGATACAGAAGTGAAGGTAACAGTCCTTTCTTTAGTAATTCCTCTAGAACTAATCAGCCTGGAAGCCACCCCACAACTGGTTGATTTGATCAGTTACCTAAAATAGCAAAGGTTATTTTATACTCATATCTAAAATACTACTGCTGGAAGTTACTTACTCCAGAACTATGGGATCTGGAAAATTTAATGCTATTGAATTTTGATGATCAGAAACAGAATGGAGACCTGCTTTAAAAAGAAATAAGCAGTTCAGAAAGAAATTACAGAAGAGTTTCTGTCAGACACTGTGTAGCGGCCAGCAGGATTGTTTTCGGCTGAAAAATACTTTAAGGGAAGTATCTTCTATATGTTTTGCCTAAATTATGATACAAGTTTAAGAAATGACATAATCAGCTAATTTTACATAGCTGGAAAGAATCTTTTTTTATTCCAAGTATCTTTTATTAGTAGTAGGACATGTTTGCAGTAGATGTTTACATTCCTTGTGGGGAGTTAGTACTTTAAGATCATTTTTTTTCTAATTGTCTTATATTACATATGAAAAATGCATACTTAAGTAAGCCAACATTATCTCATTATTATTGAACTACATAATACTAGATCTAAAGCCTTTAGTAGAAACCAGTGTAGAAACATAGGTTCTTGAACAATTCCAACATTTCAAATAGAAACAATTTTGTAAATCATGAAATAATTAGGAAAAGTAACAATTAGGTAAATCAAATTACTCTTGGCCAAAGCATTTTTTAACCCTAACCCTAAACATGCCTACCACACAAATTTCACAAAATAGAATACCTATATCAGTTGAAACTGATTTGCAACATTTGTAAATGGGTTAGAGAAACAAGCTGCTTCTTCTGATCCATTTGCCTGGATTGGCTTTAAAATTGACCTTTGTGAAATAGCAAACAAATGGCTTCTCGGGAGAACGTCATCATTTGAAGGGTAAATAAACTTTAGGATAAGATATTACCCAAACCCAGAATGGCGAAACCAGCGAGAAAAAATGCAGTGTAAATGTGCTTCAGTTTTAATTGGGCTGGGATGCACTGACTACTGATATATGAGATATATTGACGTGTAGTCCTGGACCCAATTTTTTTTTTTGCATAAGTACTTACTGTTTGAATTTATATAAAATCTGAATTTCCAGGATCCAGTTGTATCAGCCTTTGTTTAGCATATATAGCTATAAATCACTTATCAGAAATGCTAACTAGATCAGCTTTTGCAGATGCTGAAATGTTTGAAATGTGCTCATTAACAAACTGAATGGAAATGAGAAACTGCTTTAATTTTTGGATTTGTGGATCCAGATCCCAAATAAACAATTAACCTACAAAAAAGCAAAAAGGACAGCTACATCATTAGATAAGAGTTCATTCTAAATAATAAAATATTTCTAAGAAAAGGAAAAACAATTCATCAGCAGCCTTCTTTGTACAATGATTCTCACCACACACACACACACACACACACACAAAACCATCTTCTAACACACTGAACAGAACGAACTGCTCTGATGGGCTTGTTTTCTTAACTTTTGTCAAGAGTACACACAAATGATTTTGCAAGATTCTAAAGAGCAATCCTCACCCTGAGGAGGGGTTATCTATGGTGCTACAGTGCCTGTGCCAGGACAGTGTTGAATCTGTTTAAATTGTGTTTGAGAATCACCAATAAGCATGCCATGCAGCAGTCTTGAAGTTACCGACCTTGTGGGACAAGGGATGTTCCTATTTCACCCCAGTTTTTAGGACGTTTGTTACGTTCAATCTCATTCCTTCATGGCTTGCTATATCCCAGGGAATTTGGTCTAAGAAGATGCATTCCACACTCCCGGAAATCAGATTACTGCTTTCATAAACATCAAGTTCTATCTCCCTAAAACTGAATTGCAGCTGGCAATGGATGTTCCATGCAGCTATTTCTTCCTCCAGACTTGTAGATATCTGAGTCACTGTAGAGCAGGAGTGCCTTTTATATAAAAAAATTATTTTAAAAAAAGTAACCCTGTGGATACTATTAAAAAAAAAAAAAGATGCAGAGGAAGGGTAGCAACAAGAGGAAGAAAAAGAAGCCAACATCTTGAACTGATCCTTGAATACTGCAAACTGCTAACAATTACTGCTGATCAAAAGTACCTATTTGGATTTCAGTTTCTGACGTATTTTGAGTGTTGAAGCTTTAAATGTTTATTTGATATTATTTCTTTTTAACCTATAGTTTCTTTCATAAAGATCATTCTTAGTTGTTAGTAAGAAAAAATGTGTACTATTGCTAATTTATCTTGCAGTAGGAAATTTTTTCTTGGAAACTTTATGTACGAAAAAAGAAAAGGAACGAAAATCAAAATGCAAAAATTATGCCAAGGTTTCAAAAATTGGTGTTTAAAAATCAGTTGAGATTAAATGCAGAGGATAGGGCCAGGGATTTATCTCAGTGGCATCACTGCCTGCCTCGCAAGCACAAGGTCTGGAGTTTGATTTCTGGTATTGCAAAAAGGAAAAAAGAAAAGAAAAAAGAAAAAAATGTGGAGGCCAAGTAGTAGAACTAAAATGTCTATGAAATGAATGGTTGGACACATTGCACAATGTAACACAAATTACAGAAATAAAGTTATAAAACAGAAGTGCTTTTAGTACTCAGTTATGCTGAATGCTATACCAGAATAAAAAAGCTTTTTGAGGTTTAAATAATATTTGTGATAAAAATGGTGACTGCATTTTTTATTAAATATTCCAGACTATGAAAGTCACTTGTTTAATATGGCTATTTGCCTAACATTATTTAACAAGATTAATTAATACTTAATCAACACATCTGTTATTATAACCCCATATATTTTAAACAACAACAGATTCAGGAATTTCAAGGTTTTTTTTTGAGGTTTAAATAATATTTGTGATAAAAATGGTGACTGCATTTTTTATTAAATATTCCAGACTATGAAAGTCACTTGTTTAATATGGCTATTTGCCTAACATTATTTAACAAGATTAATTAATACTTAATCAACACATCTGTTATTATAACCCCATATATTTTAAACAACAACAGATTCAGGAATTTCAAGGTTTTATATATATGGGTTCTCTTAAAAATATGTCTAGATAGGGCTGGGGATTTAGCTCAGTGGTGCTGCACCTGCCTCACAAGCACAAGGTCTTGAGTTTGATCCCTGGTACCAAAAAAAAAAAGTCTAGGTCTTCTCTAAATTCTCGTATAATTATACTTTCTCTAGATAAATTGATAAATCTTTGAGTAAAAAACAAAAACACTAAATAAAAGGCCTTCTGTTAGGGAATTTTTTTTTATTTTTCTATTGAACTAGTAAGGTTAGAAGTCTTCAAACTTAACAAGAGTTACTAATACCTTTAATTAAAGTTTTTAAGGACTGTAGTTTTTATTCAAAAACAAATCAGAGTACCTGTAATAATCATTCTACGAACATCATACAAAAAGAATTGCTATTCAATATACTATTATAGTCCTTTCATTTTAGTTTCGTTTTTAATATGTAGGGTAAGGAAAATGAGAAATTTATTTATTGTGAAGGTATCCCAATTCTTGTCTTGACAATATTTAAAACCACACATATATGGTGAACTGAGAGGACATAACTCAAATAAATTTTAATAAATTAAAATTAAACTCCGGATTATCTACACTTACAAATTGCTTTTGTAGCAAATTATCTTTAGAAGCCAGAATCCATTTCTATGAATGTCAGCCTTTTAAAAATAACATTTAATTTAAATAAACGTTTATCCTATATGCCCATTTAGCACCATCAGTCTTTAAATGCTTAATTTTAGTCCTCGGGTTTATGAGCAACACCTTTGGCTCAGGTTCCAGGCAAACATGAAGGTGTGGGGCAGGCTAGTGTCAGGCCAAAATGGCTCCCAAACTCTGAGTCACTTACTCAGCAGGGACGAGGACCAAGGGAGAGTCAGCTGTACTGTGAGCTCTTTCTCCCCTTTCACTAAGGCAGCTGGCTGGAATCCTGTGTTTCTTCCTACTCCACCTCTCTGACTCCTTTTTTCTCCTCTTTTCCTCATTCTGCCACACGAATTTCACCAAAGAAAGTATTTAGGATATGACACAGAGGATATAAAATAGAGAGGAGGCAAAGGAAGAAGGGTGATCATAAAGCAATACATTTAAAATACATAATTCATACATAACTCAATCTCACAGTGGCTTGAAAAAGTGAGTAGTGTCAAAGACCATACCATTTCCATTCACTGATGTTTTCTCATTATAAAATGGAGTTATTAAAGAAACCAAAAAATTGTGAATCACTTAGCCAACATAAAATGATGCAATATTTTATCTGATGAAGAAATATGAAGCCAAATGTTTATTAGATTGATTTTTTTCAATTTGTTTATATCCTATCAGTCCTTCAAAGCCATATAAAAGCATACACTCTGTGGACTTTATGTATACTTTGTGCTGTAGTTATACTATAATACTATTCTTTTCTTAGATACTTTTTGATTAAAATTAGATAGCACCACACTACTTATCAATCGTAGTATAAAGCTAAAAATGCAATATATTCATTTTTACAAAGCTTTAGGTCCTTTTCTGCCTCATTTGTGTTGTATGATCTTACACTGATCTCTTCATTTTCTAACATCAACAAATTGACATCCTCTCATAGGCCGTAAGATATCATTAATCCTCCAATTCCTTCCATCAACGTTTATCGTGTGCAAACATGGTACTAAATTCTGAGAAGAAAAACAAGACTGTTTTTTATTTTGGGGGCTTGCCCCCAAAAACCTTGCTCTAGAAAAGCCTTTCACATATATTCTTAGAAACACACAAAACAAATTTTCAAGATTGAACAATAAAGAATAACAGAAAGAACAGAAAATCTGAGAAGCCCAAGACCCACAAGACCCGAGCAGAAAAGATCAGATCAATAACCCTGTCTAAGAGCTCTCCCGGGATGGCGTGTGACCACATGCTTATGTGCTTCACAAAATAATAAAACCCCAAAGTCATCTTTAACAACCCACAGGACCTAAGTTGCGTACCCGGATCCTGTTGTGATCCGATAACTTCTCAAGAGAACAAAAGAAATCATACTTTTCACCAGCCAATTTTGGCTAAAAGGTCTGGTGACCAACACTGAATAAATATGAGCAAAACTGCAAATAATCACTAGTACCTGACTACAGAGACAAGAGATAAATTGTGAAACCTCATTATCTTTTCAAAAGGTTTCCTGAAAACATACAGAAAATAAATTTATGATAAAATGCATTTAAAAATAAATTTAGATCGATATTGAATACTGTGGTTATATAAGGCATAAAATAAAAAGTAGAAAGTCTTAAATCCCCAAAAAACCACGAAATTATTAATCTATAGCTCCTATCCCACCCAATCCAAAAACCACAATATAATCACTGAAATTTCATGAAAGAAAAGTAAAGGCTCATACCAAAGTTATATTAATGATATAAGGGTTTTAAAACTCAGGAACAATAAATTGCTCAAGAAGTCCTCATCAAAATCCAATGAACCACTCAGCTCACCACTGGTCCTTCTTTCCCAAATCTTGAATATGAACAGCTAAGAAAAGATCAGCTGCCTCAAGACCAAAGGAAGCACACTTCTGACTTTTAAATCGTAGACACAGGATGCGGGCAAACAGGACTGCCATATCCAACCCAAATCAGCAAAGTCCTTTGTTCAGATTTACGTTTTTCTTCAGGCTAGAAAACCCTGCACTAAGCTTAGGGAAATGACTACTGCACCACCTTGATACTGGGCCTTATTTCTTCCCTACCTAAGATAAGGCACATTTCCTTATCTTCTCTAAAGAAAAGACCCGGCTTCAAAGTCCAGGAGGCCAGTTATCCTGTAATACTTTGGCAGATCACCTGACAGTATTAGTACGAGGGGGAAATAATGTATTAAACACTTTTATTTTAAAAATCTCAAAATTAATATATTTCAGCAGTAAATATATGTCCTAAATATCTTAATAAATTTCAAGGTTAAATATGGCAACCATTCTTTTATATACATAATATATACTTCAGAATGTCACACTTTCATTAACCAGCAGAAATACGCTTCGAGCTTTATTTATAATTTTATCTCAGCCTTGATGCAATTTTGTATTTCAATGAATAGCTTCACTCTCACAATAATAAAAGGAAAACTCCAGACACAGTTGAATATATTTTATGACTTTAGAACTATTTTAAGTAATGTTTACATGTACAAATGATATATAAAGGGTTAAGTAACACATTATATAAACATTTCCCATCATTGTGAAGGTCCTGGTTCCTATTATCTTCCTTTGATATGGTTAAGTCTTAGCAGTCAGAATTAGAAATTTTTATATAAAATGTTGCTTAAAGGTGGATAAAAAACAAAGATGTGCATTTACACACATCAACTAGAAATGCCAAAAGTGAGCTTCAGTGTGAATTCATTTAGTCACAGAGGCTGAGTTATTTAATCTCTGTGCACATCATTTCCTCATTTAAAAAATTGATAAAGATTAATGATCATGAAGAAAGAGTCTCTGGCCTATCATATCAGATGTACTGTGTGCACAGGAGGAATACTGACAATAATGCTGGAAGGAAGCTTTCAGCATCACAACATGAATTTATTCCTAAATACAGAATCATCTTTAACCACTGGCAAGTGCCCGCACATTAAGCTAGTGAAGAAGTAGAGGTTAACTCTATTCCTGGTCTGTGATAACCTGTTGTTCCTTGGTCAAGTCAATTAATTTTCCCACTGCCCAGTTTCTCTAAAAACTTGGAAAGTCAACAATGCAAAATGACAGAGATATATGAGAATTAATGAGGGAATATCCATCAAGCTCTATGATCTCAGAACAGAATTCCAAAGAAACACCAACTTGATTAAACTTTAAATGGCCTCTTCAACATCGATAGCTTTCACTGAACTGTTAATTAAGCAATTACTAGAGAAAGGGGAAATGAGTATTTTCTGACCCCCTGATTTTGCACACCTAACAGATTCATTTTTCATTCATTCATTAGATAACGGTTAAAGAAATTGACATGGTCTGAAGGCTCATGAATCTTCATGGGAGATGCTTCAGAAATATAAATAAATCGGGATATTACTATTTGGATATGGTTTAAGTGCGAACTCTAAAAATTCATACGTTGGAAACTTGGTCCTCAGTGCGGCAATGTTAAGTAGTAGTGGGACTTTGTGAGAGGGTGCATAGGACCTGCTTTCTATTCTCTCCCCGGTCTCCGGCTTCAAATCTTGCTATATGATACCCATCACCATGCTCCTAACTTGATGCCAACCACTACAGGACCTTACCAGAGCTAATGCCAGCTTTTGCACCTCCAGAAGTAGGAATTTAGAAAAATCCTCTTTTCTTTACAAAGTACTCAGCCTTGGGTATTTTTTTTTTAATCTTATTGAGTTTATTGGTACTTTTTCAGTATACAGTACAGTTCCATTCATCATTGGGATCTTGTACCTTTACATGACAGGTCTTGGTTCTCATTCTTTCCCCATGCCCCTGCCCTCCCTTTACCCCATCCACCCTCCCCTATTTACAAAGTGGGTATTTATTATAATAATAGAAAACCTACTAATATAAAAAATTGTTGCTGAGAAATGAGGTCATTACTATAACTATACCTGAAAATGTAAAAAGTGGGTTTGGAAAAGGGTAATGGCCAGAAGTTAACAAGAGTTTGGAAGGGTGGACCAGAAAAGACATGTAATGATATAAGCAATGCGAAGTGATTCTGGTGAGAAGCCCAGGATGCTCAGGAGCTAGTTTCAGGTAGAGACAAAGACCATATTGTAAATGAGACAAAATGTCCTTCTGGTTATTCCTACTGCAAATAAGCTGCATGTATCCACTGACTAAGTCTTAGTGCAAAGTCAAACTTAAAACTGATACACCTGTTTACTTGGCAGAACAAATTTCTAAACAGCAAAGCAGTCAGGCGGTAGCCTAGGTTATTATTGGCCACTTACAGTCAGACCTTGATAAGAGTTACAGAAAAAAAAGGAACAGAATGCATATGGAAAATTTGCAGCCTTTCTAAGTCCCTATTTCTTCCTGTTTGAATAGGAGTGCTTATTCTAGCCCTGTCCCACAGCTTCATCTTGAAGGAAATAAGTATTTTTAATTGCAGAGGGGCCCACAGCTGAAAGTCTATTGTGAGTTTCAGATGAGACTTTGAACTTGGACTTTTGCATAACAATGAAATGAATTAAGACTTTGGAGACTATTAGGAATAGGATGACTGTATTTTGTGTTGTGAGGAGTACATCAACTTTGGGGGACAGGGGCAGAATGCTGTAGTATGAACATGACTTGAGTAGAGCTCCCAAATTTTCGTTGGAAATTTAGCCCCCACTGTGGCAACATTAAGAGGCAGTGAAATGTTGAAGAGGTGGGGCCTAAAAGGAGGTTGTTAACAGCCCTTAGGTTTAGGTGTCCTCCGGTTTAGATGTCACCACGTGGTCCCTCTCACTTGTGCTCCACCTTGGTACTAAATGCCATTAACCAGACAGTGCTAACCTCAGGGACAATACCAGTGTCATGCCCTTGAATTTCTAAGACTTACTTCCCTTATGAATGACCAAGCCTCCTAACATATCTTATGAATTCTTACAGAGTCTTGGATCTGACTCTTCTCAAATTTCTCCTGACAAACACCCCCCAATAAAAGAAAGCAATGGTAGAGAACAAATTTTAGATAAGTAGTTAGGGAGGGTCTAAGGGAGCTGATACGTAACTAGTACAGTGATTAAACAGGTAATGTGGGAGGGAAAGCATTCTATCTAGAGGCTTATCATGGGGAAGGGCTTTGAGTTGGGAACTGACAAGATCTTCCAGGAATTCCTTGGTGGGAAAGGAGGATGGTGAATATGGCAGGGAGTATTAACAGGAGAGATCTGAGAAAAGTCAGATCCAAGATTCTCTAAGGATTCATAAGATATGTTAAGATACTGATTTTTCACTCAGTGCAATGGGAAATTATTGAAAATTTTCAATGCAGAAAGTGAATTATTTTACTTATGTTATGAAATTTTACAAAAGAAAAATTTGACTGCCATCTAGAGATGCACCTCATACAAGGGGAATTCATGTAAGCAGCCAACTTGTGGTACATTTGTTGGGTGCCCCGGCCGCTGTCAGCACTGGCTGCAATCACTCACTCACTCTTCCAGACCCCTGCCCTGGCTGAGGGGTGTTTCTTTGCTCCATCACATGAACATGAAAGAACAAACTTCTTTATCTCAAGAGTGGAGAGCTCCACCATTTGGCTCTAGATTCTTCCTCTGTGGATCAGGTCAGGCTAAAATTTACTTGAGACCACATATTCACGTGAAATCACATATTATTTAAGTGATGGAGGTGGGAGTCAGAGTAGAGTGGATCAGAATAATGGCAGTCCCAGAAAAGTGAAGACAACATGTGAAGAAAACCAGTTAGAGAATAAAAACTGAATGAGAACATGGAGACGAGAAGGATTTTTTCTGATGTGGGCTTGGGTTTTTTTGTTTTTGTTTTTGTTTCGTTTTTTTTTTTTTCTCTCTTTGAGCCGGAAGGTTATGAATACATATTTGGAGGCTGATCTTCCACCCGGAAGGGCATGGTTGGTAGTTTTTCATGAAGGAGAGTATAACAAAAAAGTGAAGACCTAGAGAAAGAGAGACAAGATGGGATCTACTGAGCGCAGAGGAGTCATTGTTGATGGGGGATGGGACATTTCCACCTGCGTATCAGAGGTAGAAAATGCATAAAATATTCCTTCTCACCCGGAAGGGCATGGTTGGTAGTTTTTCATGAAGGAGAGTATAACAAAAAAGTGAAGACCTAGAGAAAGAGAGACAAGATGGGATCTACTGAGCGCAGAGGAGTCATTGTTGATGGGGGATGGGACATTTCCACCTGCGTATCAGAGGTAGAAAATGCATAAAATATTCCTTCTCTTGTTGAAAGTTTGTCGATTAAAGACTATTGCATGGCCACTTGGTAGTTTCCACTTTATAATGAAGTAGAAGATACTTTATTCAGTTTTCCGTGGAAGATTGGAATGTTTAAAATAATTCCTTTGAAAAACAAGATCATTATTCTCCTTACAGTATGGTCGCAAGAGAGCTAGTAATATTCTTTTTTCATTTGAGATCAGTGATCATAAATGTATAGTTCAAATCTCCATGAACATGAACTTCTCAGGCCATTTTCAAATGCATGAGAATAGTCACAGAGATGAAGGATTATTCTCCAAAAGTTTTAGCTTTTCTGCCCATTTGGAGAGAAATGGGGGTATGGAATTGAGAAACTACAGGCTTTTATATCTAAGTGGATACACATTGAGGACATATTCTTAAGTGAAATAAATAGGACACACATGTGAAAATACCAAATAGTTTCTCTGGTATGAGAAACTAAATGTGTAAGGATCAAAATGTATAATAGATAATGTGAAAGGGAAGAAAAGATCTAAAAAGGAGGGGGAAGTGGGAGGGGTTGGAGAAAGGAATGGAATAAATATGAAATAAGGAAAAAATGTAAACAGTCTTTGTAAATAGGGAAGGGTGGAGAGGTTGAACAGAGGGCAGAGGGATGGGGAAATGAATAAGAGCCAAGATATAATTTCCAATAATGAATGTCAGCATATCGTATACCTAAAATGTACCAATAAAATTAATGGAAACTAAAAGAAATGAGGGTATGGAAGTTGAGGATATCTGGAAAGGAATCGTTATAAAGGCAGACTCTAGATTCTAAGCCAGATGATCAGTGATGCTCTCAGAACTGCTGGAGTGGTCGCTCAGAGGACCATTACAGTTTACAGAACCATACAGTGAGTATATGTGGTCAAAAAGTAAGGAAGGGAATTTTTGAGGGGAAGGATGTTTGAGTTTTGGAAGTGGTATGGTTTCTTATTAAGGGAAGTCAAGATGTGGCTGTGAAAGTTAAGGCTAAAGTTCAAGATGAGGTATAGTATTGGGAGGGTTTACTAAAGATTCTTCGCATCATATCACTTGATTCAAACAATTCCTATACCCTGTGGTCAACCAACATCTGCCAAATAAAATAAATTACCTTCACAAAAATAATTAACCATCATTACATTGCAAAGCAATCCAGATGAATACACTGTACTAAGTGAAAACAAATATTTTCTCACCTTTCCTTTTGGGTGAACCTAAACTTTACATCACAGAAATATTAATTTAAATAAAGTTCTAAGAGCAATTTTTGTTTTTCAGGGGCCAATAGAACTAATTTGGCCTTGGACTTCTCTAAGTCAGCACAACTGATCAATCAGCATTTCACTGATTGCTTAATTTTTTTCCTTCTCTACATAAAAGGGGGAAAAAGGCCTTGCAAAACGTGTTTGTTCTGCTTGTTATTCTGGACAAAGCCGATAACGAGTTGCAGCTGCTGTACAGAGTGTGCTTGCTGAGGCCATCACTGTAACTTATAGATAGAAAGGAGCAGCCAGAAATGGGCCTCTGGTTGCAGCCAGGGCTGCAAACAGGACAGGGCTCTCTAGCTCCCGTATATGCATTTCATTATCCACCAATTTGCTCTGGAAGGATAGTTTGATCGGCCAGGCAACAGACTCAGAAGGAGAGATTTTTAAATATCATGACTCAGCTGAAAGAGTTCTTCTGTTTTTCTGACCTAAGAAATTTGTTTCTGTCAGTCTCAGTAAAGATGCCTGCACCATTTTGAGGCGGCTCTGAAGCCGATGCCCTTCTGGACAGAGAGGACCCTGGTGATTTGAGTCTTGGGGTGAGGCCTCAGACCTCATAATTCCTAGTGCTGAAGCAGCTTGTGCACTTCATCCTGCTGTTTTGCTCCTCTTTCCTGTGAAATTAGTGACTGGGAGTCAAAACAATGTGAGGTTAACTGTCTCCTCTTGACCACTGAACAGACATTTACATTGAGCTAGCTAGGAGGTATCTTGTTTGTCCATAATATATCTTACCGCAGACTATTAAGATACAAGGAAAACAGTAATAGTCAGTATTACAAAGCTTTACTCAAAATACACGTTGCATTTCTAGAATAGTATAATAAAGACTAGACTTCTTCTATCTGGTTTGGTTGACCAAATTAGCCACTTAGGATCTTTGTGATCTGGTAAAAGTTGCTTCAACCCTTTGAACCTCATTTCTTCATATACAAAATAGAAATGAAAACATTTGTCATTAAGAGTTGTTGAGATAGTTCAGACAATAGGTTATATAAAATGTCTTGCATAAATGAGTCGGGATAGTCTCATTGATTCATAGGAGAATATAAATCAGGCTAGTCACTTCGTAAACCAAATTGTCATTATGTAGTAAAATGCAAAATGTACATATCCTATGGCAATTACATTTCTCAGTGTGTAACTATGAGAAATACTAAAACATACATACAAAATAATAGATACATATAGGGATAGATAGATATTCACAGAAGCATAAGTGATCAGAGGGAATGATATTTAAATGTATCAATGGTCTTTTCTCCTTTGAAATTCTTTTTAACTGACCGTCTTCACATACACATCCATTGATTTTTGGAGTGCTTTAGGATTGTTACAGCAGGAAAATAATAGACATAAAAAATGTTTGTCTTTTACTATACCAAGAATACTTTTCAGCAAAGCAATAATTCTAAAAATTAAGGTCTCAGGGCTGGGGATTTGGCACAGTGGTACAGCCGCCTGTCTAACAAGCACAAGGTCCCTGGTACCAAAAAAAAAAAAATTTAAATTAAATTAAAATTAAAGTTTGGATAAAGGATTTTTTAATCCTTAAACTGCTATTTATTTATCATGACCCAGCCTAGAGGATTCAGATTTTATGGCATTCTTTTATATCACAGAGAAACCAACCATTCCTATTATGATTGCAGGGCATTGAGGCAATCATAAATAGAAGGCAGGCAAGCAAGGTGGCACAGAGGAGGTGGATAGCCTGAAGCCCACCATTGCTAGGCAGAAAGATGGTAGGAAAAGGAATGGAAACCTAGGATGGAGGTCGGGATTTCTGCTCTTACCACTAGCCTCCAAACAAAGACCACTCTTCAGAGAAGGAAAGGAGTAATGAACAGAAATGACAGCAACAGGTTAACAGACATAGGGTCTGGAAGCTGGGAACCCTGAATCACCCAAGTCCTTCTAGGGATGGGCAACACAGAGGTTCCGAGAGTACCGGAGAAAGTAAGAGGCCAGGGATCAAGACAAAGAGATCACTGAAGATAGATCATTTCAGACAACCAGAAAATAGCTAAACCAAAATCATATCAAAGAGCAAATGAAACATGACATCACACTAGAGACCAACACAAAGAACACACCAGCCCAACCTCTCTGCAGTCATCAGGGAGGGTAGAAGTCACCATATAAATAAGGTCACCACCCTTCCCTTCTCCAGCACCAAATTACATAAGCTAAACAACCAGCATCACTTTGAGGAGGAATGGGGAATCAATGGAATCATCTCAAGGGCCTATTTGAATTATAGAATGGACCCAAGAAAAAAATTAACCACTTTGAACTAAAAGGTTTTAGTGGATGAAATAGACCGCATTAGTTATTTTTAAAATGTACATATTCTTTGTTCATTTAAGCCTATGTAAATCTAAACTTTGCTTCAAAGTGATCAGTAGAGATATGAGTAAGCAAAATACAGTATGCCAATTATGTGGAATATTTTACAGCAGCTTAACAAGATTGAACCAGAGAGTATGGAGAAATGCCGACACAGCTTTCACTGTAAGGCAGCTCTCCCCTTCCTGCTTCATAGGTGTTACATCAACCTCCAGTAACCGTGTAAAACATGGGCCCAGGATTCAGCTCAGTAGTTCTGCTTCCTCACTCACAAGCACAAGGTCCCGAGTTCAATCCCTGGTACCTAAATAAAATAAAATAAAGCAAGCTCTGCTGCTATCCTCATTCAACATATGAGGAAACTGAGGCATGGAAGTTAACTTCTCAAGGCTCCTCGTCCACAATAATTCATGATGGAAGTTAGATGAAAGCACTCTACAGCACACTAACAAGTGAGAAAAGCAATTTCAGGAAAATATACACAAATAACCTTAATAAAATATACACTCAAACAATTAACACTATGCATTTTTATCTGCAAATAGCTATTAAAAAGTCTGAAAGGATATTATGAAGTTAGTAATAATATTCTTCTCCAGTAGTGAAAAGGATTATTTTTTTTTTAATTTTTTGGTAGTGGACATCGAACTTGGGACCTTGTGCTTGCTTGCAAGGCATGTGGTGGCACCGCTGAGATAAATCTGAAAAGGATTTTTAAATAAGGACATTGTTAGCCTTATCCCTACTGTTTCAATTTTTCACATTGAGGATTTAGCAATGTTACTAAAACATGAGAAAATATATGATACTAAAAGTGGTGGCCTAAAAGTATGTTGATATGTAATTTTTTATTTTTTACTTTATCTCCAATATATTTATATTGTAGAAATTATTAAAATTACAAGTAAATATATACGGTAAAGTTGAAAGAAAGTAAGTTGCACTGTGCTGTCCTGAAATCCCCACTGGATATCAAAGGACTCATTTTTAATTATGGAATAGTAACTAAACAGAGATCAATGCCATTCTCTTAAGAACAGCAACACAAAAAAGTTACTATAGATAACATAGTTCCTATTAAAAATAAAACAAGAGGCAGGCCGGGCGTGGTGGCAAACGCGTGTAATCCCAGCACTCAGGAGGCTAAGGCAGGAGGATTGCTGTGAGTTCGAGACCAGCCTGGGCTACATAGTGAGTTCCAGGTCAGTCTCAACTACATAGTGAGACCCTGTCTCAAAAAAATCAAAATAAATAAATAAATAAAACAAGAGGAAACATTATTGAAATTAAAATGCTGAAAGGTGTCATTTTAATGACCAAATATTTTTGACTACCATAAAATTCAATTTTTGTGATTTCTCTTAAAGACCAAACTATCTTTCTGGTGTATACTATACAATCTGTAATATATCAAAGAGAAACATTTCAAAGGAAGCATTATTATGCATATACATGCATAACATTGAAATGACTAAGGATATCAGGTTTTATTGAAATAGGAAATGTAGGCCCTCCTTTATTAAAAACAAATGTATCTGTTCAAAAATAAAGGAAATGTAGAACCTCATGAAATTTATAATGTCATTTAAAACAACACTGGGGTGAGATAGGATATCTGAAAATGGCACTTTATTAAAATAATTTCATTATACAATTATGTCATCTCTACACCTATTTCAAATCTTATTTATTTATTTATTTATTTTGTTTTTTGTTTTTTGAGACAGGGTCTCACTATGTAGTTGAGACTGCCCTGGAACTCACTGTGTAGCCCAGGCTGGTCTCAAACTCACAGTGATCCTCCTGACTCAGCCTCCCAAGTACCGGGATTACAGGCTACAGGCATGTGTAGCCCAGGCTGGTCTCAAACTCACAGTGATCCTCCTGACTCAGCCTCCCAAGTACCGGGATTACAGGCATGTGCTACCACGCCCTGCAACCTATTTCGAATCTTGACAAAAATGGCTACCATAGAGAAAATAATGAATGATGCCACCTTCCCCTAGGTCAGAAGGATCAAAGAACCATATTACATGGAAAAAGAATCCTTTGTGCATTAACAGAAAAATACAATTAACTAAGAGTTATACGTTGATGATTTAGCGTTGAACCTGACTGTACAGCAGAGAGTATATATCCACACTTGGTATTATACATAGCCATAGCTCTATCTAATAGTGTGAATCTTTCAGCCTGAAAAGATTAGTAGTACTGGGGCGGTGCGTGGGGGCAGGGTAGAGCAGAAGAGGAAGCAGCAGGTGTTTTGTAGAAAATAAACCGCTTAGTCTCTGGGTAAGGCCAGATTAAGCACAGGCACATCATTTAACAACAGTACCTGATGAGTTATACCACTGCTGATCCTAATATAATCACTGCTGTTTCATAATTTCCATATAAAATGGCACGCTGTTTAGGGAAATGTGGCAGCTTACTACAAATTGGTGGTATAAGACATCCCCTTGGAATCAGGATGTCATATTTGATTAAGACTGCAACTGAACAGTAGCTGAACAGCGCTGTTACAGTACCTCGTGAACGCTTGGATGTGTCAGCACTCAGCACTCCAGAGGCCAGTGGTGGCAGGTGTTCCGTGTGCTATGTATGTGTGGCAGATACACCGCTGGAGGAGAATGGCATTTCCATGCTAGAGTGAACTCACCATACTGGACAGTCTTTACCTATCACTCCAACCAGACCGATCTAGGCAACTGTCATTCCTCTAAAATACACAGCAAAGGGCAGGGGATTTAGCTCAGTGGTTCTGCTGCCTGCCTCGCAAGAGCAAGGGCCCAAGTTCGATCTCCCGTACAAAACAAACAAAACAAAACTAAAATACACAGCAAATGCAAAAGAGAACAAAGAAAATTATTCACATGGAAAGAGTTCCACCCATTGAACTGCTTTCTTCCCTTCCCTTAACACAAGCCCTTCTCACCACTCATTGGTTTGAAAATTAACCCTTTAGCTATATTCTGTAACTGAACCTGGTGTTGATTTCAGGAAGTAAAAATCCAAAACTGATAATCCACCTTTAGATAATATGTAATACACCTCTGTAGCTTATCAGCATTTCAAAGTACAAAAGCTGAAGAAATTCTTATTAAGATGAGTCTGGTATCATTAAGGAGGGGAATGGTGAACTTTATATCTTTCTGAGTTTCTGGTATGTTCATGAATATAATATAAATTTCTCATAGACTTTCAATTGCTCATATTTTTCTACCATGAAGCAATGAAACTGCCATGAGGACTTTTGCTTTTGAGGTTTGTTTATCTTGAATATTTAACTTTCGTTTAAGAAGTAACCTGAAAATTACTCGAGGTGTCTACCCAACAATTTGTTCTGTGTTCTTTCTCTTCTACTCTCATTTCTCTCTCAATAGTCATAAGATCAGGCAAATTAGCTTGTTCTCTATAAAAATATTACGATATTTACAGGTTCCGGTATTCCTCTGAAGACCTACTTGCTCATTACGGATTGCCACTCCTCTAGGTCGACAGCTAAAGAAGTCTCTAACCAATATTTAAATCAGGACGTGCATAGTTTAAAAAGTACACAGAAAAGACTTTGAGATTATTAGTACTAGTGAAATGATGCTCTGTCAAATTTAAAACTTGTGTGTAGTTTTTAAAAATGTACACGTGTGAAATCTTTTTGTGAGTGGGTAATCTCCACGTAGTGCATTTAAGATGGATTCAGCTAAAATACACATAAATCTGAAGTAGACTAGCACTGGAGATGAGAATGTAATGTCCACAGACCTTTGTTTGATCCGGAGAGTCAATGCCCCCACTTTGTCACTCACTAGCTGAGTGAAGCTGGCTGCATTCTCTGCAAACTAGTTTTCTCATCTGAAAGACAAAGACCATAAGAGCACCTTCCCTCGTGGTCAGTTCTCACTGTAGGTGGGCTTCAGAGGGCCAGGAATCTGACATTAGGAACAGGGTTAAGCTGCTTCACCTTGCCCAGTAATGCATGGATTTCAATATCATCAATGGGTGGAGAAGGAAAAAGGGAGACACTAACTTTTTAAGCACATGAAATAAAAGGAGATCTTACAGCTGATATCATATTTTTTTAAATATCATGTGTTTTCTTCACCATGAGTCTCTCTGTTTCCTATCGTACCCACTGAATCAAACAACAGCATTCTTTATTACTTCCTGGAGAAGGTAAATATAACAGAGAAACTCATTGCCATTCCTCTGCTTTGATTTTTCAAACTCGGCTTTTTCAAGCCAATAGCTGAGACAAAAGTAAGGAAAGCAAGGCTTTCAGGTATTATAAGAAGATGGATTTGTAGGTTCCACTGAGCCAGAGGTTAAATGACTCAGCATGGTATTTATAGGATAAAACTTAAAGCAAAGATAAAACAGGAGTTTTTCACATCTCTAAAAGGTACATAAAAGCTTTCAAGAAGGTGGGAAGAAGCGAGCCTCTGTAAGAGATGTGAATACCTTTTAGCATGCTTACTGCTCTCTACCCACTTACCATTCCACTATGAAAAACCTCAGATTTGAAAATTAGAAAGTTAGAAGCCCTAGACCAGGGGTGCTAATGCTTTGTTTCTCAACCATGACCAGCAAATGACGCAGGCTCTTAGGAAAGCCACTCTTGCAGCACTGAGCCAACGCAATGTGACATGAGGGTGACCATGATAGCTGGGGAAGGTTCTAGGCAGATGAGGCAGAGAAACCCTGCTACAGTTCAAGAATTTACCTGCTGGACAGAAAGCAGTTCTCGAGAATGCTCTAAAGAAAAACATGGACTCACTCAGAGGGCCTGTTGCCTAAAAACAGCCAGAGTTAGGGCCTGAGATGTCATTTGGACATCCCATTCATAGGCAGCCAGGTGTCCACACATCACAGGCAGCAGATGCTGTCCACGGGGCCCAAGGCCTACAAGAGAACTATTGATAGAGAAAACTTTTATAAATAGCAAAAACCTATGAATTGTCACAATGTAAAATGACTTCTGCCCTCCCTAACAGCAGTTTGCTTTGTTTAGTTCAGAATCAACAGACACCATAGACATTAACCACTGACTGAGACATCTAATCTCATCCTGAGATAACAGGGCACATCAAGACCCACCCCCCACCCTACCCCAGCCCCCAAAGTTTTGCACACCACGTGATTGTAAAGATGGAATGAACCATTGTTAACTTTGTTTTCCTGACCAGGAATGCCCCTTCCCCTGGGCTAGAAGAGACAGCTAGACCCATCTTAAAGGTAAATTCCCCTAACAAGGAAGTGCTACTTCTGGGCTGATAGCTACATAAATCTTTTATTTATTTATTTATTTATTGGTACCAGGGATCAAACTCCAGACCTTGCACTTGAGAGGCAGGCAGTGGAACCACTGTGCTAAATCCCTGGTTTAGACAATTCTTAAAGGTAAACTCCCCTAACAACAAAGGAGTGCTACAGCTGGATTGAAATTCAACTGTCTTGTGACTGCGATTTGTATATCAGCCATGTAGATTGTGAGTATGAAAAGTAACCACCTGAATGGGATCATGGCTGTAAAACCCTATAAAAGAGGAAGTTGTAACCCAGTATTCGGAAGATCAGGGCCCTGCTACTAAGTGTGATCAACCCCATTGATGGAATAAACTTTTGTTATTGTACTTCCATTCTGCCACCTCTCTGTGTGTCACTTACCAATTCCTTCCATAATGCTATCAAGACTCAACGAAGCCAACAAGAACCAGGGAAGATCCAGGAGAAAGGACTCTCCTGTCCCATCACCAAGATGATATTGATAAGCTTCCAGTAACTTAGATCATCTCTAAAAATACTAAATCAAAAAGGAGACAGGGGAAAGAACTTAGAATGCAGCTAAATAAGCCAGAAGCATAAACTTAGTGACAGAAAAATATAGTTTCTCTTCTATATCCCTGAGTTATGGTTGTAAATTTTAAATCCACTATGATGTCTTACCAATTATGTAATTTTGACATCAAGCAGATCCAATGAGACCTCTTGTAAACCTGCTACCTATTCCTTCCAAAACACTTTCAAGTTATGAAAAGCATGCAATTGGGGCTGTAATAACGTCAGTAGTGAATGGAGTAGAACAATCCTGGAAATGTACAAAATCTGGTCCACAGCCAGGTAGAAGGAATGGTTTTGGGACAGAAGGAACATGTGTTTACATCAGTCAAGAATGAATTTGCATTCAGCAAAAGAAAGATGAAATGATTATTATAGTCTCCCCTCTTCCAAAGGTACCCTTCATCCCCTTCCCAGCACCAGTGAAAATACACCTGAAGGGAACAGCGTATCCATCGACCTCGCAAGGCTAGCTGCTTGCCTAAGCAACACGTACATCCACAGGCAGCCACTCCACAAGCAGTCTCTTTGCTGTCCAAACATTGCTTATTTCCCCACAGGGCATCCTGCTGCTTCTTTTAAGAAGCTACGTGATAGCAGCAGCGGCAGTAGCAGCAGAATGCTAATGCACCAGAACATGTGGCAGGAAGGTACACCATGGTTCTGTCACTCAAATTACACTTTGACTAATCCAGGAGCAGCCAGAAAGACAGCCAAGGACATGGCTTAATTAAACAATTCACTCTCAGATTAAACCAGGCAGGTTCGTTCTAGAAGTAAGTTACCCTGTTTCCCAAGGGCTTTCCTCTGAAGCAAAGAATGAAGACCATTTTTCTTACTCTGAAATAAACTTGTAGAGTGTTTGTTAATAGTTATTTAATCACTTTCCCCGCATAGACATACTCTGTGCATGATTCCTGTTTCCCTCTAGAAATTGATGTAAAGAACAACCGTGCAAGAAGCCCCTAAGTTGCAAGCTAAGAAATAATCAAAGGGATTAGTTTGCAGAAAATACTTGATTTCTTAAATTATTATTTTGGAGAGGCTGTTACCATTGCTTCCAGCCCTGTGAATCTAGGCACACACAGCTACAGTTGGTTCTCGCATGTCTTAGGAAATTTGATTGGGAAAGTTGCGGCTGAGAGCACAGACTCAGGAGCTCAAATACTTGGTCCCTATCCTGGCCTCACCATCTACTAAGTATGGAAACTTGAGAAAATTATATCTGCACTGTGCCACAACTTCCCATTTGTACAATTGGAATAACAATCTTACCTATGGTTTAAGATTGTAGTGAAGACTAAATGAGTGATTTCTACACAGAGTACTTAGAACAGTATCTAATTATAATTATAATTATAATAAGGTCCATAGAAGTATTAGCTACTATTGGAGGTGGTTGTTCTTGCAATCTCAAAAACCTTTTTTCATGAAAACCAGAAACCCTGTCTATGGCCTCAGTTCTTCTCTAAGCTCATAATCTCCATTCCTATGGGAGAGCATGAGGAAGACCATGGTAGACCTCATCAGAATGACAGCCTCCTGTTTTCTATGGTCATGCATCTCTCCAAAGAAGTTTTACTCCTGAAAAGTTGTCTTTCCTCTCTTGCCACTGCTCTTCTCTGCCTTTCTCAACTTAATTGGCCACTAACTTTCAGAGCATTGCTTCTTCCATCAGCACAATAAGTAAAAGATTATTTCTTGCCTGAAGACCTTAATCAAGGAGATCTAGTCAACCACAAACAATGGAATCTTCAAAACTGAGTACTGTGTCCTATAAAAAAATAAATAAAAAAAATAATTCTCCCATTTGGACTGTGGATCAGCACCCAATCAGTGTTAAAACTGCTTACAGATATAAAGCACCACGAACAGGTACTTTTTTGTAAATTTTTTGCAAATAGGTACTTTTTTGTTTTTTATTTTTACTACATGTTTGCAATACATAATGAGAACATTTACTGTGGGGCATCAGTACATATAGATATCACATTAATCCTTTTTATTTTCCCTCCTCCTCCCCTGTCTTTTCTGTCCCTTTTACCTCCATCTGTAGATTCTCTACCCATTTACAAAATGTCTGCCTTCCTGTTTCTTATCTTTTATTTTGCTCTTTAAACTATTTATACTTTGGGTTTCTCATATAAGCAAAACCATGCAATATGTACCTTTCTATATCTGGTTTATTTCACTTAGCATTATTGTCATAAGGTGCATTCATTTTCCTACAAATGACTCAAATTTATCCTTCATTAAGGTTAAGTAGTACTCCATTCTGAATAAATACCACATTCTCTTTATCCATTTATCTGTTGATGGTTATACATGGCATTCCCAAGATTTAGTGATATGTGTCACTGTGAACATAAGTATGCATATATCAGTATAAAGTCATATCTTTAACTCCTTGGGGGAAGATATCTAGAAGGAGAATCAGCTGAGACAAAGGAAATTTCTAACTTTGAGAAATTCAAGAATTCCTAATTTCTAGTTTTGAGGAATCTCCATCTAATTTTCATAGTGGTTGTACTACTTTACATTCCCAGAAAAGATGTAAAGTGTCCTTTTTTCTCCACAACCTCACCAGCATTTCTGTGTGTGTGTGTGTGTGTGTGTGTGTGTGCGCCTTTATTATGATAGCCACTCTTCCTGGAGTATGATGAAATCTCAGTGTTGTTTTGATTTGCATTTCTCTAATGGCCAAAGATGTAGAATATTTTTTCATGTACTTCTTGGCTATTCATACTTCTGAAGAATATCTCTTGATCTCAATTACCTATTTTTATTGGGTCTTTTATTTTGGGGGTTCTAATTTTTTGAGTTCTTTATATATTCTAGATACTGGTCCCCTGTCCAAAGGATAGATTGAAAAAATTTATTCTCATTGTGTAGGTTGACTTTTCACTCTACTGATTACTCCTTTTTTGGTGCAGAAGTTTTATAATTAAATATAATTCTATTTTTTGATTCTTTTTTTTTTTTTTTTTTTTGAGACAAGGGCTCACTTTACGCTTCAGGCTGTCCCTGAACTCACTGTGTAGCTCAGGTTGGCCTAGAACTCAGGCAATCCTCCTGCCTCTGCCTCCCGAATGCTGGGATTACAGGGGTAAGACACAATGCCTGGCTCTATTTGTTGATTTGGGGCGGGGGTTGAGACAGGGTTTCACTATGTAGTTGAGACTGACCTGGAACTCACTATATAGACGCAGGCTGGTCTCAAACTCACAGCAATCCTCCTGCCTTAGCCTCCTGAGTGCTGGGATTACAGGCATGCATCACCACACCCGTCTACAAGTATATTAGTTTAAAAAGAATTATCTTCTAAACAAAACTTGTAAATGAATAATTTCAAACTAACAAGCAATTTAATTCAATAGAATTCAAAGCTATGAATATTAGAAAATATACCACTACATGAAAATCTAAAGCATTTGATTGTCTTTGAGTTTGAAAGCTTCAATATAAAAACCCAGACATACCTAATAACTTACTTATTATACACAAAGTTTTCCTTTCCTGTCACTACTATAAACAGGAAAAAAATCTATATCTCCATAAGATTATGTATGATTACTTTAAAACAAGAAAATAATTCAGAATTTAGGACTGCTAAGCATAAAGCCTTTCATTTAGCATTTCATCAAATTCTCTCTCCAATCTTCAGAATAATTTTTAATCTAAGGCTTTCTAAATAACATATTTCCCTTCTAAATGACTCCAATATCAAAGACTAATTAACCTTTTCTCTTGAAATTTGGCAATGATACAGACCTTGTTACCTCATTTTAAAGTTTGAATCTGTCTTATAACCCTTCAAAATTATTTAAACACTCTCTAAAATGCCTCCTAATTGTTTTTGACCTAGGGAAAATTAATGAAATGTTTAAACTTTCACCCTAGGGGACCTAAATGAAAATCATAATGCAGAAATATAGAGTTAATCAGAATCTCAAAATAAGATCCCAGACACATCATATAATGGTACAAATTCCCAATGATGAATGTCATCACATTGTATACCTAAACTGTACCAATGAACCTAATGAATTAAAAAAAAAACTGTCAACTAAAATATCAAAGAGCTCTGGGATTTTCAGAATTAACAAAAGTCTGCGTTCTTATAGGTGTATTATATGAAGTGATCAGAAAAATTTAGTACCACTAACCTAGGGACTTTGAGCTGCTAATTGAATGTGCAAGTACACATTTTTTCCAGCAAATGATAAGGAAAATTATATTTTGCTGTCAACCCCAATAAGAATAATGCAGTCTAGGAAGCCATGTACATACAGAAAAACAGAAAAATGGGGTATAACTGTCTATTTGTGCTTAAAACTTGATATTCAGGGCACCTTACAACATAGCTGGAGTTTCATGACATACTGAAATCAAATAACAATCTTGTTCCCAAGCTCTTTGTGGTGGTGAATTCTAAAAACATAAGCAAATAACCTGTTTGAAGTGAATTTTACTATCAACTCCTCCCCATAAAGAATCTTTTTGATTCCATAGTTCAAAGTTACCAGGAATTCTCTAATCTTCTTTATCTTTTCTTATTGGTTAGGCCAAGTGAGTCAAAGCTTGTGGGCATAACCTCCTCAAATCTGAACAAATACTTCAATGCCAAGTTTTGGGTTGGATTGCCTCGCTAAAATGTTCCCAATTGATTACTTTTATTATTTACTTTTTTAAGAGGCATGGAATGGTAAGTACTAAAGAAATAGAAATCCTTAAATAACTAGCAAATCACTTGACAATTGAGAGACCATTACACCATGCTAAATAGAAACCACAGGAGGGGACGGCTGAAAGAAGAGTGCTGTTCAAAATTACTAGCTGATCAGAGAATTATCTGTTCTGCAGACTTCATATTTCCTTTCTCC
Organism: Fukomys damarensis; assembly: GCF_012274545.1. NCBI lineage: Eukaryota > Metazoa > Chordata > Mammalia > Rodentia > Bathyergidae > Fukomys > Fukomys damarensis. The sequence continues at coordinate 110,647,001 of NW_022900928.1, read as the reverse complement.
GTGTTCGCGAGCCATGGATGAAATTGATTCCCCAGGGTTTCAACCCCAAGGCCACAATCTTTCAACTTTCAGGCTACTTCTGTCATCATTTTCCTGAATCACAAACCAGCGATTTTCATTCATGTTCCAGAGTTTTTAGGTTTGTAGTTTTATAAGAGTTTATACAGCCATATTACTATGTTTCAAAACTCTAATATAGGGCTTAGAGAAGAATTTTTTTAGAAGGCCTTATCTCTCATGAGCATTGTCTTGTACTATCAATGGCAGTTATCGGGCCAACTTATTGTACCTAACTGCAAGGAATCATTTGTTGGAAATGTAGACTCTCAGGCCACACGTTAGCTTTCCTGGCTGTAAACCACTGTGGATAAAATCTGGGATCTCTGCTTTGAACAAGTTTCACAGTTGATTCGGCAGTAAGGCGGCTGTGAACTGCGTATTCAACAGAAGCAGAGTGTGAACGGAGTTGGAGTATAAACACACAGAAGCAGTACTTGTGGCAAAGATTCTTCGCTTGACCATCCACTAATAAAAATGTTGATTCTTCTGCTAGATCCAACTGTGCACTTCTTTGGGAAATCCAGTTTTAGCAAAGAATCCTGCTAAATCAGTTCAGCCATTCCCTATCCCTGATATCCGAGGCCTCTGGGTCACCGATCAGATTCTTCGTTCTCCACCCTTCTCCGGATGTCTGACCAACCTGGCCTATCTTCAGAAAGAACTGCGTCAGAGCTTCCGAGTTAAAGCTGTGTCACTTTAGCCCTCAATTGCCCTTCCCCTAACGTTCCTTCTTATTTATTTTACAGACGCTGATCCTCAAACTGCTCCTTCACTATAAATTTCCACTGGCCCAAGCTATATTTGGAGTTAAGCCCAATCTCTCTCTTCCACCACAAGACTTCATTCTTTATTGTGCTTTAACAAATACCACTTAGTCATTTTTTTTTTCTTTAACACGATGCTGTAGGAAGTTTCTGGAACTTGGTTCAACAGGTGACTTTACCACTGTCACTCACAACTACGTCCATGGGTTGAACTGTATAATCCTCCTCAGCTCCAGCTTCCTCATTTGAAAAGTAAAAACAGTCATAGCGCCTCAAAGCACTGCTTTCTGGATGAAAATATCCTTCTGAAAATCCTCAACAGAAGATAGCTACTGTAATTCAGGTGCCCCCTCACTGAACACTCAGGGTGACAAACGGTATAAACAAGGCATGAATATCTCAGAAAAAAGGCAATTGTGGCTTTTTTAAAAAAGATACAAACTCTGAAGTTAAACCATCTGAATGTAAATGTTAATGCCACCACTTCTTTAACCAAACTAATTAGCACTTATGCGACTTTGTCACCTCCTTTGCAAAACCAGCGGTATGAGTACCTATACATGCATGTAAAATGGTCACTAAATGACTATAATGCCCAACAGTACTGCCCTTATTGCAACAGAAGACCATGGATTTGGTGGGAAAGAGTGAAGGATTTTATTTTACAGCTGAGGATAGAAGAAAAGTGTAAATTACTTAACTAAGGATAAATGAAATTTTAGAAAAGTAAATGGTCATCATTTTCTGCAAATATGTCCCCATATCAGAAGTTTCATCTATTTAAGAATCCAATCTACTGATCAAAAATTGTATTATACTTAATAACTTAACAACCCATTTTGTACATGGATTTGACCACTTTTGCCCAACTTTTAGCTAAGTCACCTCATGCCTTTCTTTATTCAGGTCACTAAGTTGCCTTCCTGTCAATGGAAATGGTTATAACATAGTAAGCCTTTCAATATATAACAGCATTACACCTTTGATAAAATGTTTAAAGTCTGCTAGCTAACATTAGAGATTTAAATTGACTAAATTTTACTTTAAGTATTTAAGAAGAGAAAACTTAGCTGGTGACAAGATCTGAAAATACTTTTGACTGCAAATGTCTAGCAATATATTGCATGAATATCTCAAGCTGAAATAAAATAGAATTGAACTGACATGAAGCAATGAATGAGCAATAAAATGGGAGATAGAATAAATGCAGTTAGGAAGAAGCCAAATACAACCTATATTTTATTCGTCCCATCCATCTCCACAGCGCTGTCATTATTGTCAGGATGTCTAACCTAGTTTCTTCTTCCAACATGAGGAAAGATTCTGTGTTTTGCTGCTGGTAGATATATTGATTAAGCAGTGAAAAGCAAGAAAAAAACATTCTAGGATGTTATCTTCCCAGATTATATTGTTTTGTTTTGTTTTGTGCCTTGGCCAGAGTCAAAGGAAACTCACACAAAAGTGTACCAGTCATTTTTTTTCCCCCCTCAAGATGCCCTTCATAGGGCTTAAGCATCCGTAATGCAATAAGTTCCAAGAGAAGCAAACTAAAATGACCTGCCTAAATTATGTAAGCATAACGGAGAAAAGAGTGGTGCTTACTGACAATCTGGCTATCAAAAGGGTCTCTAAAATAGGCATACTGTGGTAGAGCCTTTAAAATGAAGACAAAATTTGAATTCTTTCTAGGATAAAATGGAAATTATTGTTGTCACTCCGCTCTTTTTTTCTGCAGACTTCAATCCATTAATGTCACACTGAATTGTTTTTGTACCTACTAAGTGCTAAGCTGTAGACTGAATGATGATCAAGGCATGGTTCTCTTACATTCAAGGAAATGAAAACACAGTTGTACAAAGCAATTTCAGGGATAGTTATTCTAACAGTTGTCCTAACACCAACTTTGTATTTCAGTTCTATCTTCATTATAACTACCCTTATAAATCTTAACCTACACATCATCTCACCATAATGAGGAGTTTAAATATGCATAAAACCAAGCATATTAAGAATCTCCTCATGGGCTGGGGACATAGCTCGGTGGCACCGCACCTGCCTGACAAGTGCAAGGTCCTGAGTTCTATCTCCGGTACCAGGAGAGAGAAAAAAAAAATCTCCTTCATCTGTTTCTCTTTAAATATTCAGTTATCATGTCCTAACAAGTTTTCCCAAGGAATTTACCCAATAAAATGTTTTTCTCTCAATTCCTATTATGAACTGCATCTTATTTCAGATTCTCTTTATATTCAACTAAAAATGATGATAGAGCTCTGCCTCACCCACATGAACTTAGAACTGAATGACTAAAAATACAGTTGACACCATTGGAATGGCTTCCTAGTCCTCCCCCCCACCCCCATTCACCACTGAAGATACCAGAGTCATTACTGTTCCTACCTTTCCCGAAGCACCATACTTTCCTTCTTTGAGCAACTTTGGTGCATTTCTTTTCGTTTTGTTTTGTTTGTTTTTTGAGACAGTGTCTCACTATTCCAGACTGCTGTGGAACTCACTGTGTAGCCCAGGCTGGTCTCGAACTCGCAGCGATCGTCCTGTCTCAGCCTCCCAAGTGCTGGGATTACAGGCATGCACCACCACACCCAGCTTACTTTGGTGTATTTCTAATAAATTACCTTTTTTGGGGTAGGGAATCAAACTCAGGACCTTGCATTTGAGAGGCAGGCACATTGTCACTGAGCCAAATCCCCAGCCCTAAATTACCTTTTTTAAATTATTGATTTCTGTTGCTCACAATTACAAGAACTCTAACCACTACAAATGGAAATAAGATTGAGTTAAGCAAATTAAATCAGTGATGGTGAACTTTTTAGAGCTTTCAGTGATAACAAATAGTCCTCTACAGCACTCGAAGCATAAGTTTGCCACCACTAAATTAAATAAAAACATAATAAGAGATGGAATATCTCCCAAACCTAAAATATTTTACTAAAGTTTATTCGGTGCTCTTGACACAAGCAGTGCATAGTAAGTGGAAGATAATATTGAAGCATATTTCACAAGGGACTAAAATAATGCTGTGTATGTGAAAGACTCTTGTTGGGTCACTTAAAAATATTTTCCTTTTTTTGCTGTAGTGTAAAAATGTGTTATCTAATCACATGACAGCCTAGACAAAATATGCCTTAAGATCTCACCTTCTTTTAGTTTTAATTATATCCTCACTAAACTGAGTATTACCCATACTGCAACACAGGTGCCAGGGTGACCAGTGTTGAAGATGTAACCACTGAAAGGAAACAACTTCCATTTTAAATTAGTAGTATCTCTATGCATCTGATTACTGTGAAAGACTAATCATGTCTGAGGATCCCAGTGAAAGCTAGATTTTTGTCCAAACACGTTGCTATGATTTAGACCTAAGATGTCCCCACCAAAGTCTCACGTTCAGAGGTAGGGCCTGGCCAGAAGAAGCGAATGGTAGGGATGTGACTCCGAAGGGTGTGTTCTTACCTGGATCCTCCCTCCTTTTTCTGCTTCCTGACTACAATGTAGCAGACAGTTTTTCTGCACCCAGCCATTCTGCCGTGCCATTTCCGCCTCAGAGGTAGCTAACCATGGACTGAATTCATTGACACCGTGAGCCAAAATAAATCTCACCTCTTTTAAATTGCCGCATTGGCTACCATATTTTGTCCCAGTAAAAGTGACTAATACACATGTCAAGAATTATACTAATTACCACAAATTCATAGATACTGAATAGTTCTTGGATATAACCTTCCTGTCACTGACTCTCATCCACCATGCCCATTTCACTGAATGTAATTTTGACATCTGTTGGACTGCCCATCCCCCACAAAAATCTCCTGTTCGTTTATATTTTAACTTTTTTAATCTATCAAGCACATGTTAGGTAATAAAATATAATCAGTATAAAAAATAGAAAATAAGTATTTTATTAATGACAAATAATCATTTATGTTGGTGAATGGAACAAGAAAAAAAGTAGAAGATTCTGTTAGGATATATAAAAGTGGAGCTTACCCTAGCTGAAGGGTCACAGAACACTTAACTGAGGAAACTATATTGAAGTGGAGACCCAAGAGATGGCCTCCTCCATATTTACTCTGTCCAAACCATTTTCTTGCCATTACCAGATTAATATTTAATAGAATTTTCAAAATTTTTCCTATATTCAAATCTCTTCCTACTAAGAAAATAAACTGAGGAGGTTTATCTTTTGGAGCCATGAAACTCGGTGATCTCTAAGGGCCCAAAGAGATCTAAAGCTCCTATGACTGTTTTTCAGTGTGTGTGACATTCCATCTTATGGGAATCCGACAATTACTTGGATCTCCCTGATATATTTTTATGTAAGAAAAGCTGCCAAGAAATGTACTCGGCTCATTCCATTTTAAGGAAACATAAAAAACAACAGCATAGGTATTTGTTTTGTGATAGGATTTTATAAGTGTGGGAAAATACAATGATTGCCTCAAGAGAAGAAAGTAGAAAGGCACAGAAAAGAACTAGAAAGACTGCCAATAAGTGGAAAATATCGTGGTTTAATTTTAAGGGAAAAATTCAAATGAACATCTTTTTATACTATATCTGTGAATCTCTAAAAATTGAAGAGTAGATACTTTGATCTTTACCAAATAGAAATATCACAGGTAAATGACAATGTTGACTGACCAGGCGACAAAATTGTAATGAATGTTATCATTGCTGCCTGCTTTCATTTTAATTCTATGCTTGCAATTATGTTTCAATTTTTGTGATTTTTCTGTACAATTCCTGTTACTCAGCTTCAAAAGCTATCTTTAATTTGGCTAAACTCTCTCTCTTCAATGTTCCACTTTCCAAATGAATCCACCAAACAGTTTTTATCAGGAACCTTCAGCTTTATGGCTTTTGTGATAGATATCAAAGTGTGGTGGCCAAGGGAGGCAGAGGAGAGATCAGCAAAAATTTTCTTGACTTCTATTATGTGGCAGGCACTGTTTTAGGTAGTTTATTCATAAATTATTTAGGCCTTTCAATAATGTGAAAATAGAAACATGGTCACCTTCTCCCTTCTGCAAATAAAGAAACAGTTAAGTCACTTTCTTGAGTTGCCCTCACAAAAGGAGTAGAGTGTCAGTTTTCACGCAGGACAAACTAATTATAAAACCCTTCCAAACTCACTAGGCTTTGTCCTCCAACTTTCTGTGTCCATCTTCCATGAGCCTCTTCCATCCTACTGGTCATGTTAGACTATTGTACTTTCTGGCACAAGCAATTCTTTTCTCTCACCCAAAATCCCTTTCCCAAACTTGCATTCTCTCGTTTTTCCTCTTTCTCCTCCCTCTCCTGTAACTGCTCCTCCTTTCTCATCTTTTCTTTTTTTCCCTGTTAGTTTAGAATGTACTACTCAAACTCACCCCAAATTTTAAGCAAACTCATGGTTTTCTCACTAAGACTCACCCCAGCTGTGCTCTCCTGCAGCCACCCTAAAGTAACACCTCCAGATTGACTCGAGCTTCTTCTATATTCTCATTATGCCAATTTTTATTCTTCTACTGTGGGACTTATTACTGCCATGATTTCCTTGCTTATATAGCCACTCTAAATAACTAATCCTTCCCCTTCTCTATCACAATTCTGAGTCATGTTAGGGAAGAAACCATAATAAATTCTTCTTTGTCATTTCAATACCTAATACAGGACCGGCAACAGAGCACAAGCTTAATAAATGTATGTCGAATTAATGGATAAATCAATTGTTCCCTAGAGTTTGGTGTGGAAATCTGGAGTAATTTAGAGAAGACACGTTAGTGAACAAGCAAACACAAACACAATAGTGTCCCCTGTGTTCCCAGAAGACAACAGAAGCTCTCAGATAAGTTAACTGTCTCAGGGAGGTTCTGCATCATAGTAATTAGCTGGAGAATACAGCTCCAGAGAAGTGATATGTACTTACACATACTAAGTTTTACATGCTGTGCCTGGAGAAAATAAGCCCTCACTCAGTACTGACCAGATTTTGTCTTTGGTGTACAACAAGATATGCAATTGTGTATATTTCAAGAATAACCCATCTAGAAAATTGGTAATGAACAGAAACACCTTGATTCTCAACCCTATAGGAAAGGTAGACTAGCCCCCAATTAAAAATTAATTTCATACAAACTATAGATAAGACCTTACAGTTGAATATGAACAAATAAATTAGAAATAAAGAAACATGGCACTTTTCACTTTACCAAATTTGGGGCGTTTAAGTGACTGGGTTCCAAGCAATGCAAAGCAATACTCAATAATTTAAATACGGAACAATGAAAAAGGTAGGTTGCAGAAGAAACAGCCAAATAATACGGCTTTTGGAACCTGTGAGAACTACTAGAGCTCTGAGGTTCTAGGTAAAAGGAACCAATGGCCTTTGCCAAAGCTTCTTTGAGATGAATTCAGTCCAATCATTTTCAGTTTTGTTGTTTTTGTTTTTTGGGTTTTTTTACTCCACCTGACAAAGCATCTGATTTGTTGAGCATGGTCATGTGTCCACAAATCGGCTAAGGGACAAATATTGGAGTAACTTCAGGGACAGTCCCAGTAAGACTAATCAAATAAGTATGACAACTTTCCCACAGAAATATCGAAACAAGGTACCAAAACGAGAAAATGGAGAAACAGATACATAGGTTCTGTAACAGCAAAAATAGCATATCCACTACTTACTCACTCCCATACTTTTTATCATAAAGTTTAGAATATAAGCTCCATGGAGACAGAAAAGTGTTCTAGTACTGCAGCCTTATCACTAGAATATTATCTGGTAGGGAATAAGCATTCAATAAATATGTTAATTTATTACTTCTTCTCTAAATACCACCTTTTGGCTATACTAGTTAGATATCTGGTGGAGCCAAGAAGGAAAAGTACATACATTTGGTAAACTTTGAGTAAAAGCAAAAGTTTGGGAAAGAATCAAATCCTGCAGCAGTCTCTAAATGAGAACCAGAATTGAGAGAGAACCATGGGAAGCGTCCTGAAGTTTATAAAATATAAATAGCAGAATTCATGCAGTGATGAGGCATGGGAAAGAAGGACAGAGGGAAGGAAGGATCATTCACTGAGTGCCTACATCTGACTGCGGTTGTGGGCATGTTTTATACGCTGTCTCATTAAACTGGTGCACAAAAATTTCAGAGAACATTTTTTAAAAAGCATTGGCTATCACAGAATGTGAACTTTACTGCATAATCAAGTGTACAACTGACCCTTGAACGAAGGTACCCTCTACTAAGCACACATTTGATTTGCACAATGGGGCCACTGGCTCTGGCAAAGAGCAAAAGATCAACATTGCTAGTCAGAGGAGCGAGAATCTTTATAGCCCATCCCTGCTTCACTTTCAAGCACACCCACTACAGGAACAAAATGTCAAGCACCTTATGTGTGCCAATATGAGCCTTCTCTCCTGTTTGTACAGTACTCCAACCAGCTTACCTTCACAGGAACTGCCTTGGCCTCTTCCCTTCTAAAGTGGGTGGAATCCAGCTCTCTGTTTTAAAATACTGCTAGTTTCAGGTAGAAAAGAAACTGTCTCCAAATGGTTTTTTATACTAACATTTAATCTCTACGATATCTAGTTAATGCTTACTTTACAGGTGGCAAAACATAAGCTGTGATAAGAGAGTTGCTCAATATTTCACAGCCAGTTACTTTCAGGGCCAGGACTTTAATCTAGGTCTCCCATTTTCTAAATTAGTTCTTTTTTGGGTTGTTTGTTTGTTTTTTGTTTTTTTGAGCAGGGTCTCACTATGTAGTTGAGACTGGAACTCACTATGTAGCCCAGGATGGTCTCAAACTCATAGTGATCCTCCTGCCTCGGCCTCCTGAGTGATGGGATTACAGGTTTAAATCAGCTCCTTTCTATTCCCTGGAGTTTGCTTAGATTCTGTGATAGCTTTAAGGTGTCCATCATAAATTTCTTATAAGATCCTAGAGACCAAAACCATGGGTTTTGCATCAGAATTGTTAAATTTGGGGCACAAATTTTCTATTTGAGACTTCACCAACCTGATGGTATATTCTTTCTAATAATCTAATATGAAAATGAGGTCCTTGAACCCAAAAAGTTATCTCTGGACATTTTTTTATATGAAAATGTTTCAGCCATCCACATAGGAAAGACCCTTGGTACCTGAGTCAATTGCACCTTCTGGTTGACAGATACAAAGGAAAGAAACAAAAACTTAATTGTTCAGAATACTAGCCATTGTTATGGCTTCAGTGTATCTCAGTCCCATTTTATATTCAAAATCTGAAGAATGGAAATATAATTCCTTTTGTCTCATTTTAAATTATCATATCAATCAGGTTTGTTAGTTGTACACAACAAATTCCTCTTTGGCTAGTTTAAGTAGCAAAGGAATATTTAAAACAGTAGCATCCTTGACTGTTGAAAATATGATCCAAAAATACAAAAATGATGAACTACACTTCATCAAAATTTAAAACCAGGTCTAGTGGTTCATGCCTACAACTCCAACACTCTGGGAGGCTAGTAAGAAGTTATCAGCTCAAGTCCTGCTGGGCAACTTAGCAAGGTCCTGTATCAAAATAAAAAATAAAAATAAAAGAAAGAGTTAGGGATATAATTCACTGTGCAATTCAGTTCAGGTTCAATTCCTAGTACCACAAAAAATAAAATTAAAGATCTGCACTTACAAGGCACTATTATGAAAGTGAAAGTAAGATAGAGTAATAAAATATTTACAAATCATATTATTGGGAAAAGATTTGAATCTACAATAGATCAAGAACTCTTGGGCCAGGGATTTAACTCAGTGGTGCTGCCACCTGTCTTACAAGCTCAAGGACATGAGTTTGATCCCCAGTACCAAAAAAAAAAAAAAAAAAAAAAAAAAAAAAAAAAAAAAACAAAAACTTTTTCTTTTACAGGATTCACTAGGAGCTCAGCTCACAAATTCCCCAACCACTATAGACAGAGGTTAAGACACTATATCTTTTTGTTGTTGCTTGTTTATTTTTTGAGGCAGTCTCCCTATGTAGCTCAGGCTGGCTTCGAACTCACAGCGATCTTTCTGTCTCAGCCTCCTGATCCTTTATCTTTTTTAACCAGAGACATGCCATAATTATAAAACTTCAGGGCCAGGGATTTAGCTCAGTGGTTCCGCCACCTGCCTTGCAAGCACAAGGTCGAGTTCGATCCCCGGTCCCCCCGCCAAAATATAAAACTTCATAAAGGGCTTACAAAAGAATGTTGTGAAACAAAATGTGCTTCCTTCGGGTGTACTGTTTCCATAAGGAAAACAACCTAATCTTAAGTCGACACAAGTATTTGTATAGCTATTTCACCAAAGAAGACAAAGTGCTAAAATACAAGAAAAGCTATCAACATCAGTAGTCACTGGGAAAATGCAAATTAAAACCAGAATGGGTGACCACTTGATGCTTACTAGGAAAACTTTAGTCAGAAAGACCGATAATAACAGATAACAAGACCGATGAAGATGCAGAGAGGTCAGAGACTTTTTTGCTAGTGTGACTATAACAAATATAATTGCTTTGAAATCAGTTTGATAGTTTCTAAAAAATATAAACAAATTTATTATATTATCCAATAATTCTCCCCCTAGTATCTACTTAAGAAAAATGAGATGAAAAAAAATGTTCTCACAAAAATATGTCTGCATATATCCACAGAAGCAATATTCATAATACCCCAAAGATAGAAACAATCTGAATACCTATCAGTGGAGAATGGATAAACAAACTGTATTATATACATACGAAGGTATACTATTTGGTCACAAAAAAGAGCAAACTAATGATAAATACTATCACATGGATAAACTTTGTCATCCTAACTTAAAGAAATCAGATGCAGAAAGCCACATATTGTCTGTTTCCAGTTAGATAAAATGTCCAGAAAGCTGGACTGGAGGTGGACACAAAGATTGATTACAAAAGGACATGTGTTCCTTTGTTATTGGTAGAAATGCTTTAAAACTAAATAGTAGCCATGATCACATAACTCTCAGAATTACTAAAAGTAGTTGGGTTATACATTTAAATGAGTGGATAAAATAGTACATAAGTTACAATTTAATAAAACTCTTTAAACAAAGGGCAGGACTTCCATTTTGTCTAAGATAGCATAAGAGGGACCTTACCACATTCCTGCATGAAAAAAAATTATATCTATCTATATATCTATATCTATATCTATCTATATCTATATCTCTGCTTTATAAGACTCCAGAAAGCAGGCAACCAACAGTAAGCACCATAGACTGGATATAAATGAAGGGTGTAACTGTCCCATCTTAGTGTCTTAAAGACTTTTCAGGCCTTGGTTAAGAGAGAGGGTACTGAGGCAGAGTCCAGTGGATAGTATGAGTTTCATAACATGAAGCCAAGAACCCAGGGGACAAAGGTAGCCAGAGTTCTTAGCAGAGGATCATAGCACAGTGAACTACATAGAGAGAATTTTGGAGATCTACACAGAGTCATTCTCCAGCATTCAGCATTGCATATAAGAAGGTTATACAAAGCCAGGAACGACCCTCCAAAAGCTACAGAGAGCATTGAGACTTAAAATCTTCATAATTCACAGGATACTGGACAAAGTTAGAAGAATCTTACTTTAGCCATGGAGAATAACTAGCCCTCAACTAAACATGGATCTTGTGCCATCTAAGAAATCACAAGAGCAAGACCCAAGAAGATTAAACTGTCATCAAGTAATTTAGCTGTGTGCTAGAACAAAGGAATATACACAAATACAAAAATTCTAGCACCAAATAAATCACAATGTCTAACATCCAATCAGAAATTATCAGGCCTGCAGAGAAGCAGGAAAATAGGACTCGTAATATGGAAAAATATCAATCAATCAATCAAAACTGACTCATAGCAACACACATATTCAAATCAGCAGACAAGATAAAGCAGTTATTCTGTTTACTATGTTTAAATAAGTAAAAGTTCTGAAAGTTATAAAAAGAAATAGTCCTTGAATTTATGGAAATGAAACCTATAACGTCTGACATAGAAGATCTACAGAATGAAATTAACACCAGACATTGGGAGAATAAAGGATCAATGAACTCAAAGGCATAGCAATAAAAACTCTCTAAAAATGAAACATGGAGCTAAAACAGAACTTTCGCAAAAATGAACAAAGCATCACTGAGTGGCTAGAAATTTTAGGTGGTTTAATATATAATACTTGGAGTCCACAAAAAAGAAGATTACAAGGGATAAAAAATATGCAAAAAGTAGTGGTAGAAATTTTCTGAATTTAAGAAAACCTCTAAGCCCTTAGTTAGAATATCTCAACAATCTTAAAGCACAAGAGGGGCCAGGGATTTAGCTCACTGCCTGCCTTGCAAACACAAGGACGGGTGTTTGATCCTTGGTTCAAAAAAAAAAAAACTGCAATTAAAGCACAAGGCACATAAAGAAACCCATCCACACCAAAAACTTCATAACCACTTTGCTCAAAAAGTGATAAAAGAGAAAAAATTCTTCAAAAAGATAATAAAGGAAATATTTTGTAGAAAGGAACACAGAAGATGATGATAACATATTTCTTCTGAAAAACAATACAGAAGAACAGCATATTTAAACTACGGAAGGAAAAATAAATCTGTCCATCTATAATTCTATAATAAAAAACTTCCAAAAAATTAGTTGTTAGGGAAAAACAAGTTATGACTACAATGAGATGTTACTACCTACCTATAAGAATTAAAAAGACTAGTAATGCCAAATATTTGTGAGGTTCTAGAAAGAATGGAATTCATACACTGCTGTTGGGAAGATAAAATGTTACAACCACTTTGGTAAACAGTCTGGAAGTTTCATAAAAACCCTAATATATACTTACCATGTGATCCATCCATTGCATTCCTTGATTTCTACCCAACAGAAATGAATGCACATGTCCATAGGAAGACTTGAAACTAATATCATCATTTCTTTTTGGTACCGGAAATCGAACTCAGGATCTTGCATTTGCAAGGCAGGCAATGGCACCACTGAGCTAAAGCCCCAGCCCCCCATCAGTTTATTTGTAATAGCTAAAACTTAAAAAAAATTCAAACACCCTCACATTCATACAGAAGAGTGCTTCAAAACCACACACAGGAACACAACTCACCAAAGAAAAGTTGTACTACTGATTGCCACACACAGAAATATGGATGAATCTCAAAAAAAAAAATTATGCCTGGTGAAATAAGCTAGACAAAAGTAATCCATACTGATTTAATTTTCATAAAATTCTATTAAGTCAAATTCATCTAAAATGACTGGGTTAGTCAGCTCTTCACTGCTGGAAATATCTGAGGTTGGATAACTTTAGAAATTGAAGAGGTTTGTTTAGCTGAGGCATTTGGAGGCTAAAGTACAGCAAACAGTACAACACAGGCTCCGGTGAATGCCAATGACAGGCACACACGTGGGAGGAAAGGACCACATGATGGGACACGAAGCCAGAGATCCTAGCTCACTCTTCAAAAGCTCTTTCCCAGAGGCCAGCTTGTCCTCCAAGGGTAATACCACTCAGGTCCATCCCTTCAAACTCCCACTACCGCATCCTCGCCACACTGACGAGTAAGATTCCAACCCATGGACCCTCTGAAACAAACCACAAATGACAGCAGTGGGAGAATTAAGAGTCAACTAGAGACAGGGAGAACAGGTGGCAGGAAACGTGTTTTTTAAACAGTATGACACTTTAATTTCAAGATTAATGGAAAGAAAAGTGTGATGGAATCAAATTTGGTGGTGAAACACGGAGCAGGATTTGGCAAATTTATGTTTGAGTTCCCATGAATCATCCACGTGAGAAGGTTCAGAAATTTTGGTCTGGAATGTAAGGATCATGGTTCATAAGAAAGAAAAAGAAATAACAGAAATTTAAACAAGACAGAAACCAACTAGATAAATATCATGGCTTATTTTTGTTTGTTTTGTTTTTTGAACCAGGGTCTCACTGTGTTGTTCAGACTGCTCTAGAACTCACTGTGTAGCCCAGGCTGGGGTCAAACATGCAGCGATCCTCCTGCCTCAGCCTCCCCAGTGCTGGGAATACAGGTGTACACCACCACGCCCAGCTCATGGTTTACTTTAATAGGAAAAAAGGAGAGCTCATATTGGGTGATAATTCATATTCAGCATAAATAAGTTCTTAAGACAAATGAGTATTTGGCATAAGTACCTAGGATGGATACGTGCTATTCCTCCCACTGAAACTGTAAGTGATAGTAATATCGTCATCATAGGGATCACAGGAAAGTCAATCTAATTATAAAACAGAGAATCATTCACAAACTCCAGTACCTTACCACTTACAAGAATATTACTTGTAAGACATGCAGATCACAACATACTGAAGTGTCAAGACATCACGAGGGCATAGAATCACATCAATGACAACAGCTACAACACAGCCATCAAAAGCCGATTGCCCACCTTGTATATGGGGAAATTAACAGCCTCCAGTCACATCGATGACACAGACAAATAATGTTCTGGCTATGACACCCAACAATCTGAAATTATACAATGTGGTTTGCAGTTATTAAAAATGCAAAACTATCATTTTGGATGAGTCCTTGGTTGGCTTGTTTGAAATACAGCACAGCCAAAAGGGTTGATTTCAACAAATAAAATTATTGAAAAATATTATGCTGTCTTATAACATATACTCCTCTAGAAGAAACTCAAAGGTCATATTTTCCTATTAGTCAGATACCAAAAGGGGAGACGAGGGAAGAAAATTGGAAGAAACATCAATGAAGAAAGAAAAAGGCTAAACTGTGTAAACAGAATAACTGCTATCATTTTTCTTTGCCATTACCTTGACAATAAAAGGCTCCTATGGAAGCTCCTGATTTATGATCCTTTCAGGCAGTCACTGCTGAACAAAGCCTCATTGATTTCCTAAGACCCAAGGTGGAGTAGTTCAAGGCCACTAACAACTGCAGCCCACACCTCTATTGGTGGATATCTATGAAACGAATCTGACCCAGACCAAATTTATGAATGGGGCTGATGCTGGCCTACCCATCTTATCTCCAACAAATGGAAACTGGTACGTTATAAGGAGTCCTACACAGGAGCGCACCCTGGACTTCTGACCCAGGCATGTGCTCACTCTCTGGCTTGAAGACCTTAAGACTCTCTTTGAAGATTATGCACCAATAAAATGCATTAATCTTTGACACAGCCAAACTTTTAACTGCTGAGAACAGTACTATTACAGCAAGACTAACTTAAAGGAATTAGGTAGAAAAGTACAATGTATTTGTACATAGGTTTTCTTTAGTTGATGTTGTTAATAAAGTGCACTCCAAGTTCCTTCATAAAATATTTTCTTCTTCACAAAACATTATAAGGCAACTACATATAGCAACAATACAGGAATACAGAAAAGAGTACAGAAAAATTTGGTGTCATGGATAGATGATTTATGTATGAATAACATGGAGAGGAAAAGATCATTGAAAAGAAAGAAAGCTAGTATTTCAATAATTAACTGGAAGAAAAAGAAGAAAAGCTCAACACGAAGATGATAAGGAAAGGAATTGGAAATATATTGAAAAAACAAAAAAAAAATCTGTCTTAACTCTACGGAAGGTTCCTGAAAGAGGTGGCTTGAGTTGAGCTTCGAAAGAAGTAAGAGTTCACAGAGAGGCGAGCATATGTGAAGATAGAAAGATGTCCAGCAATCCCCCTGGTAGGGGCCAGTGCAGGGACAATGGTAGAGAGGTAGCCATGGTTGAGAAATGGTAAGTTCAGTTTTGATACTGCTAAATCTTAGCAGCTTACAGCTGATCAAAAGAGGTCAGGAGGAAATTTATCAGTGATTCTGAAATTCAGTTTAAGTCATGAAGCAATGACTCACATAGAATTAGACCTAGAGAAATTCTTTAACTGAAGGATTACATGGGTATGAACAAATTTGTAGATAATCAATGAAACCACAATGTATGAGTGAGAAAAATGTGCAAGGAACGAACCATACCCCCGAATGTAAAAGATACCACTTGGTTATGATTCTTGTTTGTAGTCCTGACTCCTTAAGGGACCCAGATTGCCCTTCAACCAGTGTGGCTCCAGCAAAAGTTTCTCTTCTTATTCTAGGCATAGCCCATTATTGCCCTTGTCCCACTACATTTGGTGCAGTGTTATGAGAGTTTATTTCGAAGCCTTGCATTTTGCATAGAGTCATAAAAGTCTGAATACTGAGTCCCTCTCCATCGACTCCGTCAACTCCTCTTCAGCAACTCTGCCCAGCTATTCCGCTGTATCCAATTTGAGCCTTCTGGCTGTCAAATTCTCTGAAGATTACCATTCTTCTCCAGCAGGAGCTCCTTTTTTCTTTTTAGTGACTACAGTTTCTTCATGGTAGGTAAATGAAGGATTTTCAAAGCCCCAGTGCTGGATTCCAGCTCCAAGGATGATTGCTGTCTGCTTTCTTCACGCCCAATACCACAGGAATTACCTTGAGAACCAAAGCCCCAGGCAGTTGGTTCTCCTCTTCCGACAAGCTTTTCGTTAGCTGAAAGAAGTTAGGGCGTGGCGGATGGGGGAAGCTCCCAAACGCTTCAGTATCTGTATTGTGCAGTACAGCCCAGTACATTCTTGTCCCCTTCCAGGTAAGCAAATCAAGAAAAACAGACAAAAATTATCTTTCCAATTGCTGGCTTCCTGGACTTATTTAAAATTGTGTAGACACTGGATGACGTCAAACATAATTATGCTTTGTCAATAAGAAGTATGCACATTACGGCATGCTTAGATCCTCCAGAAAGAGGAAGAATTGGGACTTCTGTTCAAACTTATAGCAAAAGAAGTATATCCACACTAATAGCAATTACATTTTCTCCAAAATGATTATCCAAAGGTCTGCACGCAAATCCCTTATTCCTATTGACTCTAATATGTAACCCTTCAGAATCTGAGTGTAGGGTTAAAATGTACTACCTCTGACTGTGTGGACTCTGAGTTTTGGCCAGGCTGCTTAATCCTATTACCTAACCCTCTTTTCACTCCGTTTTCTCATCTGTAAAATGTAGGTGATAATAGGACCTAACTTGTGACACCGATACGAGGATTAAATGATGTGACACACATTGAGGGCTTAAAGCAGTATGTAAAGAAAGCACCTGGAAACCAGGGAGCACTAAATAACCAACAGTTATTAATACAAAATAGATTTTTCTTTTTTGTGCATAATTTGGAGTTTTCTGCTTGGTTGGTTGGTTGGTTGTGTTTTCTAATAAAGACTGGGAACTGATGCTGCCAGATGGAAACAAGAGAAAAGCAAACAAGAGATCTTTATGGGTGGACACATACTATGCTTTCCTCCCCTGTTCCGGGCGGTAACCCACGAGTCTGGGTCACTCAGGGAAGAAGAAAGCACAGTGGTGCATTCTGGCATCGAGAACATGCATCTCTCTGAGCCACAAGCAGCTGGGTGGGAACAAAGCCAGGGAAGGAAAGCAATCTCTTTGGGAAAAAAACAAATCACAACACATCTTCCTATTTCAACGATCCAGGAAAAGAGGCAGCTTTATAGAATAAAGCAGCGAATGTGTTTTGAGATCATCCAATGAAAAGGAGCAGGGAAGCGCACCCTATTATTGTGGAAACCCCTACTTATGTGTACATTCAGAGCTTTGGCCCTCACCAAAATTGTAGTACAAAGAGGAAAGGATTTTGACTGTTTTTCCCAGGTAGGGCAGAAAATTCTTTCTTCCTGGATTTTTCTGGTGCTGCTTCAGCTATTAAGAACAGACACAGCATTGCAGAGGAAGTCCCCTGAATTAAGAATTTTCCTACTGTAACTTGAAATAATCACCATTCCAAGGATGGCGTGTGGGAATCATTGTTTAGATTCCTTACATTTTTACCAACCATGAAAGTTGCAAAGTAACATTTAACCCACCATTAGTTTATTGTCGCCAGACGATAAATGGTGCTCACAAGCAAAAGCCAACAGCAGAAGGAGAAAGGAAAAGAGAGGCCACTAATAAAGAGTAAGAGAAAGAGTAGAGGGAAGGATAACGCTCCTGCTAGAAGAAGAATGTTAGCTAATATTTTATGCGTGGGATTCATCTTCTATCTCCCTTCAGATGCTAGAATGCTTACTATAATGAACATCAACTTGTCAAGCAAAACAGCTGTACGCCAAACTTCCTCAGGTGGGTGTCCCAAGTAGGCTGCAGGGAAACTGAAAATCCCAAACAACCACTCTCAAGCATTGCCTGCGCCATCTTGTGGCAGCATGTAATATAACCTCCAGGAGTTTAGGGCTTATGCATTTCTGCAGTCTAAGGCAGACAAGAGTTGGGTTATTCACCTAGTGGGGCAAGGTCCGGGCTAGCAAAGGCTTAGTGAAACCAATGGTCTCCACTGCATAAAAAAATCACACAAACATGCATCAGTGTTTCGATCTCATGCCAAATAAAAGAAGTCAGAATTCCCAATAGTCAGGTCCAGTGAGTTGGTATTTTTTTGAAGCATGGAAAGGAGGGCAGAGTTACCTCATCACTCGCTAGAGGAAGAGGGATGAGAACCAAAGCCATCGTACCATAGTCTTATTAAATCACAGTGGAAACTGAGTCTCTGAAGCGTGAAGACAGGAGGGAGGCAAAGGGGCACCCAAGCCCAGGAAGTGTGTCTTCCCTGGAGAGTGGAACTGTTTTTGCTCTTTTGTTTTCGGTATCCTGTCCATAAATCTGCTTCCCACTGTTTCAAGCTATACGATTCCACATACAAGCTGTAATATTTAGTTATTCTCTTTTGCCATGTGAGTGGGGATGGGGGGAAGGTCTCAAAATTGAACCTAGAGCCTGCAAACTGAGCTACATCCCCAGCCCTTTTCATGTTTTATTTTGAGACAGGATCACTAAGTTTCTCAGGCTGGGTGCCAATTTGAATTCTTCCTGTCTTAGCCTCCCAAGTACCTGGGATCACAGGGCGGTGGCATCAGGACCAGTACAAGCTGTATTCTTAGAAAAATGTTTTTTACAATGGAAAGAAGTATGAACCTCCCAATAGAATGAGGGTATTTGGGTCATGTTTATTACATCACACATATTACATTTATTAAATTTTTAAAAAGTAAAGAAGTGACAATTTAGATCAGAAAGTGCAGCTGGGTGTGGTGGTACATGCCTGTAATCCCAGCACTCGGGAGGCTGAGGCAGGAGGATCGCTGTGAGTTTGAACAAAAAAAAAAAAA
>NW_022900928.1:110570099-110627879 GCF_012274545.1 Fukomys damarensis | reverse complement strand
GAGAACCGTGTGGTTTTTAAAAAAAAAAAAAAAAAAAGGAAAGAAAGTGCAGGTGTTTTGTTTTATAAATGTATAGGTTTATTATTCTATATATATAAATTTTACTGGAATTGAGAGGTATAAGGATGAATTCTTAGCCAGGTATGGTTTTGCATGCCTGTAATCCCAGCTACTTAGGAGGCTGAGGCAGGAGAACCTCAAATGGAAGGCCAGCCTAGGCAACTCAATAAGACTCTGCCCTCAAAATAGAAAACTAAAAGGCACTGGTGATGTATCCCAGGAGAAGGGCACTCACCTAGCATATGTGAGATCCTGGGCTCAATCTCCAGTACTGAGAAAAAATGAACTCTTGTTTATAATTTGTCTGACTTCAAAAAGGACCTAAAACAAAAGTTGATATGAAACAATACTTTTTCTTCATTGAATTTATTGGTATTTTTAAAGTATAAAGTAAAGTTACATTTCTCATTGGGATCTTGTACCTTTACATGACAGCTCTTGGTTCTCATTTTTTCCCCACACCCCTGCCCTCCCTCTAACAATACTAAAACAATACTTCTAAAAAAGTTTTTTTTTGTTTTGTATTCTGAGACAGGGTCTCACTATGTAGTTGAGACTTCCATGGAACTCACTATGTAGCTCAGGCTGGTCTCAAACTCACAACAATCCTGCCTCAGCCTCCCAAGTACTGGTATTACTGGTGTGTGCCACCACACCCTGCCTAATACTTTTTTTTTCCTCATCAAGTTTATTGGTACTTTTTAGGTATACAGCACCCTGCCTAATACTTTTTAAATTTTAAGTGAGTGAAGAAAGGTGATCAAATAGTAAGATGAAATTATGAAGTTATATTGAATATATTCAATCTTACATGTATTTTGCCATGCTAACTAGAGCTAATGGAAAGAAAAGGAGAGATCTGATCAGTTACAAGATTTCTAGTCCCTATTTGGTAGAAACAAACTAGTTGCTGAAAATAAGAATAGTTTACCTCTAGGCCCTGGGATTTAGCTCAGTGGTGCCACCGGCTCCCTCACAAACACAAGGCCCTGAGTTCGATCCCTGGTACCAAAAAAAGAAAAAAAAAATGGTGATAAGTGCATGCAGGAAAACAAAACACGGAAGTAGAAGAGAGTTTAAACATTAAATAGCAGGGATGGGAAGGATGCTTATGAGAAGGTGAGGTACCACATCATGCAGCTGTCTACCACAGGGACAAGCATCCTGCACAAACAGAAGAGTAAGGCCCAGCCCCTGAGCATGGAACCCATCTAGCATATCTGAGGAGCAGCAAGGAAGCCAGCTTGAGTGTGGATGTAACTCAAGTCATTCAGACAGTTGTCCACAGGGCCTCCGTAAGAACCCTTGTTTCGCTGAGGTAGATTCCTGTGAGGAGGATTTTATTCAAAGACCTCTGAGGAACAGGGGCAAAAAAATGTTGAAAAGGTGACAGATCCCATAGACTGGGAAATTTTTCTGAGGGACGGGGAGCAGAGACAGACAGATTTGTTTCTTCTAAGGGCCTGGAGACACTAAGACACGGGCAGTTTTGTTTTGATTCCTCAGACAAAATGTGGAGCAGGCAAGGTGAGCATTCTCTTGTGCACTTGTGCACACCATAGCACCAGGGTCAGAGGACATTGATACTTCTGCCTCATTGTCAGTGGTTGGAACTTTCTGTTGAGAAATATATAGGAGACACAGGCCAAAATATTTCTGATCTAGGAAAAGAACACTTTGGTGACAACATGATCTTAATACCTGAGAAATAATAAGAATGTTTGGAGTGCCTCACAATTTGCTTTGCAGAAAGAAGGGAGCGAAGAAGGGAAAGAGATAATTACTGTGCCCTCCACCATGTACACACACACACACACACACACACACACACACACACACTCACACTCAACTATACCTCAATCAGGTAGTAAACCCTGTGCTCAGTGACAAAGAAGAAAGCAAAAGACGAAAGTTGTTTGCTAAACATTTTTCTTCCTATATTCTGTTTCCAAAAGTCTAAGTCTAATTTAGCAATAGAGAAATAAAAGATAATCTTGCACAAATTGAATGTACAACACAGCAACATAAAAGGAGAAAGATGTTGCATGGATTAAGTGAGATGCTCCTCAACTGGAGGGAAGGGGAGGAAGAAGAGCTCTGTGTATGGCTAGGCAGTGTGTATTTTCTACCACAAGGAGAGAGGCTGGAGATGGCAAGGGTTTCACCTAATTTTATTTAAAAATTTCATTCTTGATTTTTTTACATTCATGCGGACTTTAGTGATTTTTACACCAGAATGTGACTTATATAATCGCTGGATTTTGTGGCATCCCTTAGTCCTACCGCTGGTCCTGAGTAAGATACCAGCTCCAAGCAGACCACGCCACTGGACCACAGATGCTGCACTACCAGGGTGCTGGGCACCTCAGTACACAGATGACCTTCAGGAAGAGTGTCCTTTGTTCCCCCAAATTTTTCAGTGTTCAACAACTTTGAATTATGGGGTTAAGTAAATCATAAGAAAGAATGACTTTAGGAAAATTAAAGTGAGTAAAATTGAGGTTAGGGATAAAAAAGAGTTCTGTTTCTTGACAATTTGAGATTATGAGCTGATATTTGCATCCATTTTACCATTAGCTTTCAACACTGCACATTAGAATCTCCAGAATGCTTTTAGTACATACCAAGGACAGGACCCCACCCAGAGGTTATAACTTGATGGGTATATTTAAAAACTCTCCAATTTATTCTAACATGCAGCCAATGTTGTAGAAAATCTGAACTGGGAAAGACCAAACCCTCTCAGAAAGGTGGAGGAAAGCCAAGGCTTTTTTGACCGGTGGCCCAGTGGAGCTAAGCACTCCATAAGATCTGGGCCCTGAGATGTAAGAAATGGAGGAGTTTTATACAGTGGTTGGGCCTGGGATGAGCAAAATGGAGTATTACAAAAACAGAAGTAGATAATATAACTGTATTGAGCTTGGAGGATTTCACATAGCAGAAAAGGATATTTAGGGCTAACAGGGAGAACAGAACAGCAAAGGTACTGTGAATGTTGAAGCTATCAGGATCTATATTTGGAGTTAACAGAGAGAATATAACAAGATATACATTGTGAGCACTAAGGATAGCAGGATATATATTTAGGGCTAACACAGAGGATAACAGGATACATATCATGTATGCTAGAGCTAACAGGATATATATATATATATATTGTGATGGCTTACCTTGTGATCATATAAAGTATCACCTATTGGGAGAGGTTGTGAGTCTTGTCGTTTCGGGGTAAACAGGAACAAAATAAGGGCCTGTGAGAATTCTTAAGGCTTGAAGGCCTAAAAGTGTTTAAATTTCTGCATTCCCAGAGCTGAAAGCCATTGCCTCTGCTATCAAGCATCAGTGCTACACGCCATGTTACCCTCCAACAATTGAGCTCAGCAGAAACCCAGTAACCGCACAGCCCAGCACCTAACTCCCACCCACGCACTCACCTTCAATCCCAACCCATCCCCATCTGCCCAGTCTTCCCTTCTTATGTGGCTTCAAAACTCGAATAGTTTCTCTGGTGTGAAAAACTATAATAGTACACAAGAATCTAATGAGATAATTGACAATGTGAAATAGGAAGAAAAGGGCTAAAGGTGTGGGGAAAGTGGGACGGGTAGGGGAAAGGGAAAAAGGGAAAAGAAAAAATATTAGAAAATGGAAATAAAGTGTTTGTAAATGGGGAGGGGAGGAGGGGGTGAAGGGAGGGCAGGGACAAGGGGAAAAAATGAGAACCAAGACCTGTCGTGTAAAGGTACAAAATCCCAATAATGAATGTAACTGTACTGTATACCTAAAATGCACTGATAAACTCAATTAAAAAAAAACTCAGGATATTGAAACGGGAAGATTGCAAATTCAAGGCCAGCCTGAGTAACTAAGTCCCTGCTTCAAAAATATAAAATAAAAAAGGTGGGAATGTAAGTTGATGATAAAATATTTGCCTAGCATGCATGAGGCCCTGGTTTCGCTCTCCAGGATAAAAATTACATAAGTCATATATTTGAAATATATGTGCACATACACATAGAAATAATATATAATGTGATATGTGTATGCATGCGTATGTATATTAATGATATATAATTTTCATTTTTAGACATAATATCCTATGCATATATAATATCACCACATGCTGTGGTGAAGTATTAAACAAAACTAAGTTCACAACAAAAAACTAGAGCACACAGGAACATGAATAACATAGTAAAGATGAGTTGCTTCTCCCAAGGCCCACACAGCATCAATTACTTCAAAAGTATTCTTTAACTGATCATTGTTTTTCAAGATGCCAAAGACATTTTATAGTTAGAAAAGTGCAAAAAGTAAAACACACTTTAGAATAAAACAACAAAACTATTTTGGTTCTTTTTATGAAGTTAACTTATTGCCATAGCTTAAATATTTTCCCTACAAATTTTAATTACTTCCTGGTAGTAGCAGATGTTGCACCATCCTTATGTCCTCTTCGGTCTGTGTTGGCATGAGCTGTTCTGGGTTGGGTTCAACCCCGGTTTTTAAGATTCTTAAAAACTAACCGACCGTTGGGTAGTTTGCTACTCAGCACCATGACACCGTGATGGATGTCCTTGAGAGAGCTTGTGAACCAGTTTACAACTTCAGACAGCTTTATTAACCCATCTGTTCATTCATATGAGTGAAATCATTCCTCTATAAACTACAAATGACTATCACCTCAGATGACAGCACTGTAAACGAGATGTTCAACTTGAAAGAGTATTTGCTTGCCGCTAGGGAAATGTTACTGCCAGGATAAGTAGAATCAAGAGCAAACTGAAAAAGAGCTACTTCCAGATAAAACTTACATCTGACTTATGATAGAAAAAAGAAGTAGCTAATCACTAAGGTGACTGAAAGGCAAAAGACAAAAGACAAAACAATGCTACTCAGGTGCCAAAACACAGAAGTCCGTATCTGCACTAGATTCCTTTGTTTTAAGTAGTGCCATCTCCTTGCTGAGTACATGTAAATGTACACATTTAATATCCCTGTGTGAAGAAATACATTGTTACTAACAATTACATCTAGTTTAGTTGAGTTATATTCAACTGAATGGTTCGTATATGCTCAGAAAAATGGAGCACCTGATTTAGAGAAGAAACAGTACATCGCTTTTTAAGTTCATCTAGAATTTGCCCTAACCATGCTATTACTGCAGCCTTCTGCTAACTGCACTCAAATCTCTTCCAAGGAAGCCACCAGTCTGTTCCCTTTGGAAACCTTTAACTGAACACCATCTTGGAGAAGCAGGTGGTGAAAAATGATTTGGAAACCCACCCAAGAAGTTCTTGAACTAACAGAGAAGAGTGTAGCGATAGAATTCAAACGATCCTTGAATTTGAATTGGAAAATAAAATCCATTGCTTATTTTCACTAACATGTAACTGAAACATACTATTTCATGCAAACACAAATGCTGGAACAAACTCAGTAGTATTAATAGTACCGGTAGTTTTATCACAGATAGGATTTGTAGATATTTTATTTCTTTTTCTAGTTATTACACTTATCTTTAAAAACTGTATTTGTCATTATTTTGGGTTTATGATGATTTATTAGATTAGATTCTGTTATATAATGAGTAACATTACATTTTATTAGGTGATGCATAAATAAAAGGCACACATATTTCTGTATCAAGATGTTTTAAATTATGTTTCTAACTATGTCTCACTGTGGGGTGTTTTATAATCTCTTTTATTTTACATTGTCCATTTTAAATCATCATTCTGAGGACAGATTGATATACTTCACCAGTCGGCTAATCATTGACACATAAGTTTAATAAACTTTATTTTGGAGAAACTTCTCTTTATGGATTAGCTCGGAAATGTTCCCCAAAAGACTCGTGTGCTCAGAGGCAGGGCATGTGGAAGGTACGGTTGGATCAGTCTACTGACGGATGTACAGTTTTATGGCACTGCTGAGAGGTGATGGGGCCTAGTTGGAGGGAATAAGTTTTGGGGACAGTGCTTGCTTGGCACTGTCTTGTCCTGGCCCCATCCTCTCTGTGTCTTTCTCTCGTCTTTTCTCCTTTCTGGATGCCACAAGGTGATTTTGCCTTACCACAGGCCTAAAAATGATGGAGCCAGCTGACCCTGGACCAAAAAGTCTGAAGCTTTGGTCCAAAGAAACCTTTCCTCCTTTAGGTTGTTTTTCTCATGTATTTAATTGCAGTTAACAGAGACCTTACTGATAAACTTCTCTTTTCATTTAAATTATAGATAAATTTTTGTGTGCTGTTAGTACATAATTTTTACCATGGAACTTGCAGATGATAAAATTCATATCAGCAAAATAAGGGGAAAAAACTCCAACATATTCTCTACCAGATTCTGTGCTACAAATAGCTCTTTGAGTTTCATGATAAGGTAAAGAAGATAGATATCCTCTGTGCTTCATTCCAAACAATACATTAAAAGTCATTTTCTGCAGAAGATCAAACTTCAATGACATAAAATGCTTTCTCTTACATTTTTTTAAAAAAAGAAAATAAATTTTCCAGTATTCATTCATGGTAGCTATCTTACTTCTAACTTCTCTAGTGACTTGCTAGAGGACTGTAGCAATTAACTTAACCTTTTGGAACTTCTTCCCTATATGTGCAGAACATAAAACTGTGGGTCATTAAACTGCATAACTAGTCTGAAGGTTCTTCAGCCAACAAATGCTATTTCTTATAATATCTTTTGAGATTTCCAAAGGATGGATGTTATATAACCATAAAGTTGTATTGCACAGAAAAGGAATTCTGGAAGGATCATGAAAACTAACTCTTGCCTATTGGTATATAGGATTTGCCTCAAACTAAATTCATAGCCATCATCTTTCTTGGCTTCTGCCCTTCATTAAGTTCTTGGACTACAGAGCAACACCCCATAATAATCATGTTGCCACTGTCTCAATGGCATCTTCTCATTCCAGTTTCTGTACCACCACCCTTAAATCTCCACTGAGGTCTCCCTTACCAAAAGAAGAGAAACCCAAACAATGGAATGATGTGACCATCCTTCCAGTTAAAAGGCTCATTAAGTTGGTTCTTCAACTGGCACAGGACATCCCAAGCGCCTAGCAGAAGACTCTTCCTAAAAGAGAGACACCTGCAACTTCATAGGCTCAAGGTGATTCTGCAACTTTCTATTGCAGAAAAAGGGGAAAGTGGTGGCAATTTGGTGCCTTAATGGTGGTGATGAGGTAGTGACCTCCCACTGTCACAAGACACTCAGAACCAAGCAAATTTGCAAATGTCAAATCCATGCGTTTACAACTAACCTAATAGAAAATATCCAACATTTAAATCATTCCTACAGGAACTCAACACAAGCAGTAATTACATCTTCCAAAGAGACAAAACAGAAATGAACCACTGTCTTATATTCAATTAAACTCATTCAAGTCAATTATTCAAACAATTCCTTCCAATGCACAAATTAAACCTTCACTTCAGAAGAATTTGTTTACAAACCTACTAATCATCATTAGCATCCTGGAAGCACTGTAGGGTCTCATACTGGAGCATCACATCCCTGGGTGGAATGATCCATCATTATCCTCAGAGCATTCTGCATTTTACAGATAAGTAATCCAGGACCATGGAGTTGAAAAGGACTTCTCTGATGCAAGATACTTGTGAGGCAGAGAGAGAACTAGACACCAAAGCTAAGAAACTGCAGACAGTATTCTCATCTTACAAACAAAAAATAAAAACTGAGCTTTATAAGAATTACATTAATAGACCAATAAAGTCACCTTGTATCTATAGCTTGTGTAGGTCCAAATTTTAGACGCCAGCTTAATGGTACAAAAGTTCAACAATCCTACTTTCAACTTTCTGAAAATTCAGCTTTTTCTAAAACATAGTCATGACTCATCACTAAAGGAAGAGAACCTCTCTTCTAGTCCCATTCTTGATATGCCCTGTCATCATTAACTAGAACAATAATTGTATTTCTTCTCTCCCACCACCTTCCTCAAGATTTCTGGAATCCTGTCTCTATAGATATACTGCACTTAACTCCACAACTGAAACAGGAACTCAAGTTGTAGAGGGGAGGTCTAGATTTCACCAAAAATAATCATTAAATTTTCAATTATGTGATTAACATGCTATTATAAATCACTTAGGCCATAACTCTCAATTGATTTTAAAGTAATATACATGTACTAAATACAGAATTACTTTGTACAACCAATGCTGAAATTGATCTATTGACATCACATAGAACTACATAGATAAACCTACCATGCCTGCGCAAGGAAGGAAAGAATGGATTCGCACTGTTAGGGTTTGGATGGGACATATCGCCCAAGTCTCACAGGTTTGGAAGGCGACTGGATAATGAAGGCACTATAGAACAAAAGAGATTGTTTCACTGCTTGGTTCACAGTGGATGTGCTGTGAGAAGGAAGGACTTGGTTAGAAGAGGTGGGTCACCGACAGACTTCAAGGATATATCGCCCTTCCCAGCTCCTCCATTCTCCCTCTGCTTCTCAACCATGACATTAGCATATTTCTTCTGAGGCAGGCCCCTGGAGAAGGCTAACCATGGACCAAAATAAACCTCTCCTTCTTTAAGTTGCAGGTGTTGGGGATTGTGTCCCAGGACTGAAGAAAGTGACTAAGGCATGCACAGTTATAATGAATGTCAGATGTAAGCCTATAACTCCAGTCTTCCAGAGTACTGGTGTGAACAATAAAGCCCTACCTCTTTGAGATTTCCTAAATGGTGCTCCTGAGCAGCTACAGGGTTTTTTATTTATTTGCATCAGGGAGGGGAGAGTTTCCTCCTATTTACACATAAAACTGAAATAGTCCTATTCTTGGGCCATTACACTGGGGCAAAGTCAGTTTTGCAAAGAAAAAAGTATTCATTCCTGAGATGTTCCAGGGAGAGACCAAGCACCAAGACACGCTTACCTTTACCTTTACTGCACTCAACAAGAGATTTTCTCTGCCTTCCAAAAAGCTCTGTGGGTAGAAATTCAAACCAAAGTCAGCAGCAGTAGATTACCTCTCCAGTGAAGTCATTTTGGAGACAGAAAAGGGGATTTCTTTCCTTTAAAGTCTGGGATATACGTCCTTCAATATTTTAAGGTATGTCAAACTCAGGATTTCTTTCTTCAGGACTATTTGCACTAACCCAGGTCTTTCAGATAAATTTGTCTACCATCCTCCAATTTGTAGTGTAGGTGAATGAAAAAAATTTTCAAAAATTAAAATGAGTAAATTTCTTATTGAGCACTGCAAAGATTTTAATAATTCTTAAAATCTTTTGCATCTCTAATTTCTAAGATTTCTATAAAAGTAAGAATTAGTTAGACATATATTCACATTTAGAGTGAATCTATAGTCTACTGAGACTTCTCCTAATTTTACCAGAAAACGTCACTAAACCTATGAAGGGAAAGTTTTCACTTTTTTTCTATAGCATATAAAAAATTAGCATCTTCAATATTTTTCTGGCTATGAAAGCAATTATAAATAAAAAATAGATAAGGGAGTTGGAAAGGAGAGATAGGTATAGTTGTAAACATAAGTTTTTAACCCACAATTCCCAAAGAAAAACATTACTTTCCCAAGGGGGAATCTTTCAGTTATTGTCCAAAAGATGGGCGGAATTTTTACAGTTGCTGATAAATCCATTGGCTTGTTTCTGCTCACAATGCTACCTTAGTCTCTGAAGGCAATGGTACTTATATACACAAAACAATCACTATCACAGCAGGTGCAGTGAAAGCAGATAGAAGGGACAGGCAGCATGTTAATAAGGAGACAGTTGAAAAACCACATCTGTCAAGCCCTGGAAAATAAATGCGGCCATGAGCAAATTCAGCCTACAATCAGAGACAGAGGTTTTACTGTATGGGTCTGAATAATAATCAAGGGCCCAGATGTATGTTATCCTTCCTCACTTTTGAGATGGAAAAGATGTTTTAGATTCAACTATGGCATTGGAGATGTAATGATACCTTCCATTGACAACTGGCTCTTTTCCCTTGTATACCAGAAGAGGTAGATTCATTCCTCAAACAAAAGAAAAAGCTACACCCAGGATCTGAAAAGTATGATTCAGTCCCAGCTTTTCTTCTTTCTTTTTTCCTTATCTTTTAACCTTGGAGAATAGCCAATTTATGCAGCTAAGAAAATGAAAGCAAGCCAAAGAAAAAGATTTAGGGAAAATCAGATATTTAATAAAGAAAGGGAAAGGCCATTTCCATGCAGATTCAATTAGTTTCAAATCTAAAGGTTTCCCATAAGTTCCCATCACAAACCTGTGAGTTGCACTGACTGAATGAGATGAAGATGCCCTTTCTTTAAAGAACTAGGACACATCCCCATGGTCCATGACACGGCAGGAAAACTGATTTAGTGGCCTAATTCCATTCTCAGATTTGAAACGCAAGTATTGCATTAGTGCCTTCTGGGCATTTTCCTGACATTTCACTAATGCTAAACTGTTCTCTGTTTTGCTTTCTACAAATTGATATGTATGGCTGGGAGCACAAACACGTGTAAGGGTAACTTTACTGTCCAAAGGCTTGAATGAGAGAAACCAAAGGTGGGGAAAAGAATTCATAAAACAGAGAAATCAGATTTAGCTTTAAATCAAATGAAGGGCTATCACAATATACCAAACAACACCCAAACTAATATTAAAAGACAGAAAAGTCATTCTACAAATATGAATGTCCCAGCTGACGTGGAAGAACATGCCTTTAATTTTATCAGCCTCTTCTATCTTTATTCCTTAATACAAACAATGAATGCTCTCTATCTTATGTAAAGAGTTTTGCAAATATTAGTTCAGACAACCTCCATTGTGAGCTCCACTCCAAGACAGCTGCCATGTGTAAATTAATAAGCTGCCACAAAATTGGGATATGAATATGTTATAGATCAAGGTCCATCTGCTACCTGTGTATTATCTAGATGTAAAACAACAGAGACCAATTCCCCCTAATGAATATCTAAATAGCTGAAGTCACAAGGCAGGAGAGAGTGACTGAGGTTAGTAGGAAGAGATGGGGTTCGGACAACACCACACCTGGAGCATAAGGAAGAAAAATTGTAGTATGTGGCTCAGCAGATCTTTCTGAGATGGTTATATACAAATTCTTTAAGGAAATGAAAGGGTAGAATGTTAAGATCACTCAAGTTAGAGTTCATTTCCAGAAATAATTACTAGAGATATGCAGTTGGGCTTCTCTGAAATTTTTCTGTGTGTAGAGGGTATGACGTGCATACAGAGGATTTAAAATAAGCAGAAGTAGCCGTAAGACTTATTTTTAGGTTTGCTTCCTGGAAGCTACCCAAGGTAAAGGCTTGCAAGGAAGAGGCTACAGTTGTGAACCCTCGAGTTAAGAGCTGTGGAGAGACAAAATATAAGGAGGCTGATCAAGTGGAGGGAGAAACTTACCCACAATCATTTGCAAAAGATACTCATCCTATCCATGGAGAGTTCTGGACCCAAGATATCCTTTCACCATTGGTTCCAGACAAGCAAGGGTGTGGGGCAGTTGTACTTCTATTACATGCTCTTCGAAGACAATGTTAAGAAAATGAGAAGAAAAGACAATCCATAGTCTAGGAAAAACAAATATCACATATCTAAGAAGAAATTGTGCTCAGAATCTAGAAAGAACTCTCAGTACTATTAGGAAAGCAAACGCCCCATTAAAAATGTGGAGGCGGAGAAGATCAATGACTTGAATAGAACCATCACAAAAAAAAGATATGATTGAGAAAATAAGCATTAAAAGGTTTTTTTTAATTTATTTATTTTGGTACTGGTGATTGAATTTGGGACCTTGTGCTTCTGAGGCAGGCAGAAGAACCACTGACCTAAATCCCAACCCAAAAGGTTTTGAAATAAACTGTTATGGTTTCATCTAAAATATCCCTCACATGTGTGCCAAGGTATGGCATTTGAAAAGTGATTGAATAATGGGGTAACTATACTTATCAGGGCTATACTTACATTTACTGGTGAGTCCATAGTTGATTTTGCTATTAGGAGGTATGGCCCAATTAGAAAAGGTGGGTCACTGGGAACAAGATCTGAAAGGGTGTACTTTCCTCTGTCTCTGGCTCTCTTCCTTCTCTGTCTGCTTCAAAGTCCTGTGAGGTGAACAGATTTTCTCTGCCATGCTCCTCTGCCATGATGTTTGTGCCTTGGATCCAGTGATTATAATATAAGCTGAAACCTTTGAAAATATGAACCCAGATAAATCTTTTCTCTTATAAGTTGCACTTGCCAAGTATTTTGTCCCTGCAACAGAAAAACTAATACAACAGCATAAGCAATTAAGGAAATGGTCATTAAAATTACAATGAGACACAAATATAAAAATTCACTTGGGTGGTTAAAATTAAAAGAATTGACCATACTAATTGTTGGTGAGCATATAAAGGGACTGGAACTCAAACTCCTGAAGAGTGCAATGGTACAACCATTTTGTCAAAGTTTATTTACGCAACTTACTTTCTTAAAGTTAAATATACAGTTAACATACTATGAACCATTCCATTTCTGAGGGCATGGAAATCTCAAAAGAATGAAAGTGCATATCCATACAAAGCCTTTTATATATTACTAGAAGCTTTATTTGTAATAATCAATAACTGAAAACAAGCCAAACAAATGTTCATTAACAGGTGACTGAGTAAACAAATTGCAGGATTCCCACACAGTAGAAAACAAGTGAATAATAAATAGGGATGCCTCTCTTTGCTTCTGGGCTTATAAGATGAGCATTTTCCCCTCCCACACATTCCCATCATGATGTGCTGCCTCACCAGAGGCCTAAAACTAATGGGTTCACTTGATCATAGACTAGAACATCCAAGACCATGAACCAAAATAAAGTTTTCTTCTCTATAAGTTAAATGCTTCAAGTATTTCACAAAAGTGATGGAAAACTAACACAGGAAATGGTTACGAAGGAGAGGGTCAGACTTTGCTGCTATTATATACCTGAAAATGTGGAGAAGTGCTTGGAATTGATTTATGGGAGGAGTTCAGAAGAGTTTGGAGCAGGCTAGAGAAAGCCTAGAATATTGTAAACAGAGCTTAATGGGTGATCCTGGTAAAGGCTCAGAAGACTGGAATGCTAAGAGAAATATATGGACAGTGAAGGCCACAGAAATGAGGACTCTATGGGGAACTGGACTAGAAGCCATCTTTATTCCACCACAGCCAAAAATTTACCAGCATTTTATCCATTTCTAGAATGATGATGGACTAGTTGGACAAAATGATGATGGGCTTGCTTGATGGAGGAAATTTCAACCCAATGAAGCATCCAGCCTATAGATAGGTATTACTGGCTATGTTTTGCAAAACTTACCATGAGAATAATGAGTAAATAGAAGCTGAGTGGAAAGATTTGAAAAATTCTGGCTAGAAAAGGAGTGTCTAAAAGATTACAGCTAAGGAAAAAGGCATTGCTAAAGAGATTAATGATGATGAAAAGAAGATAAAACGATTTGTACCAAGACAAGAGGAAAGATGCCTTGAAATCTTAGGAATCTGCAAAGCCATTCCCCCCAACAGGATCAAAATTGTAGAAATGCAATTCATTTCAGAGACTTTCCAGGGAAAGTTTCCAGGGAAAATTTTTCCAGGCAAAATTGGTTGAGAAAAGAGCCCCAGGGTGACCATTCTTTCAGGACCACTTTCCAGATTCACTTTCCCAGGATTCATTTTGCCATGTTCAACTGACAAATCACAGAACTCACTACAGCCATGGTTCCAGCAAGTACAGGTACAGCTAACACTGGCAGCAGACCTTGGCATTATCCACATGACATTGGTTTTGCATACAGCAGAATGTAAAAATAAAAGTGTCATAGCACCTATCATCGAGATTTTAAAGGAGATCCTGGGATGTCAGGTGGTGTTCTGCAGGACTGAAGTCCCAACAAGAGGCCCCCTACCTGGAAATCCATAGTGGACCTGAGAGAGAGAAGCCAGAGCTGCAATGGCGATTCCAGAAAGGTAGAAGTACTGGGAACAGGAATACTCATCAGGGAAAGCTGCAGGCAGTGAGCAGAGATGAGAGCGGTCATAGGGCTGATACTAGCAAAGCCATAGGGGCAAGGCTGCTCAGCCCCTTAGGAGCCCAACTCCTAGGACAGGGTGTGTCACCAGTGCCAGACATAGGGATTTAAGAGTTAATGTTCGCCCTGGGGTGTTTGGTCTTGCTGTGAGCCAATCTCCTCCTTCTATTTTTCTATTCCTCCCTTCTGGAACAGGAATATGCAATCATTATTCTTGCATTGCTTGAGAAACCTAGATTAGTAAAGCACACTTTTGAATGCATCTGAGTGAGTCCTGATTACATGACATGGGCAACTAATCTGATCCCTGGTCCCTGGTACCTTTCTCCCAGTCTCATCACTTTCTCTCTGCTTCCGAGATGCCATGAATTGAGTGGCTTTCATTCACTGTGCTCTTCTCCCATGATGTTTCTGCCTTGAAGCCAGTTAACCATGGGTTGAAACCATGAGCCCAAATACACCCTCTCCTTTAAATTGCAGGTATCAGGTGTTTTGGTTCCAGCAATAAAAAGCTGACAAATACAGAATGTATACAAAGTACCTGACCCACCACTGCATCCTGGAATTATGCAGATTTTTAAAAAACTTTTATAGGGGCATACAGTTAAGAGCTTTCCTTGAATCTTACAGGAAAATTTGGACTGGATTTTTATTTAAGACACTTGGACTGCTTAACTCAATGCATCTTACATTGTGAAATGTTCATGAACCTGTAGGGGCCAGGGTGAAATGTTTTGATGAGGTCCCACAGAGTTCTATATGTAAAGGCTCGATCCTCAGAGTGGCATGGCTGGGAGTGGGTGGAACCTTAGGAAGGGGACCTGGTGGAAGATCCTAAAGTCACTGAAGAAGACATGCACTAATCAGAACCCTAACGTTCTCTTTCATTGCTTCCTGGCTTGTGAGGTGAGCCGTTTGATCCGCCACAAGATCACACCACGAAAGTTAAGTAATTTGCATAAACAATGGTTGAGCTGGAACCTAAACTCATCCCTGTTGCCTCCAGCGAAAGAGCCAAGCTCTCAACCATAGTGCATCACCAAAAGCTGACAGAAGCTAAATCTGGAGCTCAGAATACAGTATGCAAGCAACTCAGCATTGGAAGCCTGGAGCAGGTGGGAAGCAGTGCAAGCCACAGGCACATATGAGATCACTTTGGAGAGTATGAATGGGGAGAGGGCTGAGAGCGAAGTAGCAGGCAATCCTGCTGCATCAAACATGGTCTGAAACGGGTGTGGTGGCGCACGCCTGTAATCCCAGCACTCGGGAGGCAGAGCCAAGAGGATCGATGAGAGTTTGAGACCAGCCTGGGCTATCTAGTGAGTTCCAGGGCAGTCTCAAATACATAGTGAGACCCTGTCTCAAAAAAACAAAAAAATAAAAAAAATTTAAAAAAGTGGTCTGAGGAAGAAGAGCACATTAATGAAAACCAAAATAAGAGTAGGAAGAAGACAACAATATAGGAGAAAGATTAAGAACCAGGAGGCCAAAGAAGATGGCTTCAAGAAGCAGAAAAGCATGACTTCATTTCTGTTTCATTCGTGCATTTATAAACTCAACAAGTCTTCCTAGAGGAAGCTACTAGTGCTAGATTCTAGGGACACAATTATGCATGAGACAATCTCTTGTCCTCAAGGACTAATATTTTAAGATAAACATATAAATACATGCATAACCAGGAATTACTTGCTATAATAAAAACAATCCACAATTCAGAGTTGAAGCTCAAGGGAATAGTAAGGAGCCAGGAAACTGAGTAAAGTGTTCAAGAAGCTTTGACAGAAAAAAATTCACCCCCACTGTTCTCCATTATCTTTAGAATAAAGTACAATCTCCTTGCCAATCCTATGAAGACTCCCGGGACTAGTGTTTCCTTGGCAGTTCTTTTTTCTTCCAGACCTCTACTCCCTCCCTCTTCTCTGTGATGTTCGCTGATTCCATCTGTATACAAATTGATCTTTCTGTCCAGATGGTCACCCCTTGCTCACCTTTGCTAAGCTAAGAAATCACCTTCCAGGAAACCTCCCTGACTGCCCCAAGGAAGACTGGTCATTGTTTCCTCAGTATTTTAAAGCATGTCACTCATGTACCTCGCAAACATTTGTTTACTTCTCATCTTCTTACTAGACTGGGAGATACTGTAAATCAGAGAATTTATTTTTCATTTTTGTGTTCCTGAAACCCAGAGCAGAGGGGGATGCTCCATAAACACCGGTTTGAAATCTGTTTGAAGAATGAGGGAATGGGTGGACAAATGAACAAATGGGTCAGAGAATATAATTTGTAAGTATCTTAGAAGCCTCATGCTTACCTATTGAGGCAAAGCCAACTGTGTGTATAAACAAGATACACGGACATAGATGTGTGCTTTTTGGACACAAATGTACAAAGTTTACTGATTTAGTGACACAGGAAAATTTGTGGGTGTTCAACCACTGAGCTCATCCCCGGCCTTTTTCTTTCTGACCTCAAACCTGTGCTCCTCTGCCCCAGCCTCCCCAGTATCCAGGATTGCAGGCATGCACCATCTGGTCTAGCTAAAACATTTACCTTTTACCATATACATTTCTACCAGTTTGTTTGAATTCTACTCAAATATTCAGGGCAAGGAAAACATAGTCTTGGAGCAGAGATAATAACAGGAATTTATAATGTGGGGTGGGGTAGGCAAATGTGTCTGGCAGCAGTGCAAGAGCCCTAATGGTCAGTAGGGACTGAGATGGGAAAGGAAATACTGAGGGAAAGAGCTATCGGGATGAAGGTAAGAGGGTGAGAGGTTGGATAAGGGGTGGATAAGAGCCAGCACACTGGCTCTCACATCAGAAGTGTGAGGTCATCATGTGCTAAATGGTGACGTTGGAAAATGATTTAACTATCTAAGTCTCAGTTCTCTCACACGTAAAAGCAGTAATGCCGTTCATGAGACTGACCCAAGAATGAAAGGAGATAGTTCAATGAGAGCCCACAGTGAAAGCAGTAAACAGGAGATGCTGTCCGTAAAGGGGCTGTGGATCCATCCTCTCTCTCTCGGCCTTTTCGTGTTTCTGCCAACTCCACCACAGTCTCCAGAAAATTTATCAGCCTTAAACATGGAGCCATAGCAAACTTCCCAGTCCTCTTAGCATGCCTAGCCTCTGGCTTGATGTTACCGGGCTTTATTAAAGAGCTTAGGACACATGATGAAAAGACATAAAATGGAATTATGCTGCCTGAAGATCAAGAGTAAAGCCTCAAACTCATAAAAGCCTTGTCTTGACTAGGTGTTCTCCACCCTGCTCAAGACATGTTTAAACTTCTAGCTGAAAGATATTTAGGTTAGATTGAAGAAAAACATCCTAGAATGAACTGGCAAAAACATTCTAATTAACTGCCAAAAGAAGTTATGAATGTTCCTTGTCTAGAAGTACCTAGGTGAAATAGCTACTTACAATTTGGCTTGGATACAGTGAAACGTGAACTGACATCTTTTTTCCTTTTCATTTTTTAAACTGTAGTCTATGAAACACTTCGGGGACTATGAGCTGCAAGGATAATCATTCACAGAATTTCTGTCTGTAACGTACCGCCATGGTTTTTATATTCAGCATCTTCTCTTCTGTCCTGCAGTAGAAACAGCATATGTCAAACTCTAATCTGCAAGAGAATCATATAAAGATTCAACCTTGTCTCCAAGACTCTTGCTATGGTTCAGACCTAAACTGTCCCCTCAAAAGGCTCATGCATTAAAGGCTTGATCCTCAGGGCAGCCACATACAGAGATGGGGCCTAGAGAAGAAACTGGGTCACAAAGGCATGAACCTCTTCAAATGATTACTACATTGATGAGTTCATAGCCAAATGGATTGCTAGGAGGAGGGGCACAGTGAAGGAAGCATGTCACTGGGAATGTGCCTAACTAAGAATGTATTTTGTCCCTGTGGATCTCTCCTCCTCCGCCACCCTCCTCCTCTTCCTGCTTCTCCTCCTTCTCCCCCTCCTGCTTTACACCATTTCAGGCTGAAAAGAAACAGTTCTCCACAAGAACATGGAAGTGTGATTCCTAGGAGCAAGGTGGGGAAAGAAAAAGTAAAGGGCATGTGATGGATCAATCAATTGATCGACTGTGTGTGTATGTTTGTATTTTCTGGGAAAAAGAAAGACTATGCGAATATAGAGTCTCTTGATCTATCTTCTACCATAGGTCAATGATCCAGCTGCTAACAAAGTCCATGGAAATAAATTGGAAAAAATAGAGAAGATGTCGGTGCAGTACAGGGAGGTCAGAGGAAGAAGGAAGACCACAGAAACTTAAATATGTTGCTCTTTCATTGGCAGATAGGTTGTATCCTTTACTATAATGTCCACTATTCACGAAAGACCACTAATTGAGCAGCAGTCAGTCCTCTCTTATTTCATTGTAGCTGGACCCACAGCAGCTCAGAAAAAGGCTTGTGCATGCCTGTGCTTGCCTGACCTTCTCACTAGCTGGAGTAGACCTGCCTGTGATCAGCAAGGACCTTGCTGTCCAGAATAATGCAAAAGTGAGGAAAAAAAAGACAAGATATAAGGTACCTGTAATCCTGAAGAGTCACAGAGAGCAAAGCCAATCCAAACTAACAGAAATTCATTCCTCTCCATTTCAGTGATGATGTTGCGGGCCCCTTTATAACCATGATTTAATTTTGAGGGGAGGGGGTTTGAGACAGGGTCTCACTATGTAGTTGAGACTGACTTGGAACTCACTATGTAGCCAAGGCTGGTCTTGAACTCACAGCGATCCTCCTGCCTCAGACTCCCAAGTGCTGGGATTACTGGTGTGCGCCACCACGCCTGGCCACCATCATTTAATTTTTACCTTAATGAGCGTTACAACATTTTGAATTTAAGATCTTAAAATGGAACTAAATTGCCTTTGGGTGATTTGTTTTCTCTCTTTAATATAAACCTTCTAAGATTTCTAGACACAGATGATATTATGGGCTATATGGCTATATTCACAGGTGAGGTCTTTAAAGAGGGCACTATGTGGGCTTTAATTCAATAGGTAGTGTCCTTATGAGATTAGGATGCATACAACTGAAAGAGATTAGGATGCATACAACACAGACTGAGAGACAACCATACAAAAACAGAAAAAAAAAAAAAAAAAAAACAACAACAGCCATGTACAAGCCAAGCAGAGAGGCACCAGAAGATACCAACTCTGACAATATCTTGATCTCAGATTTCCATCCTTCAGAACTGTGAGAACATAATTCTGTTGTTTAAGCCCCTCAGTCTGTGGCACTCTGTTAGGGCAGCCCTAGGATACTAATACAGATCATAAGTGCAAGTGCTGAAATCTGATTCTTTCTTCTGGAACCCAAACGGGATTTTCTAGGTTTTTTTCTCCAATAAAAAATAAAGGAGGGTATTAGGGATGGAAAGAAGGATTATATGATTCTTCTGTAATTGAAATCTTTGGAGAGAGGGCAGGGAAATGGGAAAAAAAAATAAGAACAAAGATACATCATGTAAAGGTACAAGATTCCAATGATGAATGTAACTGTACTGTATACCTAAAATGTACTAATAAACTTAATAAAAAAAATCTTTGGACTTTTTTACAAGGAAAAAAGAGGACTTATTCAAGCTTTGACTGTATCTGAACTTTCATTAACTATTTTAAAATAAATTTGGGTCTACATATCATATCATAATCAAAATTGAATTCCAGATAGATTAAAGACTTCAATGTAAAATGCTAAAAGCGAATCCAATAACATGTAGGAAATCATCTTTGTAGTCTACAAGTCAATAAAGTTTTGCTGAACATGAAGCTAAATCCTCGCATCATAATAACGCAATTGGGTAGTTTAATTTCATCAAAATGGCAAACTGTAGTTCAACTGAATAATGCCCTACAAAAACTTAACTAAAGATAGTCACTATCTAAAGCCAAAGGATATTAATATATGATTATGCCCTTCAAAAGAAACAAAACTTCTGCAAATAAACACAAAAATGATGCTATAACCACTATAAATATAGGTACAGAAGGCTGGGTGTGGTGGTGCACACCTGTAATCCCAGATCAGTGGTTCCACCACCTGCCTCACAAGCCCAAGGTCCTGAGTTTGATCCCCGGTACCAAAAAAAAAAAAAAAAAAAGAACTGAAAGCTTAAATACCAAAGAGATTCTATTTACCCATTAGAATGATAAAAATCAGAACTCTAGATAACATAAAGTATTGGAGAGGAGATGAGAATGAGAGAAACTATCAGACATCATTAGAGGGAATATCGATCAGTCCAGCAGTTCTAGAAAGCAGTCTGTCACTATTGGGGAAATGATGACAATATTCTGTGATCCAGCAGTTGGTGTCTGAGTATATCTACATCTCTGAGTAGTCAACCTCAAGACCTATAAGATAACATGTACCTGAATATTCCTAGTTATAGTATTGTATATTAGGAATAATGCCCATAACTAGGGGAAAATTAGTAAAATGAGATAGAGGTTGCTATGGTTTGAATCAGGTTTAAATGTATAAGTTTCAAGACAGGGGAAACAATATGACTGCAGGAGATTAAAGGTGGTACCTTTGGGAGGTGTTTAGTATTAGGTAAATTCAGGAGGGTGGAGCCCCCATAATTGAATCTTGGTGGCTTTGTAAAGGAGAGAGAACAGAAGAGACACAGACCACACATACTCCCTATCTCTTGTCATGTGATGTTCTGTGCCACCTCAGTTCTCTACCAGAAAAATGGCCATCGCCAAATGTGGCCCCTTAACCCTGCACCTCCAAAACTATATGCTGAAATAAATCTATTTTTTATACTTACCCAGTCTGTGGTGTTATGTAATTAGCAACCGAATACAGATTATAGAGGCACACTGTGAAAATACTATACAACTATCTAAAATACCAAACTGTCCAAACATGACATATTTTCTACAGAATATATAAATTAAACATTGTGGTAGTTGTCTTTTGGAGAACAAATGGAGATTAAGGACAGCAGTAGAACTGAATTGGGTCTTGCATGAACTGATGATGCTTTACTAAAACCGAGGAGTATAGTTATCTCAATTCTTCAGCTGAAATTTAAGCTTTCTCTCCCCCACCCCAAGTTCACCACCTTCCAGGAAGTCATATCTGTAATAAAGATCCTGGAGCAAAATCATCTAATATTTTTAAATATTTTTGGATGTATACCTCAATGGTTTGAAGTCAGGATTATTTTTGAAATTATATTTCATTAGCACCAACTGGTTCAGTGGGCACAGGATCAGAACATAGTACCCCTCCAAAAATGCCTTTAATCTTTTCTTATACCCTTGCTACATGACTCATTTGCCAAGTGACTATACCTGTAATCCTATAAATTGATTGTAGTTTGACCCATGTTGTACCTACCTTGTGATTTTGCCGTATAAATTACCCCTGACAAAGAGCCTGAGTGGCTACCCACTTAGGATTCTTCTTGAAAATCCAAGAGCCATTCTTCTCCGCATTTTCAATAAAACTCTCCTAACTTCCTCTTTTGGTTTGGGACATTACTGGATGTTGTGAGACCATGAACTCAGGCACATATGATATCTAACAGGTTGGGAGTTATTTTTCCCATATCAAAAGGACATGTAATGTCTCTTCAACGTTTCATATGTTGCTAAAGGCGATGGAGATTTTGTTGTTTTGTTCTTTTCTTTCTTTGGAAATGAAACAAAAAGTTCTTAAGGTCTCTGCAAACACATTCTCATTTACAGTTTTAGCGCAGCGGTAATCTAATCCTATTAGGTTCAGACCTTGAAGCAGTCATTTTCTTTTCCACATTTAAAAAATATTCTAATTCTTATGAATCTATACTTCAATTTGCTTTCTGAAAAAATGTTTTTACAGAAAGTTAGAAAATCCAGGTACACTTGCACTTTTTTCTAAGAAACATCCTCACCGTTGCAATCCCGGAACGGATTTAGCAGGTACGGTATTCTTTCAGAAACCACAATGCTGTCTCTTTAACCACTGAAAGGGAGGAGGCAGGACTGCGCCCTGGAGCAGCCTCTGATTGGTCCCGCTGGCAGGAAGTGGGCGGTGAAAGCGCCGCTTCTGTTATTGTACGTCGCGGCCTGACGTGAAGCCTCGGAGAAGGAAGGTTTCAGGCCGCAGCTTCAGCCTTCGCTTTGAATCGCGGGTGTGGGGACAGGGTGTCCAGAACGGGCCCCATTCATTCTAGTGGGTTCCGGGCCCTGGCAGCCTTTTCGCGGAGGTG
The DNA here is from genome assembly GCF_012274545.1 of Fukomys damarensis. Taxonomy (NCBI): domain Eukaryota; kingdom Metazoa; phylum Chordata; class Mammalia; order Rodentia; family Bathyergidae; genus Fukomys; species Fukomys damarensis. The sequence continues at coordinate 110,605,519 of NW_022900928.1, read as the reverse complement.
CCGTGCGCTCGCCACCTGGCCGCAGTGGACCCGAAGTCCGCCCAGCGCCGACCCCGTCCGGTGGCCGGTAGCGGGAGGGAAGGGAGTTGCGGCCGCGAGGTCCCCCGTGCGCTGCCGCCTCCTGAGATCTCTCTTTCCCTTGTCCTGCAGGCTCGCTTCCGGCGTCATGGCTCAAAGGGCCTTCCCGAATCCTTATGCCGATTATAACAAATCCCTGGCCGAAGGCTACTTTGATTCTGCTGGGAGGGTGAGTTTGGGGTCCGTCCGCCTGCATCCCCACCTGCCCTCCACCTGCCCTCCACCCGAGGGCTGCAGGGAGCTCTCTGGCTTGCAAAAAAGGGATCAAAATCCCCCTTTAAGAAGTATGACTTGAGGAAAAGATCTATAGAAAATAAATTTCAAATGTACAGAATAGACTGTTGCGTGTATAAAATGTAATGTTGAATGTGAGATAAAAAATAACTTCAATCACTGGGAATATAAATTATAAAAATTTGGGCTATGCAGTTTACCAGGTCGCTGGCATTTTTTAATCTGTTTTGGTTTGCTTCCTAAGTAGAGGTGAAAATCCTAACGGTGTTCACGTGTGCCGCGTTATTCCTTTAAAACTACACAGGAGTGGGCAGGATAATGATGAGGGGAAACTGGATATGTGGTGAAGATGTCTTTAAACTGATGCTACCACGAGATGTGGGAGATAGGCTTGAAATTCTTCGTCACCACATGCCACCCTTTGCAGGACATTCCCAAAACTGTTAAAATAAAGATTAAAAAAACAGTAGAGCGTTAAACTGGTCAGCAAGTCACAAAGCACTTGCACAAGACCAATCTGGGTGTGTAACACCAGGGCCTGTAGGTTTCTCATACCTCTCTGGGTGAATTGTTAGGAGGGGATACAGCACTTTTAAGAATGCCTGGTTTTGAGAAATCCTGACTGCTCTCGCATATTCTTTCCCAATTTATTTATTTGACACTTAGCAGACACACAAAAAGGATTTCTTATGTGATATAATGGTCTTACAGCTTTCAGCCCTTAAGACATTGTTCTTTATAGATTAACACGGATAGAAGAGATGGGGAAGAGGTACGGGGTCGAAGGCTAACAAAATGTATAAGGATGTAAGGTCAGTCTGAAAGCTCTTTATAAAACTACCTTGAGTTTAGATGCTTCCCTTTGGCGGTTAGGGCCCGCATACTGGCTAGCTCTGCAGATCCTGAGGCTGAAATGTATGTGTTGTTTGGAGAGGACAAGCTGTTTCATGCTAGCATAGCAAAGAAAACACTGGAAGGTGTGTCTTCCTGACTGGAGGCTTCAGTAAAATGGAGAGCTCTATTTAGGCTGCTTATAAGTGAAGCACTTTTTACAAATTTAATTCATTTCCAAGTGAGGAAAATAAATGATATTCATAAATGTAACCTTTGATCCCAAAATAACTGTAATTTACTGTCTCACATATTCTTTGGACAGATCCTACTTAAAAACCAGCATAGGGGTTCTAAGATTATTTTATGTTGAACTCAAAAGATCAGACCCAGAAATCTGCCCTACTTAATTCTTTAAACATTTCAAAAAGGAATTGCTGTGTTTTGTGGCATCTAAGAAGAAAAAAGGGCTTTTAGAGATCCAATCACATTATTGCCAGAGTATGAATAATTAGTTCATTGGCAAAATGCAGTCAGTATTTTCATTCAGGTCACCTTTATTAAATGTGGCCAAGGCAGAAAGTAACTTCCCTTGCTCAGACTGGGACAGTCTCATAATTCTTGGCCTCTAAGTAATGCCAAGCAAGATGGCAAATTCTCCATGATCAGTGGAAGTAGCTTGTCATTTGTATACACTCTTCTTTCTGAGATGTATAGGCCCGTATATTAATATGTAAGTAAATTTTATCTTACTGAACATTTTCACATCTTAGTGAAATCTTCATCTTTTGGCAGAAATTAAATAATAGGAATGTGTTGGTCAAACAGTGGTTTCTTCAGAGTATAAAGTGAGGAATCATAGTGGTGCCTCAGAATAAATAATCCAGACATGGTTGAAAGTTTGATTTGCCTCCTGCTCATGGTGGCGCACACTCATAATCTCAGCACTTGGAAGGCTGAGGCTGGAGAATTGCTGCAAGTTTGAGGCCAGCCTGGGCTACATAGCTCAAGGCGAGCTTGAACTACAAAGGGAGACCCTGTCTCAAAAAAGAAAGTTTGATGTGCCTTATCAGGGTGCTCCTCAGAAGGGAATGTCTTTTTAAATTATTCATTCTAATACTACCTTCTAACTCTGGTGTTAAGATGATAAAAGGTAATAGATTTGTTTTGACAAGTCTTACATGGTGAAATAAAATATACCCTTGAAATGTTCCTCAACACTGTTTTTTTTGTTGTTGTTGTTTTGTTTTGTTTTGTTTCTTGAGACAGGGCCTCACTATGTAGTTGAGACTTACCTGGAACTAACTGTGTAGCCCAGGCTGGTCTCGAATTCACAGCGATCCTCCTGCCTCAGCCTCCCAAGTGCTGGGATTATAGGTGTGCATCACCACACCGGCTCCTCAAAACTGTTTTGAAATTTTACAGTGTGGAAAAATCCAATTTTGGGGTAACGTGAGTTCCTAAAGTGATTGATACATAAAGTGTATTGATTAGTGATTGTGAGGGCTTCACAGTTTCTCCTGTGGGTGTAGCCTTCACATGGATGTTCCTGACCCCAGAGCCCAGCCATGATGTCCTCTCAAGCCATGTGCACATTATTTCCTGCCATAAACCTTTGGGCTGCTAAGAATGGTAAAAACTGGCAACATTTATGTCCCCTAGTGGAAGTGACCTGTTCCACACAACTCCTTTAATCTTCAGAGTACTTGTAGAGTTGGTAGGGCAGGTGTTACCATGCTGAGTCTGTAAAGGTAACTGAGCAGAAAGAGATTACCACTTAGCTGGTACAGGAAGGGCATAGCCAGGCTCATACACTCAGCAGCACCTAGGATTCCTCCTTTTCCCTGGGACTCTGCTGGAAAAGAGTTTTGATGCTACCTTTCCCATTCTTTGTACTATGCTTGAGGTTCCTAAGGTATGTGGATGTGTTTTGCTTGTCTTACGCTACTTCTTCGATATTAAAACACTGCATATGAGCTGGGCACGGTGGTGTGTGCCCATAATCCCAGCCCTCAGGAGGCTGACACAGGAGGATCATCGTGACTTCCAGACCAGCTTGGGCTACATAGAGGGATCAAGGCCAGCCTGCATTATATAGTGAGACCCTTTCTCTAACCAAGAAAAAAAATTTGCAACTTTTAAAAGAAATAAAGCCAAAATGTTACTTTCAGGGGATTGAATCCAGAGACTTCAAAGCAGCATGCATCTTTTGATTTGTGGTTAATTTAATACAATGATTTTTCTGATATTAAATCATATTGGTTTAATAGGTGATCCCTGTTGAAAATTTTTATATGTAAAACATTAAGTTATAATAATACTTGCTTTGAGTAGAAAAACATAGTAATACTTTTTGATTTTGTTAATCTGCTGTTAATTGATAGTTCTCCCAGACAGGAAAGTAAGGTAGGTGAAAACTCTCCTGCTTCTGGTAGCCTATAGTGCAGGAAGTTGAGTGGCCCATATTTCTTGATACTTGTTTTCCCTTAATATCTACAGCTGACTCCTGAGTTCTCACAACGCTTGACCAATAAGATTCGAGAGCTCCTTCAGCAGATGGAGAGAGGCCTGAAGTCAGCAGACCCTCGCGATGGCACCGGTTACACTGGCTGGGCAGGTATGAGGCAAGTTGTGAGCTGGCTGAGCATCTCCTGTGCAGAGCTGCAGAGCTGTCTGCCTGAGCGCCACACCCTGAAATGCTTGCTGCATCTGCATGTGAGTCACTGCCTCCACGGGGTGCTGTGCTTTCCACCACTGACCCCCACCTCCTGGAGTTGGAGAGTCTCCAGTGAGGGCATGGCAAACATACTGCCAGCATTCATGCCCGAAGTTTGTGAGGAGAAAAACTGGTTTTCGGCATTATATGGTTAATTTAGAGATGGAATTTCAGTGGGGAGAATTAGGCAGAGTTCTCAAACAAATTGCCTGAGACAGAGGTGAGGATGATCATCCTCAGGGCATAAAACTCTTCGTTTTTTTGAGCAATTTGTTATGATCTATGCAGATATCTGTGTAGGAGCAGGAGGCAAAGCATCAATTCTGTGAACCAGTCTTTCTGTGTGGTCAGCTCTGACAGGTCTGTCATCTCAGTATTACCAATCTAGGAGCTTGGAAGAACTTGGGGAGAAATAGCACATTTGTGTCCAAACTGTGAGAGAGAAACCAAAGAAGAAAAGTTGAAAAACTACAATTAGTTTAGCTAGTATAGAGAGACAGAAAAAGGAAAGCAGTCTAGAAATTTGTTTCCCGTTTACTTTGACAAATGGAAAAAGAGGCCTGATATTTTATGTACTGGGCCTCACGGTACAGATTTGGATCCTGTGAGTTGTGAACCAGATGCAGGAATTTTATATTGTGTTTTACAGGCATCAGTGGTCTCGATGCAGATAGTAAGACAGCTTCTTCATGAAAGAAATTTCCTATAGCAGTTTCTTAGCAATCCTTTGTAGCAACATATGATTTTGTTTTTCCTAAGGAGGATAGGGAAGAGAGACAAAATTAGTAGAATTGAAATCCTTGGGAGTCTTAGGTCAGTATTTGTCAGAATAGATTAGATAATATTCGGCTGTTATAATGTAATTTTAATATTTTTGTGGTTTTTAGATGCTTAACAAAAATGTTAACATAAGAATAAAATCAAAGTAAACTTCAAGAAGGGAGTTACAAATGTTTTTAGCTGTTGTGTTGCCGGTCTGGTGTAATTGGTACATTGATCTCATTAGAAAACATTACTTTTTTTTTTTTCAAAATCTTTCAAATTCAAACAAAAGTAGACAAGCACAGTTCACGGTTGCTTTTAGCTTTGCTCTTCATTGCCACATTATAGTGATACATTAAGGCCCAGACCAGATTTTGGGAGTTTCTATTATTTTATTGTCTCTAGCCAAAAAAAGGACTGATAAATGGCTAGAATTCCAGGATTGATTACAAAAAAGAGTGACTTAAATTTCTTAAGTCACCAGTTCAGATGAGCTTCTATTATTATAAGGCACCTTGCCATAGGAGAAAAAGAAGTAGGGATTGATTTCAATCCTTAATTAATTGAATTAATTGACAATCTGAGGAAAGCCACCAGCCAGACCTCCCTAATTGCTAAGGCTAGTTGAGAACTAAAAATTAAGCTTTCTTTAGAAAAAGAAATGCAGATTGTTTAAACTTGGTGGCTATGTGAGATTTCTAGCATCATGTTAGATGCCAGTATCTTGTCCCTAAGTATGGCTGACATTCTTTCCTGGCCCCTGAAAGCAGCTTATATGGCAAGTGCCTGAGGCAGACTGGCATACGGAACAGTTAGGATGTCTTCAGTTGCTGGTTGTTTTATGATACAGCATAAAATCTACTAGATAAATTTGCTAATGGCTTTTAAGGTAGGGTTCCTAATGTCTCCTAATTGAACACTGTTAAAAAGCCATTATTCCCACATAAAATAGATTGTTTTCTCCACTGTTTTGATAAGTAAAATTCTTCCTTGTGCCAGTGTTCAATCTGAATAACATAAAGCTCTGAGTTATATAGGAAACTAAATCTGATTTGAGCACAGAAAAATCATATTAAAACTTTCTTCCATTATATTGTAGCTTTATAATTTGTGTCCATTTATAACTGCAACTGTATTACGAAAAAGTTTGCTCACAAAAAACACTATAAAAATATTTGGTGTTTTGTGTCAAAACAATATTTATATAAAGATACGTGTATTTGTATATTGCTTTGTGGATGCCCCGTGTTATCTTTCTAAACATGATAGTTCTTAGGAAACAAGGATAATGGTTTTTTTAACTTTGCTCAGCAATAAATTTATGACCATATTTTAAAAGTATTACCTTTTTGCTTGCTCTTGTTGCTGACTTGTCCAAAATTACATTACTTTAAGAAACATTAATTTATTATAGAAAATCTTGTTAAAACTTTTTTCTTCAGTATTGATATTTAGTATTTGTTATTGGTATACATTGAAAGCTTTTGCAAGTTATCATTCTGTTATTATATCATTTATATGAGAAAATGCATGATTATAATTAGTTAGAACTTTAAATTAGACTCTTTTCCTATCAAATTTCATTCTTCAGTAGAAATATGGTCTGGTAGCTAATGCTGGTCCAGATAAGATTATGACTTGGAATGTAATTAGGTTTAGCTATCTATACCCAGAAAAAGAAAACAAAATTATAGTGGTTTAAATTACGTAATGTATCTCTCATGTGAAAGAAGGCCAGAGGGAGGCAGTCCAGGGCTGATAGAGTAGCCTCAGGTAGTTAGTAGGGACCTTGTCTGCTTTCTTTCTGCTTCTGAATCCCTCTGCTACTAGTTGTACCTCTTGGTCAATATGGCTGCGAAAGATCCAGCCATTGCATCAGCTTTTCAGGCTGCTGGAAGGAAGAAGAAGCAAAGAAGAATGCATTCCCTTGAAAATGGCTTCTTAGAAGTCCTACGTAGTATTTCAGTTCTACCTATTTTGCATTGGCTGGGACATAGTCACATAGTCACTTTTGTCAACAAAGACGGATGATAAATATATTCTGTTACCTGAGATTGTGTTCTCTTATTAAAGAATAGATTTTTAGATAAAACCTAGTAATCCCTGTTTTATCTCCTATGTGGCAGGAATATGATCTTTATTACTTTGTTTTGCACAAACTATTTAGACAGTGAACCTTGGTTTTCCATTTGTAAAAGGATTTCTTAACATTTGTCCACCTGGGGAGGGATTTTTGTAAGAATAAATTTATCAGTAACAAAATATTTTTAAATTTGCTAAGCAATATTTTATCTGCTCTTTTTCTTGAGGGAGAGTCATTCTGTGTCGTTTCATGATACCTTTTTTTTGTTTTGTTTTTGTTTTTGTTTTTTTGGTAGCGGGGATCAAACTTGGAGCCTTGCACTTGCGAGGCGGGCAGCAGAACCACTGAGCTAAATCCCCAGCCCTGATACCTTTATTTTTTATGTCTTTTTCTTCATTTCAGTACTTCATGATCTTCATAAAGCCTACTCTAGAAAGAAGTATTATAGGAATGCCAAATCATATTATTACGAGAACTAGTTGTATCTTAAATCTAGAGAGAACTGCGACTAATTCTAGAATTAACATTGTGAAACATTGCTGTTTTCTCAGCTTGATTAATGTCTCTCTCTCTTCCACTGCTGGTTCCTCTGGAGTTCGTATTTGCTGGTGGGAGTCCTCAGTCCTTAATTTGCTTCTGTCACGCATCTGTGTTAAGCCCCATGATCACACACCTCTGCTTCTGCTTCATATCTCAGGCTGCCCGGTGACTTTTATTCACACTGTGCATAGAGTTGTGTCTGTTCTCATTTGATCTTCAAAATGAGAGTTCTAGTCAGAGGCTAAAGCACCCTGTGTGTTCTGTGGTACGTATGTACTTAAGACCAAAACCTTGGGGTTCAATCATTTTTCCCATTTCCTGTCTTTGCAGCAAAAACTAAGACTAGTGGTAACACTATGCTTACTAAAACTTCTGCTAGCGCACCTCTGCATGTTATATATACTTTGGGAAATGATCATTACAATTAGAACTTTACCATCTTGTTGTGTTTATTGTTTTGTTTGAGATAGGGTCGCACTGCATGGTTCAGGCTCGGCTTGAACTTGCGATCCTCTTACGTCAGCCTCTGAAGTGCTGGGGTTACAGGCATATACCACCACATCCAGCTGGAACTTTACCATCCAATTCATTATGTTTCATTCCCCAGTAGAGTATGGTCTGATAGTTAATGCTCAATCAAATAAGATTAAGACTTGGAATCTAGGATCTTTCAAGCATTCCATCCATACAAAATGCTTTGTTGGTCAAGGTGATATGTACAAGTTTAAACAAATTTAAAAGAAAGCAAATAATTGCTTTAGAAAATATTTTATTTTCACTTTATAAATTACTGTGAAACTGAAATTACCTTGGCTTTTTTGCGGGGGGTACCAGGGATCAAACTCAGGACCTTGTGCTTTCAAAGCAGGTGGTGGAACCACTGAGCTAAATCCCCGGCCTCAACCTTGGCTTTTATTTTAAAATAGCAGCAGAGAACATAATACAGTGATGAAAGAGGTTTATGTGGAATTTTATTAGAATTCAAACACCTTTCCACTAAAGCCTACATATTGATACCTGTTGGTGTTGTACCATAAGCTCGATCCATGAATCTTACCTTTTCCAATTCACAAGAGAGAAATGCTGTGTGATCCTAGGAAAGGTAAGAGGAAATCTTTTTATAACCTAAAACTGTCTCTTACTGACAAATGAGGCAATACTTGCCATAAATCCCTCTGGTCTCTCTTATACTTATCTAGGAAAAGGGTGTTGTGATTAATCAGTTCTTCAGACAGTAATTGAGAGTTAACATTACTACTATACATTACTGTTCAGAAAAAAGATCCAGTAATTTAATAATAAAATATATTGAATGAATTTTGATTTTCAAGAGAATGAGGATCAACAGTATGCATTTTCATGATCAGTTGGTTATTGAAAAACAGGAGAAAGATCCAAATGCAATTCCTGTTAATAGTTATGCTACTTAAATGACAGTGTGTGCAGATAAACAAAAACTAATTTTATATGCAGGTCTCATCTTAAGTGCTTTGCATTGGTTCACTGTTCTAACCCTCAAAATAGCTCCAGGGCGCAGATACTGTTCATGTCTCCATTTCACAGATGATCAAAATGAAGCAAAGGAAGTCCGTGTCTCATTCAGAGTTACACAGCCAACAGGTGGCACAGGTAGAATTCAAGCTCCTGAGTTATATTCTTTGAAAGGGGGGCGGGGGCAGGAGAGAGAGGAGACAGGAGAGAGAAAAGAGGGGAGGGGAGACAGGAGAGAAATATTCTCAGCTTCTGCATTTGGGTTTATTCTGTACATTTTGTAAGTGAAGAGGATTTATTTATGAAGAAGCTGATAGGAGTTTGAGCAATGACAATCTGTACTTGTCTAATACAGACATTTTAGAAATGGCTAATGACTAGTCGGATTTGAGTATTTTATTTTTTAAAAAATCTGAATAAGCCCTGATGGAATATGAGAGGAATATGGTAAGAGAGAGGAAAACAGGGCTTATTAGATATGCAGGAGTAATCACCATTAAGTCTATTGGGAAAAGGTATTTTTGATTGGTCAAAAAGTAAACCTCTGGAAAAATTTATGGGCAGTTGGAACTAGAAAAATGAAATCGCTAGCATTCCTTTATGGAAACTGTCTCCCCCCACTTACTAATCCTTCATTAACATATTCAGTGTAATTTCAGGATGGAAATTAATTGGTCCAAGACAAGATTTTTCTTAAGATTGCTTGTATTTGAAATGTTTTGTTGAGGATCTTCTTGAGTGAATTATTATCCATAGTAGGAAATCAATTAGTAGCTCTTGCAGCTGTTAATGAGAGATGTTTTAAATGGACAGCCTTGATTTCTTTTCACCAAAATCTTCTCTTATGTAATGTAGTACATTGAAGTATAATGTGTCATGATGTTGATGTAGGACACATACCAGCAATAAGCACTGAGTTACGTTTTTAGCCTTATATCTCTTCCCAGTAGATTTACAGGCGTTCTTTCAGTATGTGGTCACAGCATGTGTAGCAAGGGAAACATTTTGCTTATTTCCATGCCCCATCAAGAACTGTTAGTGTACATGACTCTACACATAGCACCCCACAGTGTAGAAAACAGCAGTTGCAGAGGCCCCCATGATTGAATATTATGGTCAGCTACTGAGTGGGCCTTGTGGACCCATTTTTTTTAACATAGTAAAAAGGTTGAGTAAACCCAAGGGATGGCTCATCTCACTTGTGTCTTTAAGAAAAAATGAGGGAAAGTGCTAGCTCTCATTTAATTTCATTTCATTTTTTTCTCTTAACTCTGATGATTCCTAGGAGAAATGATGATCAGTTCACATTTTAACACATGCACACACACACACACACACACACACACACACACACACAGGACTCTAGGGGCTTTAATTCTTAAAGCCATGACCCAAGCTTCTGTAACCAACTCACAAAGTTAATGAGGCTGAGATTGACATATATTTCCTCTTTTCAAGTGCTACGTAACATTTTAAGTAAGAAGATACACAGTGTAATCCTTGGAGTACTATTAGCTTGCACTCTAAATGCAAGTCATTACAGTGTTTCAAGATGCTGTTCCTCTGATCTGCCAAATGTACAGGCTTTGAGCTCTGGCTCCAGCATGTGGGTCTTAGTTACTGCTGACACCAGATTTATTTGAAAGGAATCGCTCTGGTCTGCTGTCTTCTCTTTGCAATTTGATCTCCTTACAAAGTAGCTGTACATCAGAGCCAGCAGCATTTCAGTGTCTAATTTGAGCCCTTACCAAATGTCCTTCACCTTCAGAAGAGGCACCTATCCCTCCCAGCCAGAGCTGTTAGGGCAAGTGGAAGAAATCAAGCACACAGATTCATGTAAGCTTCATTGGAGCCATTCTCAGTGACTAATAGAAATCTTTGCTAGGAGTGTTGCCCACCAACGTCATTTTACTCTAGTTACCTTCAGTTACTAAGACAGGCTTGAAACAAGATTAGGGTTACATGTTACCAATGCACAAAGAGCAGGATGAGTGTTGTCACCAGATCGGAAGAAATGATAGGCAGTGAAGATGTGTCTAAGCAATTTGACTTTTAAACAGTCAACACCAAGAAGGCTACAACTGTGTCATGTCATTCTCATTCCAAGAACTTCAACATTTGGCACAATGTCAGGTCCATACATTAATTGGTGCTTAATAAGTATTTGTTGAATGAATGAATGGATGAATGGATGCATGAATAAACAAATACAAAGTGCTCTGCCCTTGCAACTCTGGCTACTACCTATGCCAACTAAAAACAGTTACTTTAAGTTAGATGGAATGGGGAAAGGGTGGAAATTAAACTCATGTCGTATCTGTTAGGATGTAAGTAACTTAATCCAATTCCTGATTCAATTGAGTCATGAACAGAAATCAGTTCATAACATATGCTTTGTAGTTGGTAAAATGGATGAAAGGCATATTATATAGATCTGTTGGTAAAGGAGGCTTCCTCTTTGTCACCCTTAGTCTTCACCTAAACAGCGTTTGAACAGTCCAGGGTGCCCGTGGCCACAATGGAAACAGGAAACAGGCAAAGTGATAGAGCCCGAGGACAGAGCAGATTTCGGAAAGCTAAGGAGAGAAGCTAGATAGCACTTTGCCAACCTCATGGCTCAGAGAAGAGGAAGGCAGGAGCATGGGAAGAGGGAGTATGCGGTTCCCTCTCTTCTTCTGTCCCTTTAAGTCAAGAATCAGAGTGAAGACCCATCGAGGTTCACAGTCTAATGGAGTTGGGTGTTTACTAAGTTGTTACTGTAAGCCGGGGACTGTGCTAAGTGATTAGCGTGATTCCCAGTAACGCTATAATAGAGGAGCTTCTGTCATTTCCACATTCAGATAGAGATAGCAAGATTTAGGAAGTAGGTTAAAGTCACAGCTAGTAAGTGACACCGATGGGCTTGAGTTCCAATGTGAAAAGCCCGTGTTCTTAACAACTGCTGTGCTAAAAGATGTATCACCATTATGACAGTCTGTGACAGTCGGGAAAGGGCTCAGAGTGTGTCCAAATGTGAATTTCCAGAGCAGCTGACTTAAGGCAGGAGGAGGAACATATAGTCTCTTCCACCAGATAAATCCTCAAATAAAATCTTTTATTTTTTTAATCTTCTTTTTCCTGTTGTACAGTTCAGCTTTGGAAATAGAGAATACTTATCTTCAAAGTACTTGTTTTCCCCTTTCCTTTCCTGTCCTGTCCTTTCCTTTCCTTCCACTCCTTTATTTGGGATAATGTTATTCAATTAAAGTTATAAAGTCATGACTATTTTCTACCTAGATTACCTGTATTAAAAGCACCAGAATATTTGCAAATGCAGCTGCTCATGGTGCTCAGCTTTAATCTGACAAATGAGCAGATGTCCTGTTCATGCCCAGAAAAACCATGGCTGGAATGTGAATGCTGCCCTAATGACAGCTGTAATCTTGCTGACGAAGCAGAAATGCACGTGCCCAAGTATTCATTTGCACAATTGGGAAACATTTCTATTAACAAAGGAAAGCACCAGCCTGATGCAGAAAGGCAAGTGATCCAACTTTATAGGGTTAATCAGAGAAAACTTCCCCTTCTTAATTTTCCCCTAAATCAAAAGGGAAGAAAACAGTAAATGGTGAAGAACTCTTAAAGTTTCAGTGCAGGAACAATTAATTTGAACTTAGACTGTAACACCTTATTGCCCCTCCTTTAAGAAGTATCAGTCTTGGGAAGGAGGGGGTGAAAGGAGGGCAGGGACAAGGGGAAAAAATGAGAATTAAGACCTGTTATGTAAAGGTACGAGATCCCAATGATGAATGTAACTGTATTGTATACCTAGATTGTACCAATAATCTTAATTTAAAAAAAAAAAAAAAGAAGTATCAGTCTTTCATAATTACTGGGCATGGACCCAGCCATGATTGTTCTTACCAGAGCACATGAAGGAAACCCCTGACCTACAAGGAATTAACCTTGCAGAGCTGAAGTACCAGGGCAAAGATTATTATACTGTGGTAGGCTGGTTGGAAAATAAATGAAAAAATGTTGAATAATTTCTAGAACACGGAATTACAGAGAAGTGTTTTGAGATAATCATTTATCTGTGGAGATTTTCAGTGTCTCTATATATACTTGAGACACAGCAAGGTCTTGATTGGTCAAGATGAATAGGACTAATGATCCCTCAGAAATTCAAAGGCTCAGTATTAATTATTTCCCAACAGCTGGCTGTATTTATAGTGCTGCTGGAGATAAGTAGCTGAGTAAGGAAATTGTGGATTTAGAAGTGTCCCTAAACAAACAGTTTACCCTCCCATCTCAGAATAGTAGCTGTAGAAGGAAGCAGAACAGAACGATCTGCCCCAGAACTTTCATACTGAAAGCCAGGACTGACACAATTACAGTCAAGTCTTATTGGTACTCATGGTATATTTTTTCTTTCAATTAATTAGCTACTAACATTTCAAAGGCAAGAAAAGCCTAGGATGAGCTGCAAGGCCATGCCAGACTTGCCAATCTTTTTTTTTTTTTAATTGAGTTTATTGGTATATTTTAGGTATACAGTACAGTTACATTCATCATTGGGATCTTGTACCTTTACATGACAGGTCCTGGGTCTCATTTTTTACCCATATTCCTGCCCTCCCTTTACCCCCTTTACCTTCAGTCTTCTTATGTAGAAAGACATCCATCCCAGGCCTTCAGATGGTCCTATTAGAATGTTCTGCAGTGATAGAAATGTCACTCTGTTGTACTCTGCAAGAGCCACTAGCCACATGTGGCTCTTGAACACTTCAGTTGTGGCTAGTGTGATGAGATACTGAATTCTAAATTTTATCCACTTGCAATTACATTTCTATAGATATTGATGATTAAAGACTATATATAATATTTAACACTACAGTTCTAAAGTGATCAGGCAGACTCCAAAAGTCTAAGATCATAGTAATATGTGTCTGGGTTTCTTCTCTCTACTCAGACCACAAAGAAAGTTATAGGTAGGTTCTATTTGTTTTGTTTTAATGAAAAGCAACCACTACTTACATAGTTTTTTAGTGCAACTGCTTTTAAAATGCACCAGAATCATTTGCTACTTCAGTTAACAAAGAATTAAAATAGTATCCAAATACTTTATTGATTTAATGACTTAAGGATTCATGGGGAAATAGTTCCTAATTAGATTTTGCTTTACACATTTCTCACCTTATCCTTATGCTTATGGATTATTTTCCTTTTAAAACTCTGTCCATATGTTTAAGTCATATGTGAGCATATTTTATGAGATAGTAAAATTCAACATAAAGCTTTAATTTTCATAGCTTAGTAGCTCTAGTCATCGTAGACCAACTAAGAAACAGAACAATGTTTAACTTAATTTTTATAGTAATGAAAATGTCAAAATTATGCAGATTCAAAAAAGAGACGCTTTTTAAAACAGAATAACTATAAAATCAATATTTTTACAGTTAAATGAGATCAAGATTTAAATCTCATTTAAATATTTTCTGGTCTACAATGAAAAGTGAAAGGATAGAAGGAAGCCTATCTCCATTATCCTACTTTTTTCTTAACAGAAAGCATACAAGGAAATTTTACCAGATATTCAGACTGAAGCCCAAGAATGCAGGTAACTACAAATGGTTTTCTGTCACGTTTAAAAGAAGTAGCATAGGCTGTTATAGGAGGAGGAAAATATTAAAACGATTTAAGTTCAGCCTCATTCTGTACCAGACCTTGTGACCAGCGGAGGTAGTTGTTATCCATCCCGGAAGTGATTACGTGTCTTCTCCAGACCCAAATCCTATTTGGGGATGAGTTTACGGACACCACTCCACTCCTCCCTTTCAGACCTGGCCGCTGGCAGGCAGAGGTGTCACCTTTTTAGTAGATTGTGTCCTTGACCACCTGGCTGTTGAAGCTGGACGTTCAGAGCCATCGGAATGTGTCTCTCTCAGGCCTTCCCCACCAGGGGTTATAGATCTTACCTTCCAGACAAGTACCTTTCATGTTCATTCTGCATATCCACTGCACCCACCTGACCTGTGCCCTTCTCCTGCAGCCTGCTCCTAACTGCTGCTGTACACCCGCCCCGTTCCAAACCTTCCAGTGCAGCTACAGTAAATTTCCAAAAAATGAATATTACACCCTTCCTGTGCTTAAAATGTTGCATTGTGAGTGAAACCCAGAATCTTTGAATAAAGCTGTGTTCCTTAGAGTTAAAAATTGGAGGCAAATAATAGAGGATATGACTGACATTTCTCAAAGTGGCTGCCTCCAAAGATACAGGGATGGGGCAAGAGGGGTGAGGAAAGAGACTGGTGTTTTACCTGTTAGGTCTTGCAGTACTATATGACTTTTTCTATGTAGAACATACTTTGACAAAAATGACATTTCAAAAAGCATTTTAAAATATTTGTGGAACCAGCATATGTGTAAGGACAGCTGTGTTTTCCCTTAAGAAAACTTAAGAGCCCTTCCAGCTATGTTTATTTCTTTTTTAGGGTCTCACTATGTAGTTGAGACTGCCCTGGCACTCACTCTGTAGCCCAGGCTGGTCTCGAACTCACAACGATTCTCCTGCCTCAGCCTCCAGAGTGCTGGGATTACAGGCATGTGCCACCGTGCCCAGCTTCAGCTGTGTCTATTTCTTATCTGGCCAACTATCTTTGAGTCTTTGATATTCATATGAAGGTGACATTACATGTGTGAATATTGTCAAGAGATTATGGAGAATCGTAAGGATCAGATTTAAAACGTTTGGTGGTAGACAGTTAATTTCCACATTTTTTCTGTCATTCAAATACATAGGGATTTAGCTCAGTGGCACCGTGCCTGCCTCACAAGTGCAAGGGCCTCAGTTCAATCTGCAGTACCAAATACATAGGGTGAAAATTATTGATAAGGCATGACATGCCTTTGACTTACTCTTTTTGTCTTATTTTCTTGACCCAGGCTGGTTTGTAAGTATATGAAGGAACTGCTTCCTAGTTGGTAGCAACATTCATCACTTAAAGTCTTTTGTCCATGGGTGCTTTGACAGGGAAGGCAGATACTGTACTGCAGCCTGCAGAAGACTCTAATCAAAATACAGCACTGAGGCCCACAACAGAAGGAGAGAGGGGAACCTGAGAGTCTGGAATCTCAGAATCTATAGAGAATAGGAAAGAATAAATTAAGTATTGAAATAGAAAAAGAATGAATGAAATATTGTAAGACACACCAAATAACCTGTTTTTCATAATACATGAAATCTTATAATTGTAAACCTTAATAGGTTTTATTCATTAAATATTTGAGCCAAGAGAAATTGTTGCTCATGAGAGACCAAAGTCTGAAAAGGAAAACAATCACTGGACTTGTATTTAATCACTTTTTATTTTCTCAGATCTCGGTCATGTCATTATCTGGCCCTAGTGCTTACATAACTTAATTAGGGGAGTTCAGGCAGCAGTGGGAATAGGAGGACAAAATGAAAGGGTAACAGTTAAAATGGATTGCCAGTGGTTGCGTGAGGTGGGTGGAGATGAAGCCTATTAAGGACCTAATTCTGGAAGAAGCTCTTGACACTGATCATTTCTGAAAAGGAGATTTTTTTTTTCTTACCCACATACGCGGTTCTGTACACTTGTCTGCAAACCTTAAGAGTTGTTACATCTGATCATCAGCTTGTGGAATTACTAACACCGAACCACTTTGAAAGAGCAGACAAGGTTATTAACTTTGGCAGGAAATGAAAATTTGGCCTTAATATACATGTGAAATTGAATTGTCTGTAGCACAAAGCTTTTGAGATTACCCATGCAAAATGAGAAAACTATCTAAATTTAAAATTGTCCTCAGTACAGTGAAAAGTAATTTTGCAGACTGCATTTTTACTGCATTGAAATCCGTGAAGAGATTGGCTCTATTAATTTAGATTTAAACAGAGGCTCTGTGTCTTCTAAAAATGGTAAATGAGATGGAAAATGTATTTTAAGGGAGAAAAAGAGACTTTCTGAAAATGCTGCAGGCAGGCTAACTCCCTACTCCATATCTTTGAGTCTGGCTTCCGAGGGAAGGCACTGTCTGCTGTGACAGGCATTCAGAACAAGGACACACAGCGCCTTAGTGGCATGGAGCAGGCTTCAAGAGGGGATGAGAAGCCGTGGAGTGCGACGCAGCACAGAAGTCATCAACGGCTTTTACATTGCATTTAGCGAAGTAGCGGGGTCCTTGAGAGGGGAAAAAAAAAAGGCATTGAATATATTTTCTCAAATGTCAAATAACTTCCTTATCCCTGCCTAAGAGAATACTAGGGTAGCAGATTTGGTTATATAAACCACGTTCTCACACATATAATTATCTTTTGTATAAAGGGAAATTGAGTATTTCATTGCTTGGTCTGAATTGATTTAGATCACAAGGACAAAACATTTGTTTATTATTAATAAACTATTAGTCATTAAATAGAGGACTGTTTGGGACCATAGTTAGTTTCATAAGCTATCATTTAGCCATCAAGAATAATAGATTCATCCACTGCCTGCCTCGAAGCACAAGGACCCGAGTTCAATCCCCAGTACCAAAAAAAAATAAAATAAAATAATAATAATAATAGATTTAACACAATAGCCTGAATGCAAAAAGGGTAACTAATCAACTTGTTTTCTCTGTTGCCCAAAGTCTTAGTATTGAACAGAGTTGTAATTGTGAGGGAAGTGAGAGCAAGAAAGTAATTTACCTATTCTTGGTTCTTAGAGCTGCTGGGCAATAGAATTGAGCCTAGAACTAAAGTCATATGAACTTCCAGATAATTTACTTACTTGGTACAGCTTATTAAAAAAAAAAAATCCACATGCTGAATAGGCAGCACAGCAAAACAATAAAATCAACCACCCTTTCCTTGTTTTCTTTTTGCCATCCAGGTATTGCTGTGCTGTACTTACATCTCCATGATGTGTTTGGGGACCCTGCCTATCTGCAGATGGCACATGGCTATGTGAAGCAAAGCCTGAACTGCCTGAGCAAGCGCTCCATCACCTTCCTGTGTGGGGACGCTGGCCCCCTGGCAGTGGCTGCCGTGCTGTATCACAGGATGAACAACGAAAAGCAAGCAGAGGATTGCATTGCACGGTAATCATGCTTCTTTGTGAGGGTTGTCATGTAGGCATCGTTAGACATTCTGCATATGTAACAAAACATTTTAGAGCCTTTATTTTTCTCTCAGCAAATAAATTGTACTCCTGCATCGGATAAATTCTCATGTTGTTCCTTTGTTGTAGTTAAGGAAATACCATTGTAATCTCTATTTTATTGCAAGATATAAAATGCTGTTGTGATCAGGAATGTGGGATCAAATGCCTAATCATGTGAGTACTAATGCAAGGGGCACTACCCAGGCTCAGTAATTCAAAGAAGTATAGTTCCCATCTTGCAGGTGGGCTCAGAGAGGCCTCTTGGGACCACAAAGTGATTAGAGAGAGGCAGTGGCACACAAATCTAGACTCATTTTTATGTAAATCATGACAGTCCACTACAGTATGACAGTCCACTACAAATTATGAGGAATCCCTAAATTTCTGTGCTATATTTATTGCCTTTCTAGAGCTTATTGAGCACTCTTGAATTTTGCTAAGAAATATGCTGGGCTGGGAAGTCTGCACGTGGGGCTCTTAGGCTCCTAGTAAGTGTGCTGATACCCACAGTGAATTGACCATGTTTTTTTATTCCACTCTTTTTTCCTACAAATTACTGTTAGAATGGCATTACCATCTTAGGTTTAGTTCGCTGAGGGCCCCCTGGGTAATCTTACGTAGTTGGCCCTCCATGTGTACAAGTTCATGCCCACAGATCCAGCCAATCATAGATGACAAGAATTAGAGAAAAAATTATTTCTGTACTGAGCATGCGCAGACTTTCTTCCATGTTGTTATTCCCTAAACAGTGCAACAATTTATATAGCATGCATATGATAGTATAAGTGATCTAAAGTAATTTATAGTGCATGAGAGAAGGGCATAGGTTATATGCTTACAGAGCATTTTATATGAGGGACTGGAGCATCTGCAGATTTTGGTATCTACTGATGGTCCTGGAACCAGTGCTCATGGATACTGAGGAACTGCTGTATGTGTGGTACCATATACTTCACTAGCAGGCTTTCTGGATATTGTAAGATAGGATTGTGTTATATTTGAATAGGAATCATCCAAACCTATGCAGATTTCCCTTCCTCCCCTAATTTTTTCCCATATAGTCATTATATTTCCTTATTGTTAGCTGATTTTTCCACTGGAAATTGTAACAATTTAAAATTTTAAAAAACACATTACTTAATGTTGATAGGAGAAAAAACTATGAACATTCCATTCCACTTCAGGGCTGGAAAGTATTTAGTATAAAATCTGTCACCAAGCTTGATCAAAAGACAAGTAATATAAAACATTAATTTCCTCAAAATTTTAAAGTATGTTTTGGAGCACTTGACTTGCATAAGATCAGCCAGTGCAGAAACTGTCCTTCCTGTATTCAAATTTGAAACACAGAAACTACTTTTTTTTTTTTTTTTTTTGGTACTGGGGATTGAACTCAGGATCTTGTGCTCGCTAAGCAGGTGCGGCACCACTGAGCTAAATCCCTTACCCTAGTGAATCACTCTTAAGTACCATCAAATTAAATTATAGTGGCCCCAAAGTCTTAACATACAGTGCGACTCTCTCCCAAAGTATGCATAGGTGAATAACGATAGTTTGTTGTAGAAAGCCTGTGAATAGATGTTCAGTGAAAACAATGTATTCAAACAGATTGGAGTTTGTATTCAAGCCCTGGCTGCTCAGAGTCCTCAGAGATTATGTGCTCGGAACACTACAGTTCTAGGGAGCAGCACCCGCCACGCTCACGCAGGCGCACACCTGTCCTCTCACCCTGGGGGCTTTGTGAAGAAACGGTCTTTGGGAGATGGTACCATATATTAATATTGGTTTATTAAAATTAAAACACTCTGAAGTGTAAGCAGAGATTCCATTTCATTTTTGGATACCCTGGTAATAAAGATGTTTTTCTTATTTTGTATCTTTTTAAAATGTGTATGACATTTCAACAGTATTTTATTCATAGCCACTAAGCTTGTTAAGGTCAAAAATACAGAATGCGGGTAGATGATAGAAAGATGTGCCATGTATGGTCACAACTTTGACTTTTCAGAATTTTGGAATTCGTGACAGAACAGAAGGAAAAAAATATTTATAAATCACAGCACTTGCTTCATTCTTAATATCTCTTCTCTTTTAAGGAAAAATATATAATTCTTTTCAACTCAATTTCAAGAAATACAAATTTTTTTTATGTCATCAGGTACTTACTAAACCTGTTGCTTTCCTTTTCGCCAAAGTTTCTCCCTCATATCACACCCTTTTGGGATTCACATGTACTCCAATTTTTTGTATATGGGCTCTGTTGTGCTCCACTGCCAGCGACACATTCCAGATTACCTTTCCTACATTTATTGTAATGGCCTTTCACAATCATGATTTTGAGTTTTAGAGTGCAAAAGGCCTTTGAAATTATCAAAAGCCTAAAGCTTAGACAGAGGAACTGAAATCCAAAGAAACAAGTGTTTCCCTTGGATAGAGATTCTTAACCCTTGGCCCCAGGGAACCTGTAAGCTTCCAGAGTTAGGTAAAACCTCCAGATTACTTTCAGCATAAAGAGAGGACGTGTACTTTTCTTGGAGGAGTCTCTGGCTCCCCAAGAGGAGTATGTATCTGTGTTTCTGTTCAGATTATCCTGCAGATGGCCAGAGAGAGCTGGTGAATGACAGTATACACAGCTAGTTCTTTCTTCTGCCTGACATAAATCATGTCTGTTTTTGCCTTTGCTGCTGCACATAGATATTGGTGCTTCAAAACAAACAGAGAGCTTTGCCTGTTTTGTATCTAATTAGATGACTAGCTTGTCATATATAGCACTTTGGGGCCAGTACTTAGAATGATGAAGAACTTTGGCTTTTTGGACAGGAAATATATAACCTCTCTCTTTTGTTGTGTGATGGGTCAGAAAAGGACTTCTTACTAATCTTTTGATATAATACAGGGCAAAAAAAACTCTCCCCCAAAACACCCTGGGGAAATATTGCTAGGAATGGAACAGAACCTTACTAATTTTAAATGTCTTTATTCTTCCTTCAGTGACATTTCAGTGACTTGCTGATCTCTTCCAAAGATTGGTTGCTATTAATATCAACACATCAAAACAAATACATGGAGCTACAGTGATGTGCTTATAATTTTGAGAGTTTCTTCAGACATATAACCATAGTGATTTTTGAATGCTGTCACATACTTATTTTATCTTGAAAATGTAGCATGCAGTTGTAGCATGCAGTTGAAGCATTAAAAAGTCCTACTATTAGTAATCATGAGACCCAACTAAATTTTAGTAGTTTGAATTCAATCCAGAAAAAAAAACTTCCCTTATTACCCTGTTTTATTGTTGTAATATGACACTGGCTCTGAGCAATACATTATTTTTAGTATTTGAAAGGTGTTTGCTACCTACTGTGAACAGCACAAATGCCAGAATTTGCAAAATATGTTGGTTGCAAAATACATAATTGGGATGCTAATTTTATATCACCACCTAGTGGTAGCATGATAACATTGCCAAATAAAGGAATGATGTTTTCTAAAACAAGTGATTCAAGCATTTTATTTTGCTAGAATATCATTGGAGTAATACAGTAGTTGTTCTGATTAATGCTTCTTTAAAGTAGTATTTCCCTAAACACTGAACAGAAATTTTACTTTTTGAATAGCTTTTTCAATTTCCTTTGCAAAAGTAAATCAGAAGTTTTTTTTTATATTTAAAGTTCCATACAGTTTGATAAATTTATGTTAAAACTTGGCAATAGGTTCTTATCTGAACTTGACACATTAATTTTGTTTACTACAATAGTTGAGGTTTTTGTTTGTTTTGTTTTGTTGGTTTTTTGAGACAGGGTCTCACTATGTAGTTGAGACTGCCCTGGAACTCACTACGTAGCCCAGGCTGGTCTTGAACTCACAGTGATCCTCCTGCCTCAGCCTCTCAATTGCTGGGATTACAGGCATGCACCACCACACCTGGCTTAGTTGAGTTTTTAACTAGTAAACCAGATTTGTTTTCTTGTGATCTGTGTTAACTGAATTGGCAGTTCTGGCATAAGGAAAAAATTATAATTTTTGGATTGTTTACCTAGCATGCACAAGGTCCTGGGTTTGATGCACATCACCACACCCACACACAAACACACACACAAATCGGGATATAGGTGTTCATGTATGTGTACACACATATATATGGTACTGAAGTACATGGCCCACAATTCTACCACCTGTATAGCCCTGTAGATATTAAACAAAGGTCAAATAAGCTATTACCTGAAAATAGAAAGAAACTTCTGGTCATGGTGACCCTATTCCTATTGAATGTGAGCTTATTATCTATATTTATTTTTTTAAATGCATGAATCAGCATTTTCATGTTTCTCTAATTTGAGATGTTTCGATTTGTTAAGGTATGTTGTGAAAAAGTTTTACCTTTTTCAGTAACTGCAACTAGCCATGCTGTTTTAAATCCATCTTTCCTTCTGGAGAGTAGGTTCCCTTGAAGCCTCCTTTGTACCTTCTTCTCAGCCCTTGCTTCATAACTGTCAGCCACTTTTGGTCACTGAAACCAGCTCATTCTGGTTCCTGAAACATGTCCTCTTCATTTGAAACCTTAAATGCTCCTCTCCTTTCCCAGTAGCTTACAGAAATAGGGGGTGGGGACGAGGGTTGTTTCTCCTTTCACAGGTGGGACATTTTCACTAAACTTACTGGTGTAAACCTACCAGTGGCCAGTTGTCAGATTTCGTTTGCTTGGATTTCTTTTGTTGTTGCTTTTAGTAACTGTGGGGAATCTCCACAGATTAGTTGTGGGACTGTATATATAACCCCTCAGTATACCTTGACCTCTTCTGACAGACACACAAACCTCAGAAAAAAGACCCACATACATACATAGTCCCCTAACCTGTTTCTATAGCTCAGAGAAACCCACATTGAAGCCCCTCCTAGGTCTTATCCACTGAAGGATGAAAAAGCTTGTGCTGTCACCTATACCTCTAACCTGTGACTACTACTCCCTGCATCAGTGAAAGCCATTTTCTAAACATTTTTACTACACTTATTAACAAATGTCCTAGTGTAGAGTTTGATAGTTATTTGTTATAGAGTACCTCTGAGTTGTTTCATGACAAGTATTTCAAATGCAACCAAGCCTCTCATATTCATGACTTCTGGTACTTCAGTGCTAATTGACCATTCCTTGTGCAAAGAATAAATGTAGATGGCACAGAGGCACAGCACATTGTTCCTAACTACTTTAAAATTAAGTTTCTACACAGACACCAAATGACAGAATTTTTAACTCAGAAGAGCTATTCATTTTATAGATGAGAAATCTTAAGAATAGAGATTAGTTGGTTGAGTGTCACAAACTACCAGATCAATTTGGTTTTCCAGAAATTCCTTGGGTCTTTTTACTAATATCATTTGGTCAGGTTTCACCAACAATTTAAATGTTTTAAATGGGATCACACTGAACTCATAGTCTACTTTAGGGAAAATTGAGATGCACTTTCAAAACTCAATGTGATAATATAAAACAGCAAGGATATTTTCTCTGGCTATCAGTTTGTCGTATAACCCCACACACTCCCTCAAAAAAGAAGAGATTCTTTTATAGGGTTCGAATGGCCAAATGAGGTTTCTTTCCTACATTTATTCCCTCTCTGTCTCCCCTGCTCTGCCCTATACTTCCCATGGTACTTCCCATGGTTGCATCTGGAACCTGGTGTTTTGGAGGACAGAGACAGATAAAGCAGTGGGGTCCCCTCCTTCCTGGATCCTCGGATCTGTGCAGAAGGTTCCCTCCCTTAGAGTTTTGACTCCATTGAGTTCCCATTATAGTATTGCTTATGGCCTGGGGTAAGAGAAAAAAGTACAGGAGTTACTCTAGTATTAGGAGTTTCTTTTGCTTTCTTGTTAACTGAGAGAGAACTGAAAGGATCCTTCCGAGGTTCTGTTGGCCTCCCCATTGCCCATGTGTAGGATTTACCTTACAGTACTGAGTTCAGGCCAGGGGAAAATACAGCAAACTCACCCCTTTTGGTGGCTCTTCAAATTCTGGTCTTCCCCATTCTGCCTGATGCTGTTTTACTTTCGGAGTCCTTAAATATCTGCTTCATGGCTGTCTGGAATTTAGGGCTACATTAAGTGAGAAAGGCAGGGTGAAATCAGTTTACTCCATCTTTTCTGGAACTAGAACTGAAAACTGTCTGAGAAGCTGAACTGAGTCTGTCAGTAAAGACCTAATAAATTTAATCTATCCATTTAACAATATACTACACTGCAACTGTTAACAAAGAGTGAGCATATTGTGTGCCACAGTGGTGTGGTTGTGAAGAAGTATTATTAAATAGCAAGTTGGAGAACAGGTAGAGATAGAGTCAGTAAACAAGTCTGCTTCTGAAGATAAGAGCCAGAGGCTGAGAGTGGGAAGCAGGAAGGCTGAAACCTTTGTGCCACTGCATGTGTTGCTGCTTGGGAAGGTCAGGCTGCTGTACGGACACTTCACATAGGGCTGGTAACCCATTAAGGAATAAACCAAGAAGGAACCCAGTGGGGTATAGCTGGAGTTTCTTTTTATGACTATAGCCCTTGAGTGTTGATTTAGTCCTTTCTCCTGAGTATGAAATGCTACAACAGCCAGCAGTTGTTTGTTTCTCTGACCCCAGCTGCTGAAGTACTAGTCTTGGGGCACACCTCTGTGAGGAAGTAGGGATACTTTGGGTAGCCTTAGCGCAGACTTCTATTTATTCCTTCATCAAATTTTCATCAGTTCCACTGTGAAGAGAGATTTAATCGAAGACTTATGTTTGAATGTTGATAAGTTCCTTTCAAATTACCTCAGGCTTAAATTTCTATTCCTAGGCTAATTCATCTAAATAAGATCGATCCCCATGCTCCAAATGAAATGCTGTATGGACGAATCGGCTACATCTATGCTCTTCTTTTTGTCAATAAAAACTTTGGGATGGAAAAAATTCCTCAAAGCCATATTCAGCAGGTACCGCATTTTTCTGCTTTGTAGTTTTTTTAGAATCCCACTGTCTTATTCTCTCCCTAAACAATTGTCTTTGTTTTTCCAGTCAGCACACTCCAAGTAGAAAGATAATGTATTTCCCGGCTCTCTGGAACCACTGTAGGGAGGGACTTGGAGTCAGGCCAACTTACTCCATTTGAGAGTTTTTAGAGACCCTTTCAGAGGAAGTTTAGGGCCAGATTTCACCTCCCAGATGCAGCTGTCTCCTGTGCCTAGAGGTGTTTATGCTTTCCTTTTTGGTTTGTTTGGTTTGGTTTGGCTTTGGGGGATTGGGGGGGTTGGTTGGTTTGTTTTTTAAGACAGGGTCTCACTATGTAATTCAGGCTGGCCTTGAGCTCACTGTGT
Source organism: Fukomys damarensis (assembly GCF_012274545.1). NCBI lineage: Eukaryota > Metazoa > Chordata > Mammalia > Rodentia > Bathyergidae > Fukomys > Fukomys damarensis. The sequence continues at coordinate 110,580,305 of NW_022900928.1, read as the reverse complement.
AGCACTAGTGAGAAGAGTTCACTATCTAGCCTGCCCTTTCTCGCATTGTAGCCTACACAATGTAGCCTGCCCTCCCTCACAGTTTTCAGTTCCCTCACTGGTCTGAAGCAGAAGTAAACTGCACTTCTGGTCAGAAGGTGGTGTCTAATTTGCTCTCAATTCTTTGGCACTTCTTGTGAAAAAACTTTGCTTCCACCCTGGATGGGTTGCATTCTAATTATTATTTTGGTTGACTCTCTCCCTATAGATTTGTGAAACAGTTTTAACCTCTGGAGAAAACCTAGCTAAAAAGAGAAACTTTACGGCAAAGTCTCCATTGATGTATGAATGGTACCAGGAATATTACGTAGGGGCTGCTCATGGCCTGGCAGGAATTTATTACTACTTGATGCAGGTAAGGGGTGAGTATGGTGAGACTTTAGAGTATGCTTCCTGATGGCCATACTGTCTTAAGGGGGAAGACAGATCCTTAGCAATATTTTATCCTTCTTTTTTCATACTTATTTTACCTGCTTGAGCTGAACAAACAGAAATGTTGGCCCAGATGCATTTTAAAGTATATAAACAAGGAATGGGCTGCTTCATGGTGTTTGACTTTTCTGTTGCCACACTTGCCTACTCAGTGCTATTTGTACAAACTATTTTGACCGATAAACTTATGTGAAGTACCCTTTTACTCTCCTCTTCCAACAGTTCCCTTGAGTTAAGAGTATTAGTCTGCCTTATATGGTACAACCCACTGAAACAGATACCACGAGTAAGATCAAAACCAAATGAGCACATGTTGTCTAAGGCTCGCTTAGCAAAGCTGAGACATTTTAGTGAGTGTTGCATAATGTACCTGAAAAATAGCTGAATATGCTATGCTCAGCAGTTCTTAGGTTTTGATAACACTGAGAGATGTCAATCAAAGTCAAGTAAGCTGCAAACAAATGGAATTCACTACCCCTCCAAAAAAATTGATTAATGGCAGAACTGCCACTCTCGCCTTCCCAAAGCATAGTGTGACATAAAGTGTTGCATTAATGTAGTTAACATGACTGCTTGGATGTACATGTTACACCTAACATGTACATGTTACATCTAAGTAGCTGACTGTAGTACAGAATCCTTGTTAGCCCTTCCCTCTGCCTATAACTAAATAATGAGAGGGGAGCTAAAATACTCTTAAGTTATTACTGCTTTGGAATACAAAGTCGCACTCAGATTGTTAGTGGCAATCCAAAGAAAGTTGTATTTATTCTGTACTTCTCAACTAGAAGTTTCCAATTAGAGTTTTTGACAGTTTAAGCTTCAGTTCTTTTATTTTTCTGGGACATTCAGGAGCTCACTGTTTCTCAGAGTACATGTAGATCCTTAAAAGTTTTCGGGAAAGGAGAGCTTGTATCTTCTGAAGTTCAAGGTGAGTTAGAATCATGCATGTTGGTGACCAGATAGCCATATTGACCTTCTTTAAAACAGATAATCAGGAGATACTCTCTGCCTGCCTCTGTTAGCTATAATAAGATAACTGAAAACCCAAGTACTGATTTTCCATTTGTGGACTATTATATATTTGAAATGATTTAATTTTTATTCTTGAAAGTCCACTCTAGTATATGCCTTTCTACCAACATAAAATAAACCAATACTACTTTTAGGCCATGTTGGATTACCCTTGCAAGTTTCCCCATTCTGCTCTAACACTAAATTGAACTTGAACACTGTTCTTTATGTAAAGGGCAGCCTGTGTCCTCTGAAGAACTCAGTGCACATTCCAAATCTTGTAAAAAGTGTGTGGTGTCTGCATTCCCAGCACCTCCTCCTGCCTGTGCCTCACACCCTGTCCCCACTTCAGCCTCACATGCCCCACCCATTGCTGACTGCACAGCACTGTGGACTGGTAGTTTGAAGAGTGTGCAGTGCATTGAGTTAAGAACAGGAGCAGAGAAATTAAAAAGTGATATCAAAAATGGCATCTCATATGCCCTACATCAGTGTGTCCTGTAAATCTGAACATCATTCAGGCTAATCCTATATATAGATTGGTTTTAAATCCTCTGCAGAAAGATTTGATCTGAAGTCATGCTGTAGCTTGACATTAGATTCCAGGTGTCCTTTTCTATTGAAACATCATTTATCGCTTCTCCAAATGTAGTAATGAAAGTTGTGCTTGGTGATCTACCACATCTCTTTACGCTCTTAAAGCATGCTTTAGGAATTGAAATTTTAGGAAACTTCTGCTTTCATATTCTCAAGCATTGAATTAAAATTATTTGTATGTATGTAAATAACAAGTATTGAAAATTAATGCACACAGAAGGCCCTGAGTTAACTGATGACCTAATTTAATTTGTTCTATTACTTAACGATTATAAAATGACATCACAAAAGTTTACTTAACAAAGATTTTGGAGTAGGTGGAAAAAATTGGATGAAATCCAAACCTTTTAATGACTTTCCAGTTCATGTTTCTTGTTTTTCTGATTTAAAATGCATACTGGGTTGAGGGAAGGTCTCTTCACTTCAGCAGAACTAATAATTGTTTCTCATTTTTTAGCCCAGCCTTCAAGTGAGCCAAGCAGAGTTACATAGTTTGATCAAGCCCAGTGTAGACTTTGTCTGCCAGCTGAAATTCCCTTCTGGCAATTATCCTCCATGTCTGGATGATAATCGAGATCTGCTTGTCCACTGGTGCCACGGCGCCCCTGGAGTAATCTACATGCTCACCCAGGCCTACAAGGTACAGTGTTTTCTTCTTAAAAAAAAAAAAAAAACTAGAAAATATAACAAAAATTTTATAATTTAAAATAACTAGTTGGACCTTAGATCATTTTGCTGCATGGTGTTATAATTCATTTCACAGTATCCATTGTACTTTAACAGACATTATTTCGCAGAGCAGTTGATTGCTTCATAATAGGTAGAGTAACCAAGACAACAGCAAACAGCATCTGTGGCCGCACTCAGCGACTCAGAACCTCAATTAAAAACAGAACCCTCATTGCTGGTGGGAGCATGAAATGATGTAGCTGCCATAGAAAACAGTTTGTGGGTGTTCAAAAAATTAAACATTCAAGTAATATATAATCTATATCTAGGGCCAGGGATTTAGCTCAGTGGTGCCGTGCCTGTCTCACAAGCATGCCAGGTCCCAGGTTCGATCCCTGGTACTTAAAATAAAATAAATAATCTATATGTAGCAATTCTACTCATAGATGTACACCCACAGAAACTAAAACCAAGAATTCAAACAGACAGATGTGTACCAACTTTCATAATAGGTCCTTGCTGAGTATCCTTCAACAGATGAACAGAAAACGAAAACATGACGTACACAGAATTTATTTAGTCTTAAAAAAGAATGAAATTCAAATACGTACCACAACTTATGGGCCTTGAAAACATACTAAGAGAAATAAGCTAGACACAAAAGGATAAAATAAATACTTTATGACCCACTTATTCAAAGTGATGGCTAACATGAAGTGTCCAGAATAAGCAAATTCATAGAGACAGAAAGTAAAAGGTTCTGGAGCTAGGGGGAGAATATCGATGTATTGCTTAATGGATAGTTTCTGTTGGGAATGATGAAGTCTTGCAAATAGACAGTAATGATAGTAATACTACATTATGAGTGTAATTAATGCCACTGAGTTGAATGGTTAAAAATTGTTCAAATGGTAACTTTGATAATGTGTGTATATTACTACAATTTTGCAAAATACAAATATCACTCCTAAAAGGCTTGTTGTAGCAGAACTGTAACAAAGAACAAAAAGGTACTTAACTGAAAAAATTGAAGATATTGATGATCATTGGTGCCAAGTCAACCAATTACAAATCTGTGAACTATAGACACTGACATCTCATAACTAAGCTTTTACTATATCAAATTCATTTCAGAAAGTTGAATATAAAGAAAAAAAAATTAAACTGCTTTATACTACTTTTTAAGGACATTTTCTTTTCAATGAGATAACTAAAAATATCTACTCACAATATAAGTTTTTGATCAAGACATGAAAGGCAACAAAGGGTTATAAAGGTTACCTTTTTCTAACGAAGCCTGGTGCTTTATAATCAATTTGCAGTTAACAACTAACAGTTTCTTCTCTGGTGTATAAAGAAACTTTTTTTTTTTTTTTGGTACCAGGGATCAATCTCGGTCCTTGCATTTATGAGGCAGGTGGCGGAACCACTGAGCTAAATTCCCAACCCCTTCTTTTTTCCTTTTTTAATAAAGAAACTTCCTAATGGCAAAAGGTATCATAGTTACAAGAGAAGTTAGCATGTGCTCTTTGGAGAGCGACTGATAACAGCAATTTGCAGCGTAAATGATGTTGCTTCATCAGAAACGTCCACATACACAAACAGGTGCAGGACTCTGTAGACAAGGGCATACCCGATTTAAAAAGCAGCAAAGCTAATCAGTTTTAATAATTTGTCACTCTCGATGTAACACATCTCTCACTAAAACCCTTGCCTTTTCTTGCTAGTCTCTCTTTTTCTTCCCTCTCCCATCTCTTCTTTCCTAGCAGGAAGGAATGTCCCCAGGACTTCCTTTTGTATCCACTCTATAATAAAACTCACGTCCCTTGACCCTGCAGGTGTTCAGAGGGGAGCAGTACCTCAGCGATGCCTACCAGTGTGCCGATGTGATCTGGAAGTACGGGCTGCTGAGGAAGGGCTATGGGCTGTGCCACGGTGCTGCAGGGAACGCCTATGCCTTCCTGACGCTCTACAACCTCACACAGGACAAGAAGTATCTGTACAGGGCCTGTAAGGTAGGAGTCAGCAGGAAAGCAGCCCCTCAGCGGGTTCTGGAAGGGACTGTAGCTCATCTGATTCAGTAAATTTATTTTAAAGACAAGCATATTCTTTAAGAAAAACCTTCAAAACCTAAAGGGCCATAATTCTACTCAACAGTATTTATGGAAGAAAAAAATAAAGATGCAGGGTGATTTTCTTCTCTCCTTCTTGGATAACCTTGGCAATCCCTGGCTCAAACAATTCATTAAATTCCTCCCACTACATACTCTTCTTTTGGAATGGACATCCATTTCTGGACATCCACTTCTTCTCTGACTCAGAGATGAACTCTGAGCCAGGCTTGGTGGCACATGCCTGTAATCCCAGCACTCAAGAGGCTGAGGCAGGAGGATCACTGTGAGTTCAAGACCAGCCTGGACTACATAGTGAGTTCCAGGTCAGCCTCAACTACATAGTGAGACCCTATCTCAAAAAACAAAACAAAACAAAATAATAATAGTAAAGATGATCTCTGTCAACTTCTAGAGTCTCAGGAAGAAATCATTATAGTAATTAAACCTGGTTTTATTTTCAGTTTGCTGAATGGTGCTTAGACTATGGAGAACATGGATGCAGGACACCAGATACCCCTTTCTCCCTCTTTGAAGGTATTCACACATTATTTATTTGCCTTATAATATCAGCAGCTACTTTTGTGCTTCCTAATTAATGCATTTGAATTTCAGTTGCAGCAGCAAATTAATTTTATTACTTAACACTTTATTTTCTCATATGACAAGTTAGCATTAAAAATCAGCACTTGTCCCACCATAGACTGAGTATTTATAGTCACAGTGGTAACTACCATTTATGGAGCTGGGCACACGCTGAGCATTTTGCAGATGCCACTGTAAATCATTTCCGCACAACCATCAAATATTACTGTCCTCACATCACAGATAAGCAGACTGTGCTCTCACTGTGGTAATGACAGACAGTGACTTGGACATATCTGTCTCTATTCTCTCTCCTGTCTCACCGTGGATAAAAAGGCCGAGCATGTCACTAGGGATCTCAAAACTGCAGAGTACGTAAATAGAGATTTCTGTTTCCATTAAGTCACTGTCATTACTATTGTGATGTAACGTGTTAATCTAAGGAGTGGAGCTGCTCCATGGAGTGGAATCATTTGGTGTAATATCTTTTGCCTTTCTCTCCCAGGGATGGCTGGAACAATATACTTCCTGGCAGACCTGCTCATCCCCACCAAAGCCAAGTTCCCTGCATTTGAACTGTAAGAGGAAAGCGTTACCCCCCGCAACTTACTGCAGGACCCTTTCTGTATGTCCACACCTGGGCACAGTGCTTCACCTCTTTTCAAGGAAACATAGCGTCCAATTGTATACTCCATTTAGTTGATTTTTTTAAATTATTTTTACTGTATTTTAAAGTATGCAAGGAAGTCTTTTAACTTTTGAGTTTCTTCCAACAGGAAAGATGAGTGACAAGTACAGTATTTTGAGGTCATTTGTGTATATTTCAGAACTTGGAGGATTTCTTACTCTTATTTAAGTTGATGAATGTAAGTATTTCTGTTCTAAAAATATTTAAAAGAAACTCAAATATAGATAAGCAAACTTAAGTATGTGAATATGATTGAATATTGTCTTCCAACCTCTTTTGTTTAATATTCTTTCTCTAACAGTAAAGCAGTTTTATGGCTTGCTTTTCTCTATGTGGTTGATCATAAAAAGGGACAAAAATAAAACTACACTTCCAGGGAAAAATTTCCAAGAGTTGCAAACTGGACTCAGGACCTTAATAGCATTTTTCAAATTCTTGTTGCTTATTTGGACTAGAGATAAACATACTTTCAAATTTGCCTCTTTGTCAGAGAAGCATGCAAGCCCCTGTAGGCCAGCATTTTGTGATGATTGTCATGAACATTCTGATTTGAAAGTTAGTTCAAAATAAGCTTATATTAACATTTTATCATTTTCTCTAAAATAATTGCATGTATGTTTGAACTATTTACTCAGATTCATTTATGTTTATTCGTTGCTATTCCCATGAGTTCAGGACACAAGTTTTCTATGTGAGTGGGCTATGAGCACAGACTCTTGTCTGTCCTCTTCTACATAACTTCTAAACCTGGACTTGTGGTTTCACTTACTCTGCAGAGGCTATGCTTCAGTGCTGGCTGCTTAGTAAGAGCCATATAATTTATTCCTGTCAATTTACCTAAACATTGGTCTTTTCACTAAATACTACAGGAGTCTACCTTTGCTTATAAGGAGGCAGGAAAGGAAATGCTGTATAGCCAGTAACTTGAAAAAGAACATTAAAGTCTTAACAGAAATTGTCTACTAGGAGGTATTACATGAGTTCATGTTTGTAACAAATGAATCTTTGCATATCCTAGGCTTAACTGTTTGTCTGCCTAAGACCACAGAACCAGGTTTTTATTTTGTATGGTAGATGAAGACTCCTTAGTGTTTCACATTCTACACAGATGGCTTGCTCATCAGATCTTCCCCCTCCTCCTCCTTTTGCTTCCTTTCCCAGGCCAAGCAAGACAATTTTTGACTGATTTTAGAACATTATGCAGCTTTAAAATAACAGGGTCTGAGAACTTTAAATGTGCCAATTTTATTGCTCTCTTGGTCACAAAAACGTGTTTTTATTGGAACTTTAAACCAAATCCCCACAGAGTATATGCTGGTTCCTATGGATAGCAATCCTCTGTTATTTTTTTCTTTTTACCACCAAAATAGCCAGTATTACTGAAAATTGTCTGACCCTTTAAAGTCTACTGACAGTTGGATCTACAGAGTAGCCCACTGTTCAATTCCTAGGTTTAGATCACTCCCTCTGTGACTTATGGAAGTCAGGGAACTCGTGCCTCTTAGATTGCTGAAGTGCTCCTGGTAAGCTGTATACAAGCTGTGCTTTTCTTGTGGAAGTTTCAGATCAGCAGTGTTGGCATTTACAGGAATAAGTAAAAGGAACACACAGTGGAGTTCATTTGCCTTTGGCCGGGTGTCCAACTTAAAAGAATAAAGCCATTTGGTTTAGTTAAATGTCCTATTACATTGTGCCTGTACTTTTAGCTACCATAATTACTAACCAAGGGAAAAAGAGCAGCACACACTTTGTGTGAGCCAGGGGAGTCTTAATCACAGTTGCTTCCCTGAGCATCTTGCTTAATTTAACCCCAGGAAGACGTCAAAGCAGGGAGAACATTCTACATATGATTCTTGTTAATATTTCGATTACAGTTCAGTTTTTGTCAGCTGTTAAAATTCACCAACATAGACATGATTAAAGTTTTTTTTGGTAGTTTTTTTAAAACTGTTACTAAACTGACCATATATTTGCGCCACTGTTTGTTTTATTTATGCTTAAAAGCTAAGATAATTTTGGTAGGATTTTAAACTCAAGCAGAGGGTACAAAGCCAAGACCAATACTTTAACACCATGGTAATGACTAAAAGAAGGTTTTTCACTGACTTTTTTTACCTTCAGAAGGAAGCAGTAGCATCATTTTAGTTCTATTTGTACTGTGCTTCTCCCTCAGATACCTTTCTTCTCAGCTAAAAACGTCCCCAAAAGTTGTTTCCTAGAAAATTCAATAGCATCTCATACCTCCATGCAAAGACTGGGTAGTAAAACCTTCAAAGCTTGTCAAGTAGTGTTCATTTATCCTGTGATAGGTTTCTGTTCAGATGGTGATGAGAAATTGCAGTGGTTAACTTTTCTTCATGTGAAAGTGTTAACATAATCATGTGCATTCCCATAGCCCCCACCTCGTGTTAGTTACATCTGAATTTAATCCTTAGAGTCATCTGGTTCCCTTTTCATCTTTCATGTCAGTTTCAATTATCTACAATTAAAAGTCTCCATGGTAGAGTTTTAAGTAAAAGGGGATATTTGACTATTCTGTCCTTACTACCATTTCCCTAAAATCTCTGGTTCTTTTCATCTTTCATGTCAGTTTCAATTATCTACAATTAAAAGTCTCCATGGTAGAGTTTTAAGTAAAAGGGGATATTTGACTATTCTGTCCTTACTACCATTTCCCTAAATAACTGAATTGAGAGATACACTCTATTCTATATCCTCAGGTTAATTCAGATTAATTTGTGTCCAGTCTTTCGATGCCCTACCTTCTACAGAAATTGTGAACAGTGGATATCTATTTACACACTCTCTTGGCTACTAGGATTCATCTGTAGTTAGCCTGATTACTCAAACTGAATTTTTATTCCATTTCTGCTCCCCCAGAACAGTTGAGAGCACATTTCTGCATGTTCTGTACTGCTGAGCTTTAGAACTGTTTATCTCCTATAAAGATAAAGCAATGATTGGGGTTTTCAGGGAACCCACTGCTATATTGTATTGTTATTGGGAAGGGCTGGGATTGTATGTATTTGTATGTTGCATAAAGACTTTGACTTACTGGTTCTCATTAAAAAAATTATTAGAACTATATGTTGTCATGGGCTTTTTGTTTGCTTCATTTAAACTTGAATATTTTCCCTCAGTAGTACATGCATTTCCTGGAGCTTGTTTCTACGTCTTTCTTCATTGCTAGTTCAAAGAAGACTTCTACTGCTCTCTAAAAAACGGAACTTGCTGAGAAGAAAATATTTTAAAATCTAATCATCATAGAATTAGGAGGGCTCTACAAGGCTTCAAGCAGAGCAGTGCATTATCCATCTCACACATGTGAGCCCACCATGTAGTCAGTAACTAAAGGTCTAGTTCCGGAAATTCATTTCCCTGCTAATTCTGAAAGGACTTTGAAGAGAAGAGGTTTGAGTAAGGCACAGACGTAAAACATACAGTATATGCAGAGGCCGGAGAAGTTCTATTCAGTCACCTGGGATGACTTTCTATTACTACTTTCATGACACAGCTAGTTAGTGTCACTTACTGCCGCAGAGATTTCCCAAATTATAAAGTACTTGTTTTCATCTCTAACTTATGTTTTGTCTTCTTGTAGGTATAATCAAAATGCCCTTCTTTCCTCACTGCATTGACTGTCTCATAACACTGAGGCTAAACGCAGTTATCTTTATTTCCTTTGAATGAAGTAATGGCAGAGTAATGTGTGTGGTGATAACAAGTCCTTACATGCAGGCAATGGAGCGTGGAGAGGACAGTGCCTTGCAGAGGTCACAGGGACCGCCACAGTGCTACTTAGAGCAGTCCCACTGACAGCCCAAGGTAAACTGCAGCTGGTAAGGCCAGTTGGCACCGTTCTCTACTATACTTCTCCCCACCAGAACAAAAACAATGACAGGCACATTAAATTGCACCACAGTTGCAATCATCAAAACAACTCAACTTCCCCATCATAATTTATTCCTAGTTTTGCCTTACAAAAGACCTTTGTCTCCCCTCATATTCTCTAAGAGTACAATAATTTTTATATCTTTTTTTTTTTTTTTTTTTTTTTTTTTTTTTGGGTTT
>NW_022900928.1:110563318-110570087 GCF_012274545.1 Fukomys damarensis | reverse complement strand
TTTTTTTTTTTTTTTTTTTTTTTTTTGGTACTGGGGATCAAACTCGGGCCCTTGTGCTTGTGAGGCAGGCAGCAGAACCACTGAGCCAAATTCCCAGCCCATATGTTGTTTATTTTTACCAAAATAGTTCTCACTGTTGGTTCAGTGTTACAAAAGTCTCATTAGTTATTCTTTATTCTTACAAGCATCACTTAAGCTGAAATAAAACCTACAAGTCAGTTCCCCAAAAATTTCTTTCCTTACTCTGTTGTGCTTCTAAAGCACTCTCTCTTCTGAAGCTGTGGGTCAGTTAACAGTGAGAGAGCAATGGCTTTTGTACAATGCAGAACATATTGGCTTCCTACCTCCCATTATGTAAACTGTCCAAACACCATTTTCCAGCAGCCCTTTGATAGTGCATCCTTGGGGACTTATTTTGCAATTTTGTGAGTAATGAAAGAAAGCAACAAACACAATAAGCCAAAAGGTGAAATAATGAGGATAGAGAAATTGATCTTAGCAGAGCTGCTGCTCACAATCAACCAGTTTAATTTCACATTTCTACATTATGTTAACTTTTCATCCACATGCAAATTATAACCATGGTGACATTAAATCTGCAGCTAATGTTCTATCACTCTATAAAGAAGAGAAAGCACTTGTGAAGCACTTAGTCATTATGCGGGGAAGGGCAGGCTCTTGACAAAGCAGTCTATAAGGTAATGTCACAGTTGCTTAATTTCTCTGATGGAGTTGGGTATTAACAAGCATTTGTAACCTGGATGTGGCTCACTGAAAGCTGACGACTAATAGTGATTGTTTTCTCAGGTCGTGGCTTTCAGAAATTCACAAATACACTGTTGTTGGAATCTGAGCTACTGACCCTGTCAGATTATGTGCTGCAGACATGCCACTGTTTTAGTCCTGCCAGGAGAATGATTTAAAATCATTATTCTCCCCAATTCATGAAACGTGTTTGGGTACAAGGTTCCTGGCTGGGAGTCCTGTGTGCATAAAATAGATATCCCTAGTCTGGCAATTTATAGTCCAATGAAGAAGACAGGTGACTAAAAAAAGCAATTTACAAGAAAATACAATCTGATAGTCTTGCTAATCCCTCCAACTACTTTTTCCCTGGTTTCATAAATTTAAGTCTAGGTCTCTTCTGAGCCCTGTAGTTTCTGGCCACATTTGGAAATACTGAAGGTACTCCTTCAGGAAGAATACTAGAAAGACATTCATCCAAGCCACAAACTCTCAATACATCTATTACCTTGGTGATAGGCAAGGTACAGGAAAATAGGAAGACAAAAAGTCACTTGCCACCCAAATTACTTCCACTCATGGTCAACTTTTGAAAACTTCTAGTTTTCACATTTGTATTAATCAGATTTTCCTTCTCTAAGACAATACCCAACCCTCGCAATTTAAAGGAGGAAAGATCTTATTTAGCTCATGGTTTGTGGGACTCAGTCCATGATTAGCTAGCTCCAAGCAGGAAGATTATGGCAGAAGAACATGGTGGAATAAAACTTTTATTCATGGTGGCTCAGGGAGAAGAGCTGGGGAACAGCACCTGAGAGGAACAGGTGAAATAGCATACTTAGTACCTAAGGCAATGCCTCTATGACCTATCCAGATATACCCAAGAGTGCATACTGCTCATCTGCTAGGCACTTCTTAATCCAGTGAAGTTGGTATATCAGAATTAATGGTCTCTACATTATTAACAATTTAGATTATATCTATTGCCTTCAGGATGCACATATCTTAGAAGAAATAGATCATTGATTCTGCTATGTCATTAACACCTTAGTAATTGGTTCATGACCTTGGTAGGAATTAAATTGAAGAACATCAAACAATATTAATTGTTTTGCTAACATATGCTGCTTTAAAAGATCTTGCTAAGATGAGGAAGATATATCTGCTCACAAAAGACTTTTGAAGTGGAGATAAATATAAAGATGTAACATCAGGGTGACATAGAGCCATATCAGGACTGACTTGGTTAGTAATGGCAGCAAAATGATAGAAATGTGTAACAGTCAAAGAAATGTGTTACAAAATTCTTTTGAAATTAGGGCTTTGCTCAGCCATCATGTGCATACAAATCTCCTAGAAATCTTATTACAGTGATTCAAAAATGCAAATAGGGTGGAGCCTGAGATTCTGATTTCTAACAAGTTACCATATAATGCCCATGCAGCATGGCCACAGAGCCTACTTTGAATACTGAGGGATTAAATAATCCATTATGAATTCTAACTACATAGAACAAAAAAAACAAAGGTCGAGTTGACTGATGAGTTAGAAGAACTCATGTAAAATCAAAGAGTACACGCAGTAGTAGCGGCAAGGGCATGATGAAAGAGCTGCAGTGATTGAAGTCTGATTTCTGATGTGACCTAATTTCATATTATGTCAAACTGTATTGTCTTGAGATTGGCAAATTTTTGTATTTGAGATTGCAGCAAGTAAAAGAAAAGAACACGGAGCCAATACGTATTTATAATTTGAATGGAGAAATTATCAGGAATTTGGAATTCAATCCAAAGAGTCATAAGCTTCTGCTAAGAAGAGAATCATAAGGAAGATATCTATAACAAAGAATGAATTTGAACTATGTGGATTCAGCAAGACTCAAGTAAAAAAGATCCCTGCACCCCTCATTGAGAGTTTATAAGTGACCAAGAATGGTGGACTCATGTTGGCTAGTTAGCCATCCAACACTTTGAAGATATTAAACACAAAAAAGGACCCATCACATTTTTTTCCAACTTCCTTTCTTTCCACTTTTCTTAGCACGGTATCAGTAGTAAAGATGTGGTACAAGTATCATCTGCCTTTTTATTTGCCATTATCTGCCATTTCCTTGGTTCCCACAGAAGAATTTCATAAAGTAGCTTAAGTTAACTGTGCCTCAGAGTTCATTTGTCCAAGGATTCTTCAGTATTGAAGATAAAGCTGACTCAGGAAACCTGAAAACTTAATTAGAAATAGGAAAAACTCATTATATCCTCAACTCCAAAATTGAAAGCCAGATACAAATGAGTGTGATCATTAATATCCCTGTATCCTGTTCACATAAGCATATTCCCTGGTATTTTATACTAAGAATCAATCAGAGTTTAGAAGACTCACATAACCAGTGTATTTTTACCACATCATTGCAAATGCCCAGTGCGTTTGATTTCATCATTTGTAAGTACTCTCCTTCAGTTAAAAATTGAGTTGCTAAGTAATGACATCATAAGATGGTAGAATAAGAGTCCTAGCCCTTGTTCCTACACAAAAGCATGGCTTTAACAGTACAAAGACTCAAATATCTTTATGAGAATTCCAGAATCCAGTTAAGAAGTTGAACTGCAGTAGGCAAACAGAAAGCCCGGAAAATCTGTGTGAGGTATAGAGAACAGCAAGCAAATTTGCTTCATTCACATCAGTGCTGGGAGAGAGGACCCCAGCCTGTGACTTCTCCCTCAGCTAGAAAGAAGAATGAAGGGAAAGTCTAACATTGAACTTTTTGGAAGAACACACAAGAAACTGGTTTCCATCATACTGCACTGAGCACTGAGAGAACTAGCATAGTTTGGAGGCCTGACAGCCACTGAGAACAAAGACAAGTCCATGGAGCCAGCAAGGTCTAGTTGAGGCAAAGGCAACAAGTTGAGGCTTTGTGCTTGGGAGAAGGAAAATACTTCTCACCCAAGGACATGGGTTCTGACTCTCTTCATTCAGAGTGCTAACTGAGCCAGCATGATTGATATTCTTGGAGGCCTCTGAAAACTAAAAACAGAAGGGTCAGCTTGATGTATTTGATGTGGCTCAGCACTATTCAGAGAAGGAGCTCGACTTATGGCTTCTCTTGAAGGAGGGAGAGAGAAGAGTGGATGACATGCCTGGCATCCTGAATTTTGGAAGGTCTGCCTGAGGGCCTGGAATCTATCTCTTCCAACACAAAGTGATGACACAGCAAGCATAATTTGGATGACTGGTGTCCACTGGGTTAAATAAAATCAAAAATAAAAAGGAAAGTGGGGTCCAGTTGAGTCCACTGCTATTTGAAAACCAGAGAACTTACACTGCTGCAGACAGATGCCAGGGGAAGAAAGAGATTACAAAAAGTTACCTGAAAGAAGAAACTAGCTAACCTCTTTAGCTGAGAAATGGCAGCCCTGGCAAGGTTTCAGAAGGCCTCAAAATATCTAACTGGGTTTACCTGTGAGGTTCTTCCCCTTATATAGCTAATGTGTAAACACTGGGAGAAAAGTAGCTGCCTCATCTTTTTAAATTGAGACATAATATTAGTGCATTTTTACAAGGTACATTATGCAAATTCATGTATACAATGTGTAATAATGAAATCATGGTAATAAGTATTTCCATCTGTTCAAACACTAGTCATTGTTATGTGTGAGGAATTTCATACTTTTCTATATTTTGAAATATATCGTCAACTATTTTAATCAATATTTACCCACCTGTGCCATTGAAGATCTAGAACTATCTCCTCCATGCTGCGATCTAGTGCTCCTTATTAAAGTTCTTTCCATCTTCCTATCCCTTTCTTCCTCTTGAGAGACCCAGACAAATCCCAACACAAAACTGTGAATGACATGAAGAAACAGAGAAATACGGTCCATGCAAAGGAACCAAGTAAATCTTCAGTCCTAAAGATATGAATTATCTAGCGAATAACTTAAGACATTCACCATAAAAATACTGTATAAGCTCAGTAAAGGAATGCATGAAAGAATAAGAATATCAGCAAATAGGAAAATAGTAAAAGGAATTGAATTTTGAAACTAAAGAAAATACTGAAGCCAGGGATATAGCACAGTGACACAGTGCCTACCTGGCAAGTATGAGGTCCTGAGTTCAATACCGCCCCCCATACCAAGAAAAGGAAAAAGAAACTACTGAAAAAAACACTAGGGTTGTTCAATAGACATGATTAAGGAAGACAGAATCAGTGAATTCAAAGATAAATGATTTAAAATTCGTCAATGGTGTCCATCACTCAAGTGCCAGGAGGTAGCCTGGGCCCCGATCCACTGCGGGAAGGAGAGCCACACTTGCTCCCAACCCAGCCGCCATTGCTCAAGCAGTGGGAAGGTGCCACGTGGGCATCCCTGAACCCCCATAAGCCCCCCACACACACTCTCAGTCCTCCTGACTGTGCCAGTCTCTGGACCCACTCTGCAGAGGCAGAGGTGGTCATCAAGGGTATTTTTCTGAGTTCCCAACTTTGAACATCTTTAAAGAAAGGGCGTGGGACACCTGCAATAGAACGTTGTGGAGTTCAACCATTCAGAAGGTTGGGGAACTCAATCTGGGCCTTGCAGCCCAAGGTCAGTCAGCGTCATGGGGTTCAGCCATCAGCTAACTGAGACCAGGGGACTTGCATCCTCGCTCTCTCTGACCCATTAAATGGTAAATACACTATATTGAAATTCTGTTCACTGCAGACATGTTCTGGACTGCTTCTTGATTTCAATTTAATTCAAATGATTTAAGGGTGATAGACTAGTGACTACTACCGGTGGTCAGTGTCCAAGTTGTGCTTTATCTTAATGTGTTGCTGATTGTTATCAGTTGGGGTAAAGCATTGCGGTTGATTTGATGAGATGTTTTCTCTGATGTTATGAAGATGAGAATGTCTGTGGGTCGTTAGAGACACAGAAACTAGGGCGCAACTATATCAGGAAGATTTGGGGTGATAATCCAGAGATTAAACCAAGGACAGTCCAACAACAAAAATAAAAATGAGAAAACACTTAAGCAAGACACAAGGACAGACTTCCAGTTCACCAATGGCAAACAGTAGGGCAAATGAGGATGAAAAGGCCAATAGTGAACCACCAGGACACCCTGAACTCAAAGCACAGGAAGTAACAAAACAGATCAATCAAGCTCTAGAAAAATTCAAAACAGAAATAATTTCCCAGATAACCATAGAGATAGTGAGCAAAATGGAAGTCGCGATTCAAGACTGTAGAGCAGAAACTGACAAAAAAATAGATGACCTCATGACCATGATAGAAGCCATGAAGGCCCAGCATAAGAAAGAAATAGAAAAAATAAACGCCCAACATAGGAAAGAAATGGAATCCATAAAACAGATTCAAACAGATATCCAGGAGATTAAAGACTCTATTGAAAGTGTACGCAACAGAATAAAAGAATGCAAAGATAGACTCTCAGATATAGAAGGTAAGATTGCAGTCAGTGACCATGAAAAGAGAGATCTCTTAAAAGCAGTAAGCGATCATGAGAAATCGATCCAACAACTCCTAGATGATGCAAAGAAGAATAACATAAGACTGATAGGAATACATGAAGTAGCAGGAGAAAATACAAATGACTTTAAAAAGCTGTTCGCAGAATTAATGACAGAAAACTTCCCAAACAGAGGGGAAGAATTTGACATTCAGATAACTGAGGCATATAGGACCCCAACTAGCTACAATCAAAAAGAATCTACACCTAGGCATATCATAATCAAGATCCCAGAAACCCAACAGAAGAACAAAATACTACAAGCAGTAAGAGAAAAGAAACAAATCACATACAAAGGAAAGCCCATCAGAATCACAGCAGACTTTTCAATACAAACCCTTGGGGCAAGGAGAGCCTGGAATGAGATATTTCAAGTACTAAAAGAGAACACCCTTCAACCTAGACTGATGTATCCAGCAAAACTCTCTTTCAAAATGGATGGGGAAATAAGACACTTCCATGACAAAGAACACCTGAGAAACTACACGAATACCAAACCAGCACTACA
>NW_022900928.1:110556606-110560047 GCF_012274545.1 Fukomys damarensis | reverse complement strand
AGCCATATTGGTCTAGAAATGTTAATTTATTTTTATTTTTATTTTTTATTTTTTATTTTTTTTCCATGTGTACAGGGGTAATGCACTGTATTAAATATGTAAGGTTATATTTACGTGGGTTTGATTACAGAAACTAATAAAGTATTCTCTAAATAATGAAAAAAAAGAATAAGATAAGACTATAAGAGCAAGAAGCAATTTAAATATGTTTGGGGACCATTTTCATCTCCAGAATTAGGGATTATTTTAATGTTACATCATTGCCTTTTCTCTTTTACTTTCCTTTTTAGTTTTATTTCAGGATTCTCTATTTTTAATGTTCATACAGAGATTTCTTTAACTGAAATACTGAATAGTTTCTTTGGTGTGAAAACTATAATAGTACACAGGATCCTAATGAGATAATTAATAATGTGAAATAGGAAGTAAAGGGCTAAAGGTGTAGGGAAAGTGGGAAGGGTGGGGGAAAGGTAATAAGGGAGAGGAAAAAAATATGAGAAACTGAAAGAATGGAAATAAAGTGTTTGTAAATGGGGAGGGGAGGAGGGGGTGAAGGGAGGGCAGGGACAAGGGGAAAAAATGAGAATCAAGACCTATTATGGTAAGGTACAGAATCCCAATGATGAATGTAACTGTATTGTATACCTAGATTGTACCAATAAACTCAATTTTTAAAAATAAATAATTAAATAAAATTAGTCAATGGAACAATAACATTGAAAACAATGAAAGAGTGAAGAAAAGTCATGGGACACCATCAGGTGAAACAATATATGCATTATGAAGTTTCATCAAGAAAAGAACAGAAAGCTTATTTAAGCGAGTAACAGATACAAGTCCCCTTCACTTAACTGTGAGTGAGAGTTGTTGAAGAAATAAAGTAGAAACTGTATTCTGGGGAGAGAAAGAGAAGTAGCTCTGGAAATCAAGAAAGAAGTTATGGAAATTTAAAAGGCATGGAAAATAAATAGAAAGGCAACAGGGAAAAGTGCGAAGCCATTCACAATTGTTGACTCTGACTTTTTGGTAGGAAGAAACCCAGTGGCATAAGCATAAGCTAAGCCCAGAAATGGCAGGCAGTACAATAATAAAAAATAGACCAGCAGTCCAGCCACACTCCTGTGCAAAAACCAAGGTTTCTGCAGGCTTTGAATGCAGTATGAGGATCTGGTCTGCTGGTAAATCCTCCTACACAGCAGGTTAGCTTTGATGAAGGAATCTCCTGAAGGACTGGCTGTATTTGGAGTTCTATAACCAGGAGCTATCCAAAAATAGGGCATATTGTGTTGGACTAGGCTACTTTGGGGATTGGAAAATGCAGGATAGACACATTTTTTAGTTCCTCTGGAGTAAGTACACAACTACTCAGCCTATGTGCCAGTTATGCACTTCAGAGCCAGCAGTAGTGTTGGTTGGAGGTTGGGAGTGGGTGCTGAGCTTTGCACATTGAGCATGGGAGTCAATACGGCCCTTCAACAGACAACACAACATGAACTGACCCATTCAATGTGAAGGGCATGAGCAGAGCTCCTCCAATCTAAGGTGCTCCTCCAATCTAAGGTGCTTCTCTAAGCGTCTCAGCTAGCAGGGATTTTTTTTTTAATTTACTGCCCCTTTTTCCTTTTATTAAATTTTATTTACTCATTTTTAATGTATTAATTGGATTTTTGATTACTTACTCTTTTCTCCTCTTCCTCTCCCTCATTTTCTTTTCCTACTTTTATCTTGTTACTTCTTTTTCCCCTTCCCCACTCCTTTTAAAAGTTATTTTATAGCCAGGCATGGTGGCGCATGCCTGTAATCCCAGCACTCGGGAGGCTGAGGCAGGAGGATCGCTGTGAGTTCGAGACCAGCCTGGGCTACATAGTGAGTTCCAGGTCAGTCTCAACTACATAGTGAGACCCTGTCTCAAAAAACCAAAACCAAAACAAAACAAAACAAGTTATTTTATTATGATTACTTCTTTTTATTAGTTTTTATCTTCAGGGTGTATTTGATAGTATTTCCCAATTCTTCTCTATTAATATTTGTGGCATAGTTGTTGGTTTGCTTTGATTTTTGCTGTATTTTTCCATCTTGGTTTATTTTGTGTGGTTGTTACTCTCTGAGTAGTACTGGGGATTGAACTCTCAGAAGACAGCTGCTCACTCAGAAGACCCTCACGTGGAAATGGATGTGACCTATGTCCCAACACATACACAAATCTCCACAGAGAAATACATGAAAATGGGAAAAAAGTAATATGATATCTCCAAAAAGCTCATCACTATTTATTAACTGAATTCATAGGGGCCACAGGCAGAGCCTGAGGGTGGCCCTTCACCTCCTCCCTACTCCCTTTCTCCTCCATACATTAGACAGTCACTGTGTCTGTTTGACTAAGACTGTAGACCCTGGATGGCACAGCCCCAGCAGACAGTTACATTATGCATCCTTCTCCCTTGTTCGCTTTCTACACACGTCCAGATCACAACATTCAGCCTAGGCCACGTAGGCTGTGTAGGCCTCGTAGCACTAGTTACCCTGCCTTCTCCTCCTGTTTATCTTACAGTATAAATAAAGAGCATGCTAGACCCCAGGTGGCCATTAGCTCTCCAAAGTCTGTGGTTCCACCTGGTCCCAGCTTCCAAGCATAATCTTGGCATGCATCCTTCTTTCTTGTTGTTTTTCAATTTTCTTTATCTCCTACCTCTCTCTCCTTGGCTTGGACCCTAAACTGTGTGTGTCATGACACATAGGTATTAAAATGAATGAAATGCTGTACACAGAATTCAGAAGGTTGACTTTACTAATGATTAATGACTTTTAAAAAGGATACAAATAAACAGTTGAGTGAGCTAAGGAAGACAAGGCCAGATGGGACAGAAAAATTCAATGGAGAGAGAAATTCTAAAAAAGAACCAAACAAATTTTAAGAATGAAAAGCTCAATGAATTAAATTAAAAAGTCAGTTGAAAGCCAAATCAATGGACTAGATCAACAGAAAAAAACAAAACAAAACTATATGACCTTGAAGCTAGGGTTGGTGAATTATGACATTCAGACATTAAAAAAAAATAAGACATTTTATGTGATTTCTTGATAGCAGCCATTCTTTGTGGGGTGAGGTGGATTCTCAGTGTTGTTTTCATCTACATCTCTCGAATGACCAGTGATGTGGAGCATTTTTTCATATATTTTCTTGCTGCTTTTACTTCTTTGTCTGAAAAATGTCTGTTCATTTCGGATGCCCATTTTTGAATCGGGTCTTTATATTTGGGGGGACTGATTGTTTTGAGTTCTTTATATATCCTTGATAATAGTCCTTTGTCTGAGGTACAGCTGGTAAAAATTTTTTCCCACATTGTAGATTGTCTCTTAGTTCTGCTAATGGTTTCTTTTGAAGTACAGAAGCTTTTTAGTAAGATGAGATCCCAGTTGTTGATTCTATCTGCTAGTTCC
>NW_022900928.1:110506283-110554995 GCF_012274545.1 Fukomys damarensis | reverse complement strand
CCCATGTTTATAGCGGCACAGTTTGTAATAGCTAAATCTTGGAAACAACCTATTTGCCCATCCGTTGGAAACTGGATAAAGAAGTTGTGGTTTTTCTATAAAATGGAATATTACTCAGCCATAAAGAGCGAGAGAATAGATTCATTCATAGGAAAATGGATACATATTGAAGATATACTCCTAAGTGAAATAAATAAGTCATACATGTGTAAATACCAAATAGTTTCCCTGGTGTGAATATTCTGCAACAATGCATAAGATTCTAATAAGATTACTGACATTTAGAAATTTGAAGAAAGGAGCTAAAGGTGTAGGGAAGGTGTGATGCATAGGGGAAGAACAAAAAGGGAAAAGAAAAAAATGTGAGAGAATGAAAAGATGAAAATAAAGTGTTTGTAGATGGGGAGGGGAGGAGGGGGTGAAGGGAGGGCAGAGGTAAGGGGAAAAAATGAGAATCAAGACTTGCCATGTAGAGGTACATGATCCCAACAATGAATGTAACTGTACTGTATCCCTAAAATGTACCAATAAACTCAATAAAATTTTAAAAAAGTAAGACATTTTAAATTGAATATATGAGATACATGGGACACAACTGAACCAAATTTAAGAATTTTTTTAGAAAAAGATAGTGAGGTACAGGCTAACAGCATAGAAAACTTATTCAGTCAGGGGTGTGATAATATACACCTATAATCCCAATACTCCGTGAGGCTGAAGCAGAAAGATTATAAATTCAAGCCTAGCCTGGAACCTTAGCAAGATGCCATCTCAATGTGAAAACAAAACAAAACAAAAAACAATCTTAAATGACAGGACGTGTCTCAGTGCAGAGGCCCTGGGTTCAATTCCCATTACCAAAGAAAAGAAAAGAAAAATTATTCAGTGAAACAACAGCAGAAAGTTCTCCCAAATCTTGGAGAAAATATGGATACAGGAGACATTTAGAACCCCAACTAGGCACAACCAGAAAAGAAACTCACCATGTCATATAGTTTGCCAAAAGTGCAGAAAAAAGAAAAAACAATTAGAAGGAAAAAGTGCCAAATTGCATAAAAAGAAAACTATCTCATTCACAACAGCTAAACCTCACCCCCCAAAAAAATCCAGGAATAAATATGAGGCTGTGGAAAACCTTTTCAAAGCAAACTATAAAACACTGAAGAAAGAAATTGAAGACATCAGAAGATGAAAAATACCTTCCACATTCATGTGTAGGGAGAATTCACATTCTTTAAATGGCCACACATCCCAAAAAAGTGAACTACAAATACAATGAAATTCCCATCAAAACATTAAGGTCATTCTTCACAGAACTAGAAAAAAACTCTTAAAATTCATAGGGAAGCACAAAAGACCCCAAGTAGCCAAAGTATTTCTGAGCAATGAAAATACCACCTGAGGCATTGTAATACCAGATTTCAAAAACAGTATGTTATTGGCATAATATTAGACATGTATACCAATAGGTTAGAATAGAGAATGTAGAAATAAATCCATTCAAGTACAGACATCTGATTCTCAACAAAGGTGCCAATACCATATGGTGGAGAAAAGACTGCCTCTTTAGCAAGTGATGCTGGGAAACTGGATATCCACACACAGAAGAAGGGAATTAGGTCCCTCTCACTCTATTCAAAAATCAACTCAATGGATGAAAGAGACCCAAATGTAAGATCTGAAACTTTAAAACTACTGAGGAAAACATAGGAGAGACACTTCAAGATTTAGGCATATGTAGAGCCCTTGGAGGAGGTAGGAGAGTAGGTGGGGCCGGTGGGAAAGTACTTGGGGGAAGTAGGAGGGTATGTGGAGATAGTAGGTGAATACTTGGGGGAGCCTGGAGTGTAGACCGGAAAAGCTGGTGAGTAAGTAGATGCTGGTGAGTATTCTGGGGTGGCAGGTATACAGGTGGGGCTGGGAGAAAAGTACTTGGGAAAAGAGAGTGAAAACTTAGGCTAGTAGAAGAGGTTGGAGTGTACTCTACTGAGCTGGATGGACTAGTCAGGATGCACTTGGGTGAAGCTGGGCTGTAGCTGGAAAGGCTTGGGGTATAGGTCAGAGGGTACCTATATGTAGTGTGTACCATGGGCTTGAGGGAGAAGAGCTTGATGGGATTGGTGAGTAGCTGAGTGAAGTTGGGAAGTAGCTTGGAAAGGTTGGGCTGTTGTTGGGGCCAGTTGGGGTACAACTGGAACTAGGAGGTGAATAGCTAGTTGATGCTGGGCTGTAGCTCAGTGATGTTTGGGTATAAATGGGACTGGTTAGAGAGTAGATAGGACTGGTGGGTGAGTAACGGGTTAGTGAAAACTAGGAGATGTCAGTGAGTAGCTGGGGGATGTAGGGAACTGAGGAAGAACAAAGCTTACACTGCTTTTTGTCTGTCTTTTTATTTTATTTTATTTTATTAAAGTTTAGTAAAGTGACCAAAGAAATATAGGCATAGACAACAATTTTCTAAACAACGACTTCAGTAGCTCAGGAAATAACAGCAGGAATTGACAAATGGAATTTCATTAAATTAAATAGCTTCTGCACAGCAAGGAAACAATGAAGTGATCACACAGCCTAGACAATGAGGGAAAATCTTCTCCAGATACTCTTCCATGGGGGGACTAATATGCAGAGTATACCAAAAACTCAAAAAATTAACACTAAAAGAACAAGGAATCCAATAAATGGGCAAATGAAGTATAAATGACCAATAAATGATATGAAAAAATGTTCAGTATCTTTAGTGATCAAGGAAATGCAAAACTACACTGAGATCCCATCTCACCCTACTCAGAAAGGCTATGATCAAGAATACAGAAGCAGGCCAGGGATTTAGCTCAGTGGTTCTGCCACCTGCCTCTCAAGCACAAGGTCCTGAGTTTGATCCCCAGCACCAAAAAACAAAACAAAACAAAAGCAATGCATTTTGGTGATGAAAGGAACATTTTTAGACTGCTGGTAAACTAGTAGTCACTATAAAATTCAGTATGGAATTTTGCCAAAAAACTATAAATAGAACTACCGTATGATCCAGCTATACTATTCCTTGGATTATACCCAAAGAAATAAATATCAGTATACTATAGAGACCCCTACTTACTCACGTTTATTATGGCACTATTAACAAACAATTTATACAGCCAGCCAAGAATGAAGGCATGTTATTTGCAGGATAGTGGATGGAATTGAAGATCATCATATTAAGCAAAATGATCCACAACCAGAAAGATAGTCACTTTGTATCTCTCATACATGGAATCTGGAAAAAACAATGACTTGAATGTAGAAGAGAGATAAAGAGGAAAGGGTTGGGAGAGAGGAAAGACAAATATATGAATAAATATAAAATATTGTAATAATATAACAGATATATAAACCACTCCTAATTCTGGTGTAGAAATAAATACAAAACTAAATTTGTATTAAAATACAAAACTATAACAATAACTATAAATATAAAAGATTTTAATTGATACATAATACAAAAAGGTATAATTTCTGACAATGACAAAATGTGTGTCAGGAGAAAAATAAAATTCTAAAGTATGCGTATGAGCTTGAAATTAAGTTTTTATCAGTTTAAAACTGATTATTATAACAATAAGATGCTTTATATAAGCTTGACAAAGAAAAGGTGAAGGGAGGGCAGGGACAAGGGGAAAAAATGAGAACCAAGACCTGTCATGTAAAGGTACAAGATCCCAATGATGAATGTAACTGTACTGTATACCTAAAATGTACCAATAAACTCAATTTAAAAAAAAAGAAAAAGAAAATACCTGCAAAAGGTACACAAAAGAAGATGAGAACTGAATCAAATCATATCACTTCAAAAAGTAATGAAACATGAAAGAAGACAGCAAGAGAGGCAAAGTACAAATATGCAAAAGACAGAAAACAATGAAAAAAATGACAACAATAAGTGCCTTCATATCAATAATTACTATAAATTTATATGGACTTAACACTGCAAACAAAATATAAAATAGCTAAATGGAGTTAGAAAGTAAAAGGAAAAAACATAATCCAAGTATATGTTGTTTATGAGAGACTTGTTTTAGAAAAGACACACATAGGCCCAAAGTGAAAGGATGGAAAAAGATATTCCATACAAATGGTAGCCAAAAGAAAGAAAAGAGTAGCCACACTTATATTGGATAAAATATGTCTTAGTCATTTACCTGTAGCTAGGACAAGACATCTGACAGCAATGACTTAAAGGAAAAGGGTTTTATGCTGGCTAATGGGTACAGTCCACAGTCCACCAGCTCCAGGGCAGAAGAGCATGGTGGAAAGGCCTGGGCAGAGAAAAGCTGCTTACCTCATGGCAAGGGAGAAGCAGAGAACAAAGGAAGGAGGCAGAGAGGGAGATACACACTTCTGGCCACAAGCCCAATAACCCATCTCTTCCGG
This sequence comes from Fukomys damarensis, assembly GCF_012274545.1. Taxonomy (NCBI): domain Eukaryota; kingdom Metazoa; phylum Chordata; class Mammalia; order Rodentia; family Bathyergidae; genus Fukomys; species Fukomys damarensis. The sequence goes on along the minus strand of NW_022900928.1, from coordinate 110,550,588 downwards.
CCTTGCCCCACCTCCTAACATCATATTTAATTATAGCACCCCATGATTCAACCACTATTCAAAAGTCCGGACTGAGTGCATAAGGCTTTCAGGGAGCCTCCAGATATAAACTATAACAATAGACTATTTCAAACTCTCTCAAAAGAGATTTAAAAAATATGTTTCATAATGCTAAAAGCATCAATTCAAAAGAAATATAAAACAATTACAAATACATATCAGCCAACTTCAGAGCACTCAAATATATGAAGCAAACACTGGCAGAACTAAAAAAGAGAAATAGACAACCACACAACAAAGCAGGAAATTTTAATACCCCACTTTCAGTGATGGACAAAACATCAAGACATATGGATGAACATACATAGAACGTTCCAAAGAACAGCAGAAGAATACACATTCTTTTCAAATGCACACAAAAATTTATCCAGAATTGATCACATAGGTAACAAAACAATTTTTTAAAATTTAAGGAAATTGAAATCATGACAAGTGTGTTTTTCAACCCCAATGGAGTGAAATTAATTAGTAGCAGAAGCAAAACTAGAAAGTTCACAAATACATGGAGAGTAAAGCATCCTGGAATAGCCAATAAATCAAATATTAAGTCAGAATGAAAAGTAGGAAATATCTTGAAACAAATGAAAATACAATATAATAAAATTTATGAGTTGCACAAAAGGTAGTTCTAAAAGGAAATTATATAATCATAGATACCTACATTAAAAAAGAAGAAAGCTCTCCAACAAATCATATAACTTTACACCTCAGGGAATTAGAAGAAAAAGAATTAATCAAAAACTGATTGAAGGAAAGAAATTACAATGACATAAAAAATAAAAGAATAGAAAACAGAAAATCATGACATTAAGCCAGCTTTTAATGTGTCAACAAAATTGACAAAATTTTAGATAGACAAATTTTAAAAAAAAGACAAGGCGGGTGTGGTGGTGCATGCCTGCAATCCCAGCACTTGGGAGGCTGAGGCAGGAGGATTGCTGTGAGTTGGAGATCAGCCTGGGCTACATAGTGAGGTTCCAGGTCAGTCTCAACTACACAGTGAGATCCTGTCTCAAAAAACAAAAAAACAAAAACAAAACAAAAAAAAAGACTCAAAAAGTAAACCATAAATAAGAGGGGATAACACAACCTAGTTCATAGAAATTAAAAGGGTGATAAGAGACTATTATGAATAATTATATGCCAAATATTGAATGAGAATAAATGAATAAATGTCTATCAACATGTTTGTTACCAAATCCAATAATGAAGTGAATCAGTAATTAAAAATTTCCCATCAAGGATATTTCCCAGAACAATGGCCTTGTTGGGGCATTTTACCAAACATTTAAAGAAAGACATGTGGGGGACTTAGCTCAGTGGTTCCACCACCTGCCTTGCAAGCACAAGGACCCAAGTTCAATCCCCAATACCCCCCACAAAAAAGAAAGAAGGCATAATAGCGATCCTTCCCAGACTCTTCCAAAATATTGAAGAGAACACTTCTATACTTATTTTACGAGATTAGCATTACCCTTATACCAAAGCAATTATAGGAAAACTACAGACCTATATACACACTATAGTTCAACACATGGAAATAAATAAATGTGATAACCACATTAGCAGAAAAAAGGACAAAAATACATGATCTCAAAGAAACAGTAATGCATTTAAAAATTCAAAATATGTTTATGATAGAAATGAACTAGGAATAGCAGAGGACCCTTCATAACTTAATAAAAGCTATATATAAAAAGCCCACAAATAATATCATGCACAATGGTGAAAAGTTGAAAGCATTTCCTCTAAGAGCAAGAGAAGGCCCACTCTCACCACGTCTCTGCAACATAGTACTGGAAGTAGTAGCCACAGCAATTAGGCAAGGAAAATAAAGGTATCCAAATCAGACAGGAAAAAGTAAAATTGTCTCTGATTACAAATAACATGATTTTATATGTATATACCTCTTAAAAATTTCCACAAAATCCAGGTAGAACTAATAAACTCATCAAAGTTGTATGTATTTATTCACTTTCAGTTGCTATCACAATATATCTGAGACTGTGTGATGTAAAAGGAAAAGACGTTTATTTTGGCCTGTAGTTCCAGAAGCCAAAAAGACGCTAGTATCTTCTTGTCTTCTGATGAGGGTCTCAACCTGTGTCATATCACAGCATAAAATGGAAATGGGAAGTGGGAATGTGAGGGAGTCCAACAAATGCAGGGTGGGAAGTGAGAGTGTGGCGGTCCAGCCATCACAACATGAACATGTCCGAGTTGGGGAGTGAGGATTAAGAAAGGAAAGAACACTCAAGCCTGAGCGGAGACCAAGAGAAGTCTGATTTCACAGAAACAGCTCCTTTTAAAGGCACATTAACAGGAAACACCTGACTCCTACAGATAACACCAGATCTTTGACTATCTCTTCGAGTTTCTCCCATGCAGGGTCAAAAACAAGCTTAACACGTGCAGTCCTTAAAAAGGAACAAATGTTAACAAATGTTAATTAGGAACATCCTGACCACACATTGTGTCAATGCCTTGATTATAAAGAAAGAAGTTATCTTTTAAATGTCAAATGCCAGTGGGCCATGACTGGCTCCCACATTTCCCCCTTTTTAGTATATTTAGAGCAGAGATTTTCCCAGCTCAGAAGAAAGGCTGTGCCTATGTTAGGTGAGAAATGTCCAGAGAAATCCCTTGCCCATCATCAAGCCATGAGAAATGTAATACTCATGCTCTGTCTTAGGTTGGTTATTTCTCCACAATTCTCTTACCCATCTTTGACTACCAGCCTCTGCAGGGGTTATACCATAGGTTGTGTAGGCTTGACATGTAGCTTTCTCTACCTCTATCAACATTTGTAACCCTTGAGCCTCATACCAGGACTCATTAATTTTCACAGGCATCATTACAAAGGGAGGTTTTCTCAAAACCATCACAGAATGAATGAATTATATTCATTATCAGTTTCATAAGCAATCTCTATATTTTTTACTAATAACATATAAGGAGCATCAACACAAGACATTATATTAGAGGCCCCAATGACAACAATATTGAAACTAAGGCTAGTAACTTTGACATCTGACCATAAGTATATTTCTCCCAGTGCAGCAGCAGGTTCCCAAATGTTGGTTTGAGGAAAACATGAATCTGTCCACCAAAGTCCAGCAGAAAGGCTAAGACCAGCAGGTGAACTCTTTTATGTAGTGTTGGTTAAAGATCAATCGAGGAATGTCCTTTTTTGTCCCAGAGAAACTTCTCAATGTAGCAGTCTCATTTTCTTTATAAAATAGAAACATTACTTTATCAATGACCAAGCATATTTGTATCATTCACCAGTACCGGCACTTCACATGAGACAGGATGTGCAAGGAGAGGATCTGGTATATAAGTCCAATGTTCTTGAGGATTGGCATCACATCTTGCAGGAAGTGACATCAGCAGGAGTATGCACATGACGAATCAGCCTTTCCGGTAGCCATCGAGCTCCATCATGTTCCTGTGAGAAAACACAAACATGCCCTTGGCCCCATATTAAAATGGGGTCGGGTCCATACCATTGGCTAGTTAAGTGATCTCTCCATTTTACCAAGGCATATGGAGAACCTTGTGGATGCCAAAATCTTTCTGCTGCTGAATGGCCATTCTTATCGATTTGTAAAAAATTTAGAATGTAAGTAGCATGATTTAAGTAATTTCTAGATGAGGAGGGATATAACTCCCCTTTTTATTTTTTGGAGCTGCATTTTCAGTGTGCCATGAGTACGTTCAACTATTCCTTGTCCTGTAATGTAGCTTTGTATCAACAGAATCTTCCTTTTTCTTTTTACAGAAATTATATTTTGAAGATAACCATCATAAACATGTTACAATAACATATTTAGAATTTAGCCTTTTTTTGATAACCAATGTAAACATTTTAAACATATTTAACAAGGCATGTCTTTTATAAGGCTATGAAAATTATTTGGGCAGCTCCCATTAGTGAACAAAGATCAGAATAAATTTTCTGAGCAGCTGCTTCTTTATTTACCAACAGGAGTGTATCCAAACTTAAAGGTTTATATTTAATTATCTTTTAAATTTTTTATTTGATCAACAATCTATTTGTATTTGATGTTATTTTGAAGAAAAGCATAATGAGACAAACACTTTTGAACACTTAGACAGAAAAACATATAAGACAATTTAAATGCGTGCACTCAGATGGTTTTGGCCAATTGAATTATAAAATCTTTTAGTTATGACTAGTCAAAATTTTTGCAGGTCAAAATTAACAGAGATCTCTTAGAGTTAAAGGAATGAAAGCTCTTCTTGACTGTAAGCTACAGCAACCAAAGAGGGCTCTCTCTCTTTTTTTTTTTGTCTGGGATCCAAACTATCTCTGATGAGAGTCCACAAACTAAAAGCATCCACGGGTAACTTGCTAGGTCCGTGTGCAGCATAATAATCCTGTAATTGTTTTCCTACCTTACTCCAAGTATCTAAATTTACAGTGCCTTCTTCAGGGAACCAGGGACAAACTATTTCTACAAATTCTAAAAAATTACACAATTGCTGGTGCCCTACTCTAGCACCACCAACACGCAATAAATCTTTAAGCATATGTACAAAAAGCATGCAACTATTGCCGGCTCCCATTTTCAATATTTACAAGAAAATTCACTGCTCCTTACCTTTACATTGAGGCCTCGTTCTTCTCTGCAGTGTCCTTCACTGGATCCCTCGATACTCAGGTCCCACGTTCAGGTGCCACTTGTGGCAGTCCAACTGTCACAACATGAACATGCCCGAGTTGGGGAGTGAGGATTGAGAAAGGAAAGAACACTCAAGCCTGAGTGGAGACCAAGAGAAGTCTGATTTATTTCACAGAAACAGCTCCTTTTAAAGGCACATCAACAGGAAACACCTGACTCCTACAGATAACGTCAGATCTTTAACAGGAAGCACCTGACTCCTACAGATAACGTCAGATCTTTGGCTATCTCTTCAAGTTTCTCCCATCGCAGGGTCAAAAACAAGTTTAACACGTGCAGTCCTTAAAAAGGAACAAATGTTAACAAATGCTAATTAGGAACATCCTGACCACACATTGTGTCAATGCCTTGATTATAAAGAAAGAAGTTATCTTTCAAATATCAAATGCCAGTGGGCCATGACTGGCTCCCACAGAGAGAAAGCCTAAGAAGCCAAATTTGTTTTATAACAACCCAGTCTTCTAAGAACAGAGCCATTTCCATAAGTATATTTTACAATTTGATCTCAAGCTCTGTCCCAGTCCCATCTACAGGTAACCATACCTCTGGCGTTGCTCATACTTCCCCTTCTCCCTGACTCTGTAACCTCCTTCCTTTGAATGCATGAGCCCTTGTGCTGGGCACCTGTCTTAATTCAACCACGGGGATGTTAAAAGATCATCACTGATTCTTCTCATAGCATCTCAAATATAGCCCAATGCATGCATATTTTGTTAACTTTTCTATACAATTTTATACATTTTTAAATTATAAATTTTCTTTTGACACTGTTTACAAATAATTAGTTAATGCATTTAACAATTATTTATGATTTTTCAGAACTCATGAAACATAACCAGGCATTCCTGAAAAGCAGGGATGTCACAATTAAAGTTTATAAATACATTTTTTTTTGAGACAGGGTCTCACTATGACCTGGAACTCACTATGTAGCCCAGGCTGGTCTTGAACTCACAGTGATCCTCCTGCCTCAGCCTTCCAAGTGCTGGGATTACAGGCATATGCCACCATGCCCAGCCAATACAATTTTTTTTTTAAAGTAAGGTTCTGCAGTCATGCCTCTGCCAGCCCCAAAGTGAATTTTATCACTGTCTGCAACACCAAATAATCTCAGTGGAACCAAGAGTATAGGAGAAAGAGAACTAGGGCTAGGGGCTCAAGAAAGTTTACTCTGCCAAAAGACAACAAGCTAAAACAACAACAACAAAAAAAACTGTGCAGCATAATCCACTGCACTTCAGAGAGAAGACATCCTGAATAGAACCCTTCTGAAATGACCTGTTCAAATACACAGTACCTTCCCCACCACAGCCTTCACTCCTTGTAAGAAGGGATCCTGTTGTGACTGGACCAGCTGTGTCCACACAGTTTCTAACACATGGGGAGCACTCATAAAATATGTCTTAAATTTCCAAACTGAAATGTGATTTTACCAGGTGGAAAAATGGACTGGGAAACCACTAAATTTTAAGTGGTAATAGTACCAACATTTGGGAGACTGACAGAAGGATTAAGAGTTCAAGGCCAGCCAAGACTACAGAGTGAAACTGTGTCTCAAAAACATTGAAAATTAGTTAGAGGTTTTATATTTAACTTAGTTCTTTTTCAATTTTACTTATAGTTTTGTTTCCCAAATTAATCCATACTAACCAGTTACTAGTCATTGGATCACTAAGGTAGATTTTTGTCCAGCAGGTGTCAGTAGCGCTCAGTTTAGTAACTTCTATTGGTCATAAACTTTAAAAATCAATAAAGATGATAGAAAAAGTTACTTCCACCCAGAATTGCATTACTTTGTTGACATTTGAAGAAATGGTGTGAACATTAAAGAATCCACCCAACTACTCAGGCATATCACAACCACTACAAGTATTCATAACAAACACGATTTTAATGCTGTTTATCCCATTTATTGTTAGCTAAAACCCAAACCATGTAAGAAGAGGGGTGAAGAAAGCTGTATATTTAAGGATATTCAAATATGGGTTATGATGTCTGTTTTCTGAAGACCATAACTTTATTTCATTTAAATTTTTCTTTTTTCTCCGAGTAAAACTAAATGATCCTTTTATTCTGGTGGAAATACAAATGCCTTTCTATGGCTTTAAAAGGAGAAAGAGTAAAGTGAAAGAAAGCCCGATTTTTTAGTAGAATTCACAAAGCCCAAAGAATTTTATTATAAAGTATCATCTTTAATTTTTCTTCTTAAAACTAGAAAGACCATACATGATTTGAAAATGAGATTGTACCAAACAACGGCCAAAGAATCATCCGTTCATTTCCTTCCTTTCGTCTGGTCACGGAGAAGGATAAGTCATCAGCCGTGATTGTTGTTACTTCACGTCACTCTTACTCATGTATTCACCACAGTCTACTTCCCCTCCACGAAAATGCGAGACCCCTTTTCACATACGGAGACGCTACATCTCTGAGGCCGGGCCGAAACGCTGATGTTCGGTACCTCGTCTTCTTTGGACTGACATCACCTGTTTGATATTCCTTGCTGTCCCCTGATAGCCACATCTCATTTGCTGCTAGAGAAAATGTGGTGCCAGGATTTTTTCCTTCCACCTGCCTCGTGACAGGGTCCCGACCCACTCGCCCAAGCGACTGCCAGTGATCTTTCAATCACCAAATTGCTGGCTGCCTCAGACTCATGTCTTACAAGCTCACGAAGCACCTGTAACACACACAGGTCTTCGAAAAAGCATGGCTCTTATGTTCTTTCTTTCTTTTCTTTTTTTTTTTTTCAATCTAATCTTTTGGTTCTTCTGCCGCGGGAAAAAAATGTTGCCTTATCCCTGTCAGCAAAGACGGAGCAGCGCAAGAGACTGGGCTTCCCCTGCCTCGCCAAGGGGATGGGCCGGCGCCCTTTCTCAAAGGTGATGCTAATAAGGTAGGAGAGGAGGAAACACAGAAGTTTCCAGCAGCGCGGTTCCTTCCTCACTCTCTCACCCGACAAGCCAGCCAGCAGCCCAAAGTATTTCTGAAGAGAGCCTCCTAAAGCCACCACACTGGCAAACTACTTTAATTATTATTAGGTTTTCCTTAGTTCTGAATTTTAATCTGCTTGTACCTAAGAAAAAATTAGATGTTTTCAGTAAGTATTAAAAAACCATGTCTTTATCTAGAAATTGTCTGGAATCAGGCCTCTTGTCTTCTGGCCTCTGAGTCTGTCTCCGGGCCTCCAGCCCCTTCTGTCCCCCAAGGTTTCCTCTGCACCATAAACACACTTTCCCTTCAATTCCGTAAAGGCAGGTATATGAATTCCCACACTGGACCCTGGCAGCTACAGTAGGTGTTCAGGGAGGTCTGCCTGGGTGTAGCAGAGATGGAGATGAGACGTGGATAGAAGGTGGATGGAGAGTCCTTCAGACCTTCTGCCACACTGTAACTGGCCTTTCATTTGAGTAGCTGTCATGGCAGCTATTACTGTTTTTATTCTAATTCCTAAAAGTAAACATGCATGCACAGGCATGTGCACACACACACGCACACACACACAATCTGAAATTTAAATCTCTGTCTCAGTCTTCTTCGCATCCTCCTGCCCTCACTCCCACCCAAAGTCCCAGCAGGTCCAGATTGCCCCAAATGTCCCTGATGCACCCTAGGTACTTTTACTAAAATCATCTGCAGCAGCACATTTAATGTACTTTTAAAATCACCATTTCTTAGTGAGGAGAAAGGAAGTTTATATTCTCAGCAATATCAGAGGATAAAAAAAGACAAGAAGCAACTGACTTTTATTAATAACTTTGCTAGAAGGCAGCAAAGCAACATCTGGAATACTTATTACCCATTTGGCATGCTGTTCATCTCCCTGGGTATGATTCAACATGACAAGCTCTGTCAAAAGGAAATAAGCTCCATCTAGTTAAATTAGAATGATTAGGGTCATTTAGGCAGGGGAAGTTTAATTTGTATGGATCTAGAAATTTTATACAAACTGGAATACCTAAGTATTTAATCTTCCCTGAAGCCCAATTTAAAATTGAAAGAGACTATTGCATAAATCTATAATGAGATGAGACGTATTAGAAATTAATTTAACTATTACCGCACTGCTAGCATGTAGCCTAAGATATCAAAGAACGTTTCACTTGCAGTTTGTACACAATAATAGAAGAAAGTGTTCGGTTACAATTTGCTAACCATTCAATCATTTTATGAATTCTTTAAACAAAAATGACTATTCAAACTGAACTTGATTTTTTTCCTACTGTTTTTTTAATTATCCTGCTAAACTTATGCTGCAAAGTAAATTCAACAGAATGGAATCATAACCTTTCCTTTCTTAGTAGGGATTTTTAACATTTCTGTAGCCACTGAGCCTTTTAGAGCTCATTGGAAGCTATAGATACTGTCTCAAAGTAATGCTTTAAGTATGTAAATAAAATATATAGGACTTTTACAAATGTACATAATCTTTATAACAATGGAAATTGACTATATTGAGACACAATATCGAAATACTTTAAATTTTGTGACATAGTCATATATGTACTTCATTATTAGCACCTCTAATAACAAAATCCAGTGGTATAGCCAATCACAACTATAAATTTGAAGTTATGATGAACAGGAATAACTGTTGTAGCATGTAATAAAAATGTAGATATTTCTATCAGTGACAAAGTTCCAGGTACCAAAAATACAACTCTATTTGTTGCCTGTATCAATAATTGAAGGAAATGTTTAATTTTGACTTAATTTAGTAAATTAATAATGATTATTTCCCATCTATATGCATAGACCATCAAATCTATCCCACAACCACCAAGGGGCTGGGTTATAAGACTGTGGGTAAGCTGGGCATGGTGGCACATGCCTGTAATCCCAGAACTCATGAGGCTGAGGCAGGAGGATCGCTGTGAGTTCCAGACCAGCCTGGGCTACGTAGTGAGTTCCAGGTCAGTCACAACTATATAGTGAGACCCTTTCTCAAAAACCCAAAAAACTGTAGCAGCTGGAATCTGTTGATAGCAAAAAACACAGAATGTAAAAGTAGAAGAGCAATCCTTTTTTTTTCTTTTTTTCGTACCAGGGATCGAACTTGGGTTCTTGAACTTTCAAGGCAGGTAGTAGAACCACTGAGCTAAACCCCCAGCCCTGGAACAGCAATTATTTAGTTGACTATTTAACAGCCCAGACAAATAACAGGTTTGAGTAGCCAATCTGGCTCATAGTAGAACAGCCAGATCAGTTTAACTTCATGTCATGTTGCTAAACAGCACAGGCTCACCCCAGGTGTGTTAAGAGAACACTGAAATTACCTGGTTTCAATAAATAATCAGAGTTCCTCAGTCATTTGACTAACTCCATATCTCATTCCGCTCTCATTTAAAATACGCAGTCTTAGAATTAAATCTTGATGTGCTCTTGGAAAGTCTTCAGTACCTTCCTTAATCTAAGAGTATAACACTTCCCTTGAAAGGTTGTGTTTCATTTAACAACATTTATTCAGCACCTATTCTATGCTGGGTGCTGGAAAGCAAAGCTGAATAAGACCTAGGAACTTACAAACTACTGGGAGAAGCAAGTGAATGAATAATTGAATCCACCACCAAGTTGAATTTCTCATAGTAAGTTATATACCAAGAACTACTGGACTCCAGAAGAAAGAATCCTTCTGAGTCTGAGGAATGGGAAGACATGTTGGGGGATTAGAATTTGCACAGGTCAGGCAGATGTACAAAGGGATGGCATCCTTGACAAAAGACTGGAGAATCATACCAGTTACCAGGCACTAAATGTGAAAGAGTCTTGGGTTTCTGGGTTCTTTTTGTTCGTTTGTTTGGTATTGGGGATTGAACTCCGGTCCTTGAGCTTGTGAGGCAGGCAGTGGAACCACTGAGCTAAATCCCCGGCCATTGGGGTTTCTTGTTAAGCAGCCTGAATCCTATCTTGTTTGCCTGTTGTAATCTGAAGCAGCAGCAGCAGCATCACCTGTGACTTCCTAGAAAGTCACGTTCTGAGACACCCATTGTGACCCACTGCCTCTGAAATCTGGTGGTGGAACCTAGATCTGTATTTCATCAAATCCTCCACCCGATTCTGATGTACACTAAAGTTTCAGAACCACTGCCTTGGAACATCATGGCAGAAGGGAATGGCAGAGAAAAGCTGCTTAGTTCATGGCCCCTGAGGGGCAGAGCAGGGAAACCATGCCAGAGAGGGAGGGGCTGGGAACCATAGAGAGCCCCCACCCAACCACATCCAGGAGCATCTTCCACTAATCTACCAGAGGTATCTTAACACGATGAAGCTGGCCAATCACGGTTGACAGTCACACACACTATTCAGAATGAACTGCTATCAGGCTTAATGAGGAAAGGGATTGATTCCAGGGCGGGGGGAAAAAAATATAACATGGCTGACTAGAGGCGCAATCACATCAGAGGAAGCCAGAGAGGATTCTTTGAACCCACAAGTACTCTATAGAAGGGGAGAGACTTTCACCCTCAAATAGAAAAGTAATCAGAAAGATGACACATGGAGATCCAACCAAACATCTAAATCAATGAAAAGGGGAAGCTGTGCCTCCACAGCTGGTCCACACTGCTCCAGTCCCTGCCCCTCCAGGGAGCAGCCATCACCAGAGAAATCTCCAACAGGCTCTTGGACCAAGCAAGTGCTGCAGAGGCTGGACTTCTAAAACAGACTGAATATACCACCGGCCCCTCTTTCATCACGTCCCTTCCAAACAATGGGGAATAGTGCAGCCTAGTGGCAGCCCTGCCAGGGCTCACAGCAGGCAAGGGCAGGTTCCCTCTTCCACACCCGGAGCAGGAAGGACTAACAAGCAAACAGAACCTGTGGACTCAAGAGGTTATGTACCCTGTCCTCCCTTTACCTCAGACCTCTGCCTGCAAGAGAATGCTCTGCTGACTTCCCTGGCTCCCCAGTGGTGTACAAATGCACCCACTAACTCTGCCGTCACACCTGGGGTGGGGAGTACCTAAGCCAAGCCAAGGGACAGCACCAGGTTCTGCCTACTAACTGCAGGGGAGAATTCTTCAGTCTCCGTCACCTTGCACGTGGAGTACAAGGGAAAAATGGAAAAGTTGGAGTGGCTGTCTGCCATCAGACTGCATCCAAGGTAAGAAAAGAATTACATGAACACTCAGGCTTTTTGGCGTAGTGGTTACAGGGGAAATCACATATGTATTCTCTTGTTGGACCATTTGATATAGGCTCCTGTAGATTTTTTTTTAACTTTGATTTAGTTGGTGTTTATTTTCTCTCCATCTTCTCATCTCCCTGTTGTCCTCCAACTCAAGCTTCCATACAATATTTTTTTTTACCAGTTTCTTTCGCTTTTTAAATTCAAGTTTTTTATTTGCTATATTATGCTCTTTTTAAATCACTCTTATCTTCTCTCATATTAACTTTCCATCATCTCTGCTCTTTTCATTTTGCTCTCCTTAACTAGTCTTCTGTCTTCTTTGCCTCTTCTCCACTTTACAAGTGCACAAATATATGTATATATTCTGACAACCTAACTTTCCTAAATCCCAAAGTACACCTCCTTCCTCCACAGCCCGCCCTTGCTCCCACAAATATCTTATAAACCTCAACACTAACTCTTCAATCCAAGTAAAAGACCTCCAACAGAATCTGAACTCCACACCTAATTTTTTAAACTATTATTGTTTCTCCTATCTGCCTCTCCTCTTGAGTTACACAACTCTTTCTCCCATCTCTCTCCTTCCCTTCACTTCCCCCTCCATATCACATACTAATTGTTAATAACAAAAGAATACAGACTGTAAAGAAAAATGATAAAGGATAAAAGTTTAAATGCAAGGTTGACCACATAAAAGTGATTTATGATTGGATTTGTTGATGTTCTTCTAACCAGCTTCAGCTACTTAATTTAAGTGGTTTGGACCCTGTGATGGACTGAAGAGGTAAAGAAAATGGAAGTCAGTCTGTAAGTGAAAACATCTTCATATCAACTACAACCTCTGCTCACCCTACTTTACCTCCACATTCATGGAAACACAAAAAGTAAGGCAACAAAAGGTTCCCAAGTTCTCCCCACTCTCTAAGTGTAGATTCAAAGGGCAGCAATGGAAAGAAAAACAAATACCAGGCAGCAGAGTATCATAAATTGATTAAAGATGACACTGAGAAGAACAACTTAGGGGCTAGGGATGTAACTCAATGGTGCTGTGCCTGCCTTGAAAATACAAGGCCTTTTTTTTTTGTACTGGGGATTGAACACGGAACCTTGCGCTTGCAAGGGAGGGAGCAGAACCACTGAACTAAATCCCTGACCCCGAAAATACAAGGTCATGAGTTCAATCCCTAGTACCACAAAAAAAACAAAGAATAAACAAGAACAGCCTAAGTCTAACTGGAGTTGAAGAGAAGCTAGAAGATAACACACATGGAATAAAAAGTTTGTTTACAGAAAGCAAAGCAGAAAACTTCCCAAGAAAGAGGAAAGAGTTTAATATACAGGTAAGAGAAGCTTACAAAACTACAATGAAAAAGGAAGCCCCCATGGCACATTTTAGTCAAAATACCAAATGTTAACCCCCACCAAAAAAGCAGAATTTTAAAATCTGTAAGAGAATAGCAAAATATCAATTACAAAGGAAAGAAAATCCATTAGGATTACAAAACACATTTCAGCAGAAACTCTGAAGGCCAGGGGAGTCTGGAATAAAGTATTTCAAGCCCTGAAATGAGACAACTTCCATCCAAATTAACCCAGCAAAACTTCCTTTCAAAATAGGTGGAGAGAGGGGGATACCACAATGAACTGAGAATGTGTGAAATGAGTTTGAAACGTCTGTCTAATATTGCGGGTATGAGAAAGATCCCAGGCTGCATCTACCTAAAAGACGGGATGTTCAGCAATGTAAATGTTCTTTTCAAAACCAAGTTTGTGGATGGAGTTTCAACCATGGCAAGATTTATTCAGAGTCAGAATGGAAGGATTCCAAAGAAAACAAAAGCAAAGCCAAAAGGACTCAAATGAGCTCATGGTGGAAGTTTAAAATACAAACTTATTCCTGCACCTAAACCTATTTTTAAAAATATGATCTTTCAAGAAATTGGGATCTAATTTGTTGATATAATAACAACATTATTCTGTTACATAACTAGTATTTTCTCTTCCTTTGTATTATCTCTTGTAAATGAACAGACTGTTCTCGTTCAGCTAGTCTAACTGTGGTCCAATTACTGTGGCTGCGGTTTTATGTGTATAATCAAATTTTTTTCTTATGCAAACATTTTATGTATTAAGGAGCCTGATATACCTGATTGGAAGAATATGTAGAAGAAAAAAAAACACAAAGAAACAAATGAAATCCAAATACAGAATAAACATAGCTGACAGTCAGCTTTTAAATAGTTTAATTTTTAAAGCAAAATTAAGTGTTTTCTGTTGCTAAAAATATTATTTAGTTAAGGAAGAATTATAAAGCAAGTAGCTGGATGAACAAAGGGAGCACAAAGAAAGCTAATATATATGTACAGAGGTACTGGAAGTTAGTCCCTTGAGGACACAGTGTCAGATTCTGAGATGGGAAAAAGATATTGAAAAGATTTCCCATTTTGATGTTGTTGGAATATCATGTTTCTATATGCACAGTAATTGGTCTTTGCAACCTTGATTTGTTTTGTTTTTAAAGCTTTATGAGTATTTTATAGAGGTTTGGGAAAAAGTATGTTGTGTGGGTTTATTTGAAGTCTCAATATTTGTAAAGCTTTTTGTCAACCTTTTCATAATCTAATTGATAACCTGTTGTTGACTGAGAATGGAGGGTCCAGCAGACTAAATCAAAGTCTTTCTTGAGTCTGATAAGCATACAGATTGATCTATTAATAAAGTAAGTCAACAGCTTGGTGATTATTATAATCATTTGTACATTATGCTTTCCATTTCTAAAGGAGTTCCTTAAGAACTCTATAGGTGGAACTAGCAAACATTGTAAGACTAGGATTTATAGCTTTTGTTTTCTCTAGATACACCATTGAAATAGTGTGTTTATTATCTGAATCCTAAAAGTTCCAATGTGACCTAATCTGATCTTGGATCTGTTATTTTGGCCCCATGTCCACTCCTGATACTTGACTAGGTGCCTAAGTGTTATTATTGTCCTTGCTCATACTTATTGGCTCTAGGATTGACATTTCTCAATATTCATTTGCCATACCTGCTATGTAACACCCAAATAATCGCTTCTCGGCCTTTTGGCTAAGATCAAGTGTAGTAACACCCAAATAATTGATATTATAGAACAGATTGGAATGGATTTTATTTAGACTTAGATCCGTCTACTGTGAGAGAGAAGAGAGATACAACAATAAATGCTGAGTTACAGGAAGTCCAATATCACAGATGGGAGACCTACAGAGTTTTTTTTTGCTTCCTTTCAAAAGTATTGCAGATTGTTCACCAAAACAGTTGTATGCATCTAAATAATTACCAATAAAGTAGAACATACAAGTTTCATCACACACACACACAAAACCAGATGGAGAAATAAGGACAATCCATGAAAAATAACAACTTAAGAAACACCAAACCTGCAATTCAGAAAATACTTGAGTATCCTAGACAGTGACAAAGAAGCCAACAAGTCCAAGATCCAGATGGAATTATTCATTAAGCCCAGTAAATAGATAAGCAGAAGAAAAGTAAAGAAAGAAAAACAAAGAAGTCATCAACAAGAATACTTTATCAAGAATAAATCAACACCTTTCAGGAATAACTTGCAATGTAAATGGTCTTACCTCCCTAACTGAAAGACACAGAATGGCAGACTGGATCATAAAACAAAATCCAACAGTCTGTTCTGTTCGAGAAACTAATCTAATCTGAAGAGATATTAACAGGCCAAAAATTAAAGGATAGAAACAATATTTCATGCAACAGGACCTCCAAAACAAGTAGGGCTAGCAATTTTACTCTTAGACAAAGCAAACTTCAAGCTAAAACTGATCAGAAGAAACAAAGAAGCTCAGTACATACTAGTTAAGAGGATAAGACAACAGGAAGAGATAACACACACCCAATAGTGGAGAAAGTATCTTTATAAAACAAACACAGCTGTACATAAAAGATCAAATAAACAACACAGGCATAGTGGGTGACCACAATACCCCTCTTTTACAAAGAGAAAGCTTAACTAAGCAAAAAAATCAATAAAGAAATTTCAGAACAAATGAACTTCATAGATATATACAGATATCTCAAAAATCCTTAATAAGATATTGGCAAATAGAGCCAGGGATTTAGCTCAGTGGTACAGCCACTTGCCTTGCAAGTGCAAGGTTCCAAGTTCGATCCCTGGTATTAAAAAAAAAATGATATTGGCAAATAAAATGCAGTAAATCATCAAAAGTATCATACACCCCAGGGCTGCAAGGATGGTTCACATACCATCAAATCAATAAACGTAATACACCAGATAAACAGAAGCAAGGACAAAAACCACATGATCATATCAATAGATGCACAAAAAGCTTTTGATAAAACCTAACATCCACTCATGATAATAAAAATCCTGAAGAAAATAGGTATGGAAGGACCTTATCTGAATTTGGTAGAAGTCATTATGACAAACCAATGGCCAACATCATATTAAATGGGGAAAAACTCAAATCTTTCCCTCTGTAATAAAAAAGCCAGTCCATGATGTCCACATGCAACACTTCTATTCAACACAGTACTCAAAAATAGCCAGATCAATCAGGCAAAAGAAAGAAATTAAAGGAATATGAATAGATAAGGAAGAAGTCAAATTATCAACATTTGCAGACAACACGATCCTTTGCATAGAAGACCCAAAGAATTCCCGCAAAAGACCTAGAATTAATAACCAATTTGAGGAATATATCAGGAAACAAACTCAACATACAAAAATCAGTAGCATTTATGTATACCAATGATGAACTAACTCAATGAGAAAGAAATTATGGAAAAAATACCATTCACAATAGCATCAAGAAAAATTAAATACCTTGGATCTGTTTGTTTGTTTGCTAGTATCATGCTGTTTTATCACAGTAGCTTTGTAGTCAGGGATTGTGATGCCTCCTGCTGTGACTTTGTTGCCCAGGATTGCTTTTGCTATTCTAGGTCTCTTCTGGTTCCAAATGAAATTAGGATTGTTTTCTCTAATTCTGTGAGATATGCTATTGGTATTTTGATCAGGTATTTTGATATTTCTGTATAGGAATGTTATTGATTTTTGATTTTTGACTTGGTATACAGTGAGTGATGATGGTGGACATCCTTGTCTTGTTCCTGACTTTAGATTGAAAGCTTTTATCAGATTGATATAAAGACTATTCCAAATTTCCGTAGGGTTTTATCATGAATGGGTGTTGCACTTTGTTAAACATATGCCAGCCACATTATCTTTGAGAAAGGAGCTAAACACCTTCACTAGAAGTAAGATAGATCTTTAATAAATGGTGCTAGGAAAACTGGCTTTCCACATGCCAAAGATTGAAATTAGACTCCTATCTTTCACCGTGCACTAAACTAAAATCAAAATGGATCAAATATCTAAATATTAAAAGAGAAACATTAAATCTTCTGGAAGATGGAATAAGAATTCTTGAAGACACTGATGTATGTAGGCAAAGACTTTATGAACAAAACTTTGACTGCACAGGAAATACCACAAAGAATCAACAACTGGGATCTCGTCTTATTAAAAAGCTTTTGCACAGCAAAAGAAACCACCAACAGAGTGAAGAGACAACTAATGAAGTGAGAAAAAAAATTTTTCCAGCTGTTCCTTACTAGAATATATAAAGAACTAAAAAAATCAAATCCCCCAAATTTACAAACCCAATCCAAAAATGGGCATTTGAAATGAATAGACACCCCTCAGTTGAAGAAGTAGAAACAGCAAATAAATATATAAAGAAATGTTCAACATCACTGGCATTCAAGAGATCCAAATTAAAACAAGCTAAGATTCTAACTCACCCCAAAAAGAATGGCTATTACCAAGAAATCAACCAATAACAAACACTAGTGGGGCTGTGAGGAAGAAGAAACCCTTCTTCATTGTTGCTAAGAGTGTAGATTGGTGCAATCACTGTGGAAATCAGCATGGAGATTCCTCAAAAAATTAAAGTTAGAGTTTCATTGAAACCACCTATTTCATTTCTTGCTATCTTTCCAAAAGAAAAGCATCTTACCAGAAAGACATATGCACACCCATCTTTATAGTGGCACAGTTTGTAATAGATAAATCTTGGAAAAAGCCCAAATGCCCATTATCCAATGACTGGATAAAGAAGATTTTATACAATGGAGTACTTCTCTACCATAAAGAAGTAGATATTTCTAGCTAAATGCATGCACCTTGAGACCATACTCTTAACTGAAATAAATTGGACACATGTCTAAATACTACATTGTTTTTTTAGTGTAATAAACACAAAGTATAAATAAGGCCCAAAATGTATAATAGACATTGGGAATGGGAAGAAAATGTTCAAATGGAAAGAAGAACAAGGGAAAGGGAAGGGGAAAGGGAAAGAAGGGACACACACACAAAAAGAACAGAAAGACTGCAGGAAGGACAACCACGCCTGCTCCCGACCCAGCTGCCATCACTCAAGCGCAAGGAAGGTAGCTGCATGGGTGCCCCTGAACCCCCATAAGCCGCCCCACACACACTCTCAGACCTCCTGACTGTGCCAGTCTTTAGACCCACTCTGCAAAGACAGAGGTGGTCATCAAGGGTATTTTTCTGAGTTCCCAACTTTGAACATCTTTCAAGAAAGGGTGTGGGAAACCTGCAATAGAATGTTGTGGAGTTCAACCATTCAGAAGGTTGGGGAACTCAATCTGGGCCTTGCAGCCCAAGGTCAGTCAGCATCATGGGGTTCAGCCATCAGCTAACTGAGACCAGGGGACTTGCATCCTCGCTCTCTCTGAGCCATTAAATGGTAAATACACTATACTGAAATTTTGTTCACTGCAGACATGTTCTGAACTGCTTCTTGATTTCAATTTAATTCAAATGATTTAAGGGTGATAGACTAGTGACTACCACCAGTGGTCAGTGTCAAAGTTGTGCTTGATCTTAACGTGTTGCTGATTGTTTCAGTTGGGATAATGCATTGCAGTTGATTTGATGAACTGTTTTCTCTGATGTTATGAAGATGAGAAAGTCTGTAGGTCATTAGAGAAACGGAAGCTAGGGTGCAACTATATCAGGAAGATTTGGGGTGATAATCCAGAGATTAAACCAAGGACAGTCCGACAACAAAAATAAAAATGAGAAAACACTTAAGCAAGACACAAGGACAGACTTCCAGTTCACCAATGGCAAACAGTAGGGCAAATGAGGATGAAAAGGCTGATAGTGAACCACCAGGACACCCTAAACTCAAAGCACAGGAAGTAACAAACAGATCAGTCAGGCTCTAGAAAAATTCAAAACAGAAATAATTTCCCAGATAACCATAGAGATAGTGAGCAAAATGGAAGTCGTGATTCAAGACTCTAGAGCAGAAACTGACAAAAAATAGATGAGCTCAGGACCATGATAGAAGCCATGAAGGCCCAGCATAAGAAAGAAATGGAAATAATAAATGCTCAACATAGGAAAGAAATGGAATCCATAAAACAGATTCAAACAGATATGCAGGAGATTAAACACTCTATCGAAAGTGTACACAACAGAATAAAAGAATGTGAAGATAGACTCTCAGATACAGAAGATAACATTGTAGTCAGTGACCATGAAAAGAGAGGTCTCTTAAAAAAAGTAAGGGATCATGAGAAATCGATCCAACAACTCCTAGATGATGCAAAGAAGAATAACATAAGACTGATAGGAATATATGAAGTAGCAGGAGAAAATACAAATGACTTTAAAAAGCTGTTCACAGAATTAATGACAGAAAACTTCCCAAACAGAGGGGAAGAATTTGACATTCAGATAACTGAGGCATATAGGACCTCAACTGGCTACGATCAAAAAGAATCTACACCTAGACATATAATAATCAAGATCCCAGAAACCCAACAGAAGAACAAAATACTACAAGCAGTAAGAGAAAAGAAACGAATCACATACAAAGGAAAGCCCATCAGAATCACAGCAGACTTTTCAACACAAACCCTTGGGGCAAGGAGAGCCTGGAATGAGATATTTCAAGTACTAAAAGAGAACACCCTTCAACCTAGACTGATGTATCCAGCAAAACTGTCTTTCAAAATGGATGGGGAAATAAGACACTTCCACGACAAGGAACACCTGAGAAACTACACGAATACCAAACCAGCACTACAAGCAATTCTAAACAAGTTCCTAGAAAAAGACAATGAAGGCAACAACACCATGAGGCCCAACAGAGCAAATCAAATAGCCAAGGCAAGAAATTAAAAGGAGAAGGTGAAAAAGTAAAAAGAGTCAACAAAAGGCCAATAACATGTCAATAATAAGTCAGTACATATCAGATATAACCAGCAATGTCAATGGCCTTAACTCACCAATCAAGAGAAATAGACTGGCAAAATGGAATAAGAAGCAAAAATCAATATGGTGTATACAAGAAACACACCTAGTGCAGAAAGAAGCCCATAGACTGAAAGTGAAAAGATAGAAAACAATTCTCCATGTGACAGGAGTCCAGAAAAAAACAGGGGTAATGATCTTATTTGCAGACAAAGTAAATTTCAAACCAAAACTGATTCTAGTATTATCGGTGTAGGACAGTACTGTATCATACCTCTATGGATGTAAAATATCTTGTACGTGCTTTATGGTACATAGTAGAGACTGTGCTTTATCAGAGTTACATTTAATGATATTACTCTAGAATGTCTCCAGATGATGATTAAGATGCTAATAAAATAAAAATGGTCCCAGGTACCACAACAGCAACAGAACTTTGCTGTTTTCTGGATATTATTCTTTTATTTTTTTTGTTTTGTTTTGCTTTTAATGGAATGTGCTGAATGTCTATGATTTAGTTCAGATGACTACAGAACCTGGAAAAGCTTAATGATATTACTCTAGAATGTCTCCAGATGATGATTAAGATGCTAATAAAATAAAAATGGTCCCAGGTACCACAACAGCAACAGAACTTTGCTGTTTTCTGGATATTATTCTTTTATTTTTTTTGTTTTGTTTTGCTTTTAATGGAATGTGCTGAATGTCTATGATTTAGTTCAGATGACTACAGAACCTGGAAAAGCTGTTGCTGCTTGCTGCTATCAGTTCGGGGACCATTTTCACCTCCAGAATTAAGGATTATTTTAATGCTACATCATTGCCTTTTCTCTTTTACTTTCTTTTTTAGTTTTATTTTAGGATTCCCTATTTTTAATGTTCACACAGAGATTTCTTTAACTGAAATACCGAATAGTTTCTTTGGTGTGAAAAGCTATAATAGTACACAGGATCCTAATGAGACAATTAATAATGTGAAATTGGAAGTAAAGAACTAAAGGTGTAGGGAAAATGGGACAGGTGGGGGAAAGGTAATAAGGGAGAGGGAAAAAATATGAGAAACTGAAAAAATGGAAATAAAGTGTTTGTAAATGGGGAGGGGAGGAGTGGGTGAAGGGAGGGCAGGGACAAGGGGAAAAAATGAGAATCAAGACCTATTATGTAAAGGTACAGAATCCCAATGATGAATGTAACTGTATTGTATACCTAGATTGTCCCAATAAACTCAATAAAAAAAAGAATAGAAGGAAAAATGGAAATAAAGCTTTTGTAAATAAGGAGGGGATGAAGGGTTGAAGGGAGGATAGGACAATGGAAACAGAAGAAGAAAGACATGTATGGGTACAAATTCTCTATGATGAATCTGATCATTTTATTTATCTAAAATGTAACAATAAAATTTTAAAAACACACAAAACAGGAAAACTAAATACCTAAGAATTAACCTAACCAAGGAAGTTAAAGACCTCTACAATAAAAATGAAAGTGCCCTGAAAAAGGAGATTAAAAAGACATCAGAAAATGGAAAGATGTCTTCTGTTCCTGGATAGGCAGAAACAATTTTGTCAAAATGAACATACTTATAGAAATGATATATAGATTTAATGTGATACCAATAAAAATATCTACAGCATTCTTCACATCACTAACAAAAACAATCCTAAAATTCATACAAAAGCAGAAGATACTCAGAGTAGAAAAAAGCAATCCTGGGAAACAAGAACAAAACAGGAGACATCACAATATCTGGCTCCAAGTTATACTACAAAGCTACAGTGATAAAAATGTCATGACACTGACATATAAACAGACATGTGGACCAATGGAACAGAAGAGATGATGCAGAACCAACCCCTGACACATCCAGCTATTTGATCTTTGACAAAGTGACCAAAAACATACACTAGAGGAAAGATCGCCTCTTTAGCAAATGTTGCTGGGAAAACTGACTAAGCATGCTGAAGATTGGAACTACACTCATGTCTCTCATCATGAACTAAACTAAACTCAAAATAGATCAAATATCTAAATATTAAAATAAAAACACAATCTACTGGAAGATAAAACAGAAAAAATGCTTGAAGTCATAGGTGTAGGCAAGAGGTTTCTCAACAGAAATCCAGTTGCACACAACAAACAACAGGAACACTCAACATATGGAATTATATCAAATTCACAAGCTTTTGTGAAGAAAAAGAATCAACACAGTGAAGAGACAACCTACAGAATGAGAAAAAATTTTGCAGCTATTCCTCGTACAGAGGACTAATATTCAGAATACATAAGGAACTCAAAAGTACATTCCCCAAAGTAAAAAGCCTGAATAAAAAAATGGGCAAGTGGAATAAACTGATACTTCACAGAGGAAGAAATACAACTGGCTAACAGATATATGAAAATCTAGTCAACATCTCTGGCTATTAGAGAAATGCAAATAAAAATAATGCTAAGATTTAATCTTACACCAAAAAGAATGGCAACCATCAAAAAATTATTATAGACAGCTAAGTTAGTTAAACTATTATAGGCAGTCCATCAGGGCTGGACCCTCAAAAAGATCATTGCAGAAGATAAAAACATATTACAACCTTGGCTAGAGGTACATTCATTGTAGGTCAGGCTTCAAGACAAAGAGAAATGACTACACCCAAGTACTTCCTCTAGGGATGAACAGCAGTGATTTATATTCTAAATAGGCATCAATCACCTTGGGTGGGGGACCAAAACCTCCCTAGTCCATTCCTTTCTGGAAAATCTCTCTTCCTTTCATGTACAGTTGCTATGTGGCCTGTTTCCCCATTTGATCCCCATTTAATCAATATTACCTGAACAACTATACTCATAATCTTATTGGTTGGGCATAGTTTTGTCCCACCTCATACCCACCTTGTGATTTTCTCTTGGCTCAGTAACACCTAAGCGATCATACTTGTAATCTTATTAGTTGACTGTAGTTTTGTCCAACCTTATACCTGCCTCACCTCTTGGTTTTGCTCTATAAAATTCCCTTGAGAAGCGGAGTCCCTGGGCAACCTACTTTCTGAATCCCTTCATGTCTCTCAAACAGAAGCTACCCTTCCCTTGATAAATATTTCCTACTCTTAACCTCTGTTGTTCCTATAATTTGATTTTGGAGAACATGTACTCAGCATATCACACATCTAAAAGGTTGGGAGTTATAATATTTCCCTTGTATCATTTGGAGATTCTATATCATCCCTATATCATATGCCCTATATCAAAATCAAATAATAACAAATGCTTATGTGGCTAGAGTAAAAAGCAACCCTTCTACATCTTTGGTGGGACTCTAAGTTAGTACAAACATTATGGCAATTAGTATGGTAATTTTGCAAAGAACTGGAAATAGAAATTCTATTTGACCCAGCTATTCCCCTTGTAGGTATACCCAAAAGAGCTACAGACATCACGTTACATCCTTACACACATACAAATATTTATAACAGCACAATTGATAGTATCTAAATCCTGGAACCGATGAATAGACAAAGAAAATATGGTATTTATACATAATGGAATACTACTCAGCTGTAAAAAGTATAAACTTGACACATTTGTAGGAAAATGGATTTACCTAGAAAACATAACATAAAGGGAAATCAATCAAACAAGCTCAAATTCTGTTTGATTTATTTCATTTGAGTAAAAGTAAAAATAAAGAGAAAAACAGAAATTAATAGAAGGAATCAGGGAGATAGTTCCTTTTATAAATGGGAGAGGGGTCCAAGAGAGCAGGGGTGAGGGGAGGGTGGGAGAGGAAGAGGATGTAAAAGGATTTAAGATGCTTCATGTACCTGTACCAAATACCCACACTGAATGTTGTTATTATATGTCACAAACACTAACTAAAATTATAACAATACTACTACTAATAATAATGAAGATCGACAAAGGGGATGTAGAGATAAAGGGAGGGGTGAGCAGGAAAGGGAAGGGGAATAAAAAGAATCAAAATATACTAAGTACATGTACCTATTTCCACAGGTGAATGTAAACCTTGTGTACTGAAAATATGTACTATTAAAATTAAAACTTTTTAAAAAGATGACACTGAAACATCTTCTGTTGCCACAAAGTAAAGAAATGCTCTAACTATAAGGATAAGGACAGGTTGACATGATACAAGAACCAGCTTGAAGCAGCTTCTAAAGAACAATAACAGAATAA
The DNA here is from genome assembly GCF_012274545.1 of Fukomys damarensis. Taxonomy (NCBI): domain Eukaryota; kingdom Metazoa; phylum Chordata; class Mammalia; order Rodentia; family Bathyergidae; genus Fukomys; species Fukomys damarensis. The sequence continues at coordinate 110,526,182 of NW_022900928.1, read as the reverse complement.
TTTAATAAAATAAATAATAACATAAGATATAAATTGAACTAAAACATCACTTCTGCAGCATTCTTAGTCAAAACACATAACCTCAACCTATTCGTGAGAAAACATCCAACAACACAAATTGAGAAACATTCTACAAATACTTGAAGAGTTCTCCTCAAAAGTGTCAAATTTATAAAAGTAGAAGGAAGATTAAGAGATTTTCATAGATTAGAGGAGACTAAGGAGACAGGACAACTTAATGCAATTTGGGATCCTGATTTGAATCCTAAAACAGAACTAAATTAATAGTGAAATTTAAATAAAATATACAATTTAGCTAACAGTACTGTATGAATGTTAAGTTCTTGGTATTATGAATTGCATATTGTGTTAATATCTGGGGAAAGTGACTGAAGTGTACACACTACATAATATTTTGAACTTTTCTGCAACTCTCAATATCTCTCAAAATAGAGTTTAAAATAAAATAAATAGCTATCATAACTGAAATCCTTTTGAAATCCCATGAAACTGTTCCCAGTGGATGACAAAAACCAAATACCTAATTTCTTGGGAACTCTAATGGCTGTCATTCATTCCAAGTTACTTGGCTCTGAGAACTCTGTTTCATGTGTCTTAACTCCCTAAAGAATTTAGACAGAAGATTTACTTTAGAGCTTCATGAAGCTGAAGCCTCAAGGCTGTTCATTCACAAAGGCCGACAGAATGCTGAAAGTTGCTGGGAGCTATAGAATGTTCTGTGTAGGTAAGGAGGGGAGGCCAGGTTTAGAACAAAAACATTTCTGTGTAAGTAATTCTGATAAATTGCCTAAAGATCACTCCAAACAAAGGGACACATGTCTCTAAGTCTCCAGCAACTTATGATTTCTTTGCTCATTCTAGAAATACTCCTAAATATTTACTTAGTTCCTAATTTTTATTTACAAATTATGTTTTGTAATGAAATCCCCAAGAATTATACAAGATTCATGTTCAACTAGATAAATAAGCTTCTGTATGTAGCAAAGGTACTCAACAAACATTTTAATTGCAGAAAATCATTCCTACTTTTGTAAAATGATGCTTATATCGATCAGTCACTTACTAGCAGAGTTTGAAAACCCTAATTTAGGGGAGATTTTTACATAACAATTCTCAATACAACACACTTAATCACACTTAATACAACACACAATCACTTAATCACACTTAATTACACTCATAGAATGACAGCACTTGTAAGATTCTAAGAGACCTTCCAACTACTTACATGCTTTGCAAATGAATGGTAAGGACAGATGGTCCCCAACTGATGTTTGACTTAAGATTTTCCAACTTTACCATGTTCCCAAAGCAATACTCATGTAGTAGAGACCATGCATCAAAGTTATGAATTTGGATCATTTCCTAAACTGATGATGTTCAGTAGGGTAGGTACATAAGATGTATTCTTGACTTCAGATATTTTCAACTTCCTGTTTGTTTATCAGGTTGTAGTTTATCATATCATAAGCCAAGGAGTATCTGTAATTGAGGGTGCAGAGCCAGTGGTAGACCAGCTGAGGAAAAGAGCAGAGCCATATTGATTTTGAAGAGGGTTGGGAGAGGACTAATGGAGGGATTTCTATACACTGTCCTAGGAAAAAAAAAAAAAACTTTAATTTTCCCCTTTACTGGAAACTACTATCCGACTATAACAACAGTAGATAGCTTTTCCCTCTCTGTACACTCTACAGCAACATAGTGCAATTGGAAGAGGTAGTGATTAGACATTAAATTAGCTTTTTCCACATTCAGCAATCTCTACTTAGGCCTAAAAAAAAAAATCATGCTTCAGTGTTAAAAAATAAGACTGAGTACCATAAGGTAGGAGTTGGTATTGGAAAAATATCCCTTTGGGGTTGAAGCATCCCCTCCAGGTGCTTGGGGAAATACTTGATGCCCGAAGACTCTGCAGTGACTACAGTCTTTAATCTTTTCTCAGTGACTCCAGGCCGAAACCAGATCCACTGTTAGTTTACCCACCAATCTGGAGCCAAGCCTAGAAATAGTTCCACCGCCGCCCCAGTGGCATGTGGGATGGAAACAAATGTTCTACATGGTGGCGCCTGTTGGCTCTGATCAGATAAATTAAGGAGTTGAGCATGTTTCCACCATTTGGTTTAGTTTTATTTTCGTCCCCAAATCCCTTTGCTCCCATTTTAAGGTCTGGCACTTTCTCACTGGCAAAGGCCATTCTGCCTTATCACTGTGAAAGCTTTCTCAAGTAGGAGCAGCCCCAGCCATATCCATCCTAAGGGACACTCAGTGTCCAGAAAACCAGTTATGCAGCTGTTACAGAAGATCATAACAGCCACCCCTTTGTCTCAGTTTGTCCCTTGAAAAATAAACTGTCAGAGAGACTACACTAGGTTTTTTTTAAATGAAAAAAAGGGTCTTTTTAAAGATCAAGATGTAAAGATTAGTTAAGTACACTGTTGCTTTGTTTATAGAAACAGTATTCAATTTAAAGAATGATACCTGAGGTCATCTTTGAAGAGAGTGACTACTCAAGTCACATTTTCTTCCAATACAGTACTATTCAGTTAACAGTCTACTGTTTTGGATCCAGAAAAAGGGCAATTTTATTTGGTTCCAACAAATATTTATTTATATCTCCAGATACTGGTCCAGCTTTCTGGTCATAGTCCCCTGTGTTCATTTCTTGGCTTTCCTACGGCCAGGAGATACTCCATAACCACAATGCTGTGAATGTTTTGTTCTGGGGTTACTACCAATACTGACTTAGAGTTGATCCAGCTCTGATTTAAGATAGTTTGTCTATGGCAGTTCATAAACTGCCCTAAAAAATGTAAGAAATGTAAGCAGGTGAGTAAGAAGAAAAAGAAAAGGAGGGCAATACTGATTGCTATTAGCTTTGCACTCCTCAATTCCCTGTCTGCTGAACTAGCCATAAACTGTGAACCAGAGCTATGACTATTGATGATTTTACCAATAATTCATCTGCCAAAAGCTTTTTAGATCATGGAGAAGTCAAAATTATTTCCACCACTTGGAATCAAGAACAAGTATATTCGGAAGTGATGCGCAAGGCCTGGTTGCTAGGACCATAAAAAACTCACATGACTATGAGGTTAGCACAGAAGTAATGAACACCATTTTCCCCTCAACAATGAGCTAAATTAGTAACTGTGGGAATATCTCCAGATAGTCCATACTTCTAAACTTAAATAGAATAATTCTTCTAAAGTTAAATAGAATAATTCTGCATTTATTTTAACTCCACATATGAGGAAAGGCCTTTCAGATATATTCTTTTGGGTATTTTTGTTTTTGTTTTGGTTCCAGGGATGAACCCCGGACCTTGCGCATGTGCTTGCCAGGCAGGCGGCAGCACCACTGAGCTAAATTCCCAGGTTCCAAGATATAGTCTTATACAAGCCCAAGATCTTTTAGGCAGTGCTGTATTATCTTGTTAGCACTGCATTCATGTGTACTGGCAGAGTCGATAGCAATAAACATTTATTAAATAAATGCTAAAAAGATAGCATTGCTTTATAAGGTGCTTTTTAAGAAGTCACTTAGTGACTTTATCAACTCCTGCATTCATCCACTACAGCATGCTGTAAAAATTAATTTTATGACTAAGGAAACAGTATTTGTGTAGTCAGATGTTTATTTTCCCAAGGATATACACGTCCCTGTGACCAACTTAATCTGTTGGTCTTATTCCCATGTAGGACTGTACCTACCTTCCTTAAACACTAACATTTCCTGATAGGATGACCATATGAATTTATCTTCCAAACTGAGATATATTTGGTGGTGAAAAGAGCATGATTAATAAGGAAAGCAGAACAAGAGGCACAAATTAGGAGATTCCCAGAGCAGTGGTGATTTAACTTCTTGACACTCTGCAATGTACCTGCCACAGTATTAAGTGTTAGGGGGGAAAAAAAAACCAACAAATATGTTTGCAGTTATAGTCAACAGACGGTGGAGAAAGTCTTCCTCAGTGAAATGAATCAGTACAATGTAATTCCTATCTTTACTGCATTTACCTGCAAAATTCCTATTTCCTTTATCAAATGTTTCCATTCTAGACAGGAGGGCTGAGAAACACTATTTTCCTGTACCTTGCTCTATTCCTACTTGGTGAAATCTTTATCTTTGAAATTTTTGTCCCAATTCATTTCTAGAAATTGACTGTTAATAAGTGGCTACAGGAATTAAAGCCTAGGGTTTCTAAAATAAGTCCATGTCTTGAGTTATTTTTCTTGTTTATTACAAGAAAACATCCATGGTGAATTTTTACTGCCCCTACATCAAGAGATAGAACACTCTTATGTTTAAAAGTAACAAGTTCAAAGACTCAACAACTGGGATCTCATCTTATTAAAATGCTTCTGCACTGCAAAAGAAACCATCAACAGAACTAAGAGACAACCTGCAATGTGGGAAATAATTTTTACCAGCTGGTCTACAGACAAAGCTCTACTATGTAGAATATAGAAAGAACATAAAAAAATCAGACCCCCAAATATAAAGACCCAATTCAAAAATGGACATCTGAAATGAACAGACATTTCTCAGACAAATAAGTAAAGGCAGTAAATAAACATATGAACAAATGTTCAACATCACTGGTCATTTGAGAGATGCAGATGAAAATAACAAAGATTCCACCTCAGCCCACAAAGAATGGCTGCTATCAAGAAACTAACCAATAACAAATGCTGGCGGGGTTGTGGAGGCAAAGGAATCCTCCTTCATTGCTGGTGGGAGTGCAGACTGGTGCAACCACTGTGGAAATCAATATGTAGATACCTCAAACAACTAGGATTAGAGGTCCCATTTGACCCAGCTATCCCTCTGCTGGGTATCTTCACAAAAGAATTATACCATAGTGATATATGCTCACCCATGTTTATAGCGGCACAGTTTGTAATAGCTAAAACTTGGAAACAGCCCATTTGTTCATCAGTTGGAGATTGGATAAAGAAGATGTGGTTTTTCATAAAATGGAGAACCACTCAGCCATAAAGAATGAGAAACTAGACACATTTATGGCTAAATGGATGCACATTAAAGCCACAATTTTAAGCGAAAGTAATAGGAAGCACATGTGTAAATACTGAATGATTTCTGTGATGTGAGAAACTAAAAATGTAAATAAGGATCAAAATGTATAATTGATAATTTGGGGCTGGGGATTTAGCTCAGTGGTTCGGTGGCCTGCCTTGCAAGTGCAAGGACCTGAGTTCAATCCCCCATACAAAAAAAAAAAAAAAAGATAATTTGAAATAGGAAGAAAAAGTCTAAAGGAGTAGGGGAAATGGGACAGGTAGGGGAAAGGAAGGAAGGGAAAGGAAAAAATATGAGAAAAGGAAAAAGATGGAAACAAAGTCTCTGTAAAATAGGAAAGGGTGGAAAAGGTGAAGGGAGGGAAGGGGAATGGGGAAAAATAAGAACCAAGATACATCATATAAAGGTACAAGATCCCAATGGTGAATGTAACTGTACTGTATACCTAAAGTGTACCAATAAATTTAATGAAAAAATTATAGGTGTGTAATACTGGGTATTTATTCTGCATTATGCAACTTGGACCACTGAGATAGTAGTGTCTGAGTGACTCTGAACTTCTCCACTGACTTCCTCTCTCCCCTCCTCTACCTTCCTTCCCAGGAGCTGAAGCTCAGCAGTAAGCCTTGGGGAAAAAGTCATCAAGAAAAGGTACCTGAACCACTGCAGCAGTCCATGAAGATTTAGCAGAAAGGTCCCAGGGGAAACAATTTCTTGTAGAACTCTATTGCTCTTGGAATTCATCCACATACAGAGTTTTATCTATTACCTTTCTCTTTCTCTTTGCAGCTGGACACTCTGGTAAATTTGGCCTGGAGGTGTCTTTCATCACCTTTTGGATGCCAGAAAGAGGAAACATGAGGTTATGAGGTTCAGAACAATTATGTTTGGTAAGGATCTCTCCCCCCACCCCTCTCTCTATATATATCTTTTTCTTATCACCTCTTATCTCCTTTTTCTCTTTTTCTTATCTTTATTTCTATTTCTATCTCTATGTCTCTTCCTTTTTCTTATCTCATAAGAGTTTTGACAAAAGGGAAATAGAAACAAGCCTATTAGATTTTAGCGGGGAGGGGTACTGGTATTCGAACTCAGGACCTTATGCTTGCAAGGCAGGCTCAAAATTCACCTTGATATGACAAAGTAAGGTAAGAGGCCAGGAGGGATTCTGGGTCACATCCATAGGAAATAACAAGGTGTGTCCATACTTGGATTCTTTCTCAGGGTACCTGCAAGGGCAGCTCTGCAGTAGCCATCAAGATCGAAGTTTGCACCTGTAGCCTAGTATGGTGCCAATACACTTTAGGTATTTATCCCTTTTGATGACTAATAGCTCTTGTCCTCTAAAATATCTGGTAAATAAGAGTTATGATGAAGAAGTGAGGAAAAATAAATTGGTGAATATGCTGATTAAAACATCCTCACATTTGCCAGGCCAGAACCAAAGGTTGCCCATTTTACAATCATATCACTGTTGTTGCATTCATTAAAATGATGACTGCATGAGGGACACCACCTTCCAGAATACATTTCACTGAGATCCAGCAGCTAAGAGTCTCCAAATTAATATATACTTAAAAAATAAAACTCTATGTCACTGTAGGAAAGTCTTCTCAATTCCAGATAACTTAGTGCTACATTAATCTCAACATAATTTTCTTTTCTGTACCTTTCATTTATTTCCTTCTAAACTACTTAGGAGAAAAATACAATATTCATGTAATCTCTGAGAACCAGAAACATTTAGATTCAGAACAAAAATACTCAGCTGGTCATCATTTTAGTACCATAGCTAAAGCTTTGTCCCTTTTCCTTTTGAATCTCTCCCATAAACAAGAAGATGCATTTAGAACTAATTACACAAATACTAGTGGAATCATTGTATTCTAAATAGTCTTCCATTAGATGCAATAGTACTACCTTTGAAAGAGAGCTTTGTACTACCTAAAAATCTCTAATTTGAAAGACAGTGTATATGCCCAGAAACTTTCATGTTGCATATTAAATATTAAGGCTTTCTAGAAATCTTCAGAAATTTTCAAATATTTCTCCTTACATGTGGTTATTGAAAACTTCCTAGGTGTTTAAAAATATTAAAACAATCACGGGTTCATATTAATTCTTACTGCAAGTCACCTGTATTTATTTAGGATTACTGTACCAAATAAATATAAATTAATATTGATATTGAAATTAAAGAAATCACACTGCAAATGTTGGATTTAGAATCATTATGAGATTAGGAAAATTCTCAGAAATTTAATCAGATTAACTGTCAATAAGAGAACAAGATAAATTGAGACATTTCCCCTGAGCTGGTATTTTCTCAATGTAGGAAATTCTAGGACCCTCTGCACCTATTCAGTTGGAACAGGTGCACTATTTATTCGACAAAATTAAACACCAATGCTAGGTCTATCCTAGTTAGGACACTCATAACCTAGATTGAAAATAGTTTTACTCATATGCTGGAGGCACTTGAGGTAGTCCCAGAGTATACAGAAACTCTGACCCCATAAGTAGTCATACACTTATGGCTTTGATTTGGAAATGTGACAAGGCAGGGCTACAGTCACTCTACATGAAATGAATTCCAGTATAAATTTTTCATCCCAGAGACATTGTGTGTGTGTGTGTGTGTGTGTGTGTGGTACCAGGGATCAAACTCAGGACCTTGCACTTGCGAGGCAGGCGCAGCACCACTGAGCTAAATCCCTGGATCCCAAAGCCAATTCTTAAACTCTCTTTCTCTCAGTTTCACACTGAAGTTATTATCCAATGTGATGGAAATTTTTCTATACCTCTAAAAGAAGAGCTGCAGGAAATACAATAAGACAATGAAGTAAAGGGAAGCACCAACCTGTCACTGCTTATCATAGGCAGAGGGGAAACTAGCCAGAGGGAAAGTGAATTTATTTTTGAAAATGCCATTCCCACTAAAATCATTTCAAACAGAAGAAAATATAAAGATGAAGAGAAGACAGGTAGACATGGAGCAGTAACTCTGGGAAGAATCTTGAGCTTATCTGGACCTTCAGGTGAATACATTAAGTGGGAACCCATGAACTTCCTGCAACTACGAATGGCAAAGACTGTGTGATTGTGTAATATTATCCTCAAACTTTCATTCAAGAACATAAGCCATCAAAATCAGAATTAAAAACTTTAGGAAAAAGAAGAAATGAAATATAAAATAAATTTTTAGAGTTATAAAACTGGGTTCATGTTTAGAAATAGTTTCTGAAGAAGATGCATGAAAATAATAATCTTGGTATACAATTACAGATTATGTCAACAAATTCAAAGAGAAGGTAAAGTCAAATGTGTTCTGAAAGTTTCATCTTTCCCTAGGAGAAGCTGGTAGAAACTGCTTCATTGTTGAAATTGATAGTGAAATAATTTGAAAATATCTTAATGTCAAGTTACCTGGCAATGAGTGTAAAACTTCAAAATAACTAGCGAAAAAGGAAAAAATTAAATGAAGAAAATATAATCAACTTTCAAAGACAAAGAGGTTTATATACATTGGATTAATTATTTCATAAAATATAATGAGATGAAATATACAAAGTTGTTAGCAGTGACAGTAATCTCTCTGTTTTAATGGGATTTTATTGGAAATACTTAACACTACCAGAAAGCACTACAGTGTGGACTCCTAGAGTATTTTACAATCATGTCACTTAGCCCAGGTGTATGTTGTATGAATATTAATAGCCTGATTCCAGGCTGTTCATCAGCAGTGACCTTCAACATGCTAAATACTTTTTATAAAGCTTGAATATAAAGGACGAGATCCTGCAGCAGAGCATCTGATTTCTTCTTCATGTTAGAAAACCAATAGAACCGAGAGGAATAAGGATATACTGTTTCTTCTTGATGGAACATTCAGTGTTGTCTTAGTTATTTCTCATTATTGAGACAAAAATACTCATAACCTAAGTTAAAAGAGGAAGGTTTATTTAGCTCACACTTTGTAGAGGTTTCAGTCTATAATAAGCTGGCTCCAAGGCAGGGTGACATGGCAGAGCGGCGTTGCAGAGGAGAAACGCTTCATGGTGGGCAGAAGTAGCAAAGCAAGCAAGGGACAAGACAAGCCTCTTTATGTCCCTTATATTGTATCTAGGCGACTAGTATTAGGGTAGTGCCAAACCAATCAGTGGGCTGATTTAGTAATCCTAGCACTCTTAATCCTAGCACTGCACGATTCAGTCACACACTCTAGATACAGCCACCTCTGAAAAATCCACCTTTGACTGCCTGAAGCTCTGGAGGAACATCTAGACATAAGAAATAATAACTAAATTCATTTTAATTTATCCACAATCATCAATATACTTGAATATGATATTTCTCCAAAACATAATAATTGAGAAAATCCTCTATCTATACAGTGTGGTCATTAAATAACTATAGTGAAGCCAGGTGTGGTGGCTCATGCCTGTAATCCCAGCACTCGGGAGGCTGAGGCAGGAGGATCCCTGTAAGTTTGAGACCGGCCTGAGCTACACAGTGAGTTCCAGGTCAGTCTCTTTCTTTTTCTTTTTTTGGTAACTGAGATTGAACTCAGGATCTTGCGCTTGCAAGGAAGGCAATGGAACCACTGAACTAAATCCCCCAGGTAAGTCTCAACTACACAGTGAGACCCTGTCTCAAAAAACAAAACAAAACAAAAAAACGATAGTGATTATTCCTTGAGATTATATCATATAGAAAGATCAAAGAGCACAATATAGTAAATTTCAGAAATAGATTATCAGTTATTTAGAAACTTTGTTAAACTATTGCTAGAAATCAGCAAGAAAAATGGGCTTTTCAACATAAACTTAATAAATGTTTTATCATCCATATGGAAAAAGTTATCCTTATTTTACAACATACTGAAAATATCTAAGACAATTAGGAAAACATTTCTAAAACTTTGATTTGGGAAAAGATTAAAATAATTTTTCTAAAAAATCATAAACTGTAAAAAAAAAAGATTTGACAAATTAAAAACTTGTAGGCAACTCATGAATAAAAAGGTATTCCACAGGGCTCAGGATGTCACTCAGTGGTAAAGCATGTACTCAATATACCCAAGACCCTGGGACAGAGAGAGGGAGGGAGGGAGGGAAAGAGAAAGGGGGGGAGAGGGAGAGAGAGAGAGAGAGAGAGAGAGAGGGAGAGAGAGCTCACACCCACCAGAAAGTTCCCTAAATCCGGCAGAAAATATGGATATCCATGTAGAGGAGGCATTTAAAAGCCAATTTAAAACAGGAGGTATGAGCAGAAAAACAACTCTCTAGGTCATATTATAGTTTGTTGAAAGTAAAGAACAAAGAAAAATATTAAAACCTGAATGAGAGAAGTGCTAAAGGAAGGAGGAAATAAACACCACAGATCGAGAGATGATATTTACAAACATAAAATTATATTTATAGTATATGAATACTACAAAGAAAGAAGAAAATTAAAAGATGGCCATAAAATAGTCTACATAAAGGCAATTCACAAAAGTTAAATCTTAATAGCCAATAAAGCATATAAGCAAAAATATCCCGTCTTACTTCTAACTGAAGTATAAATTAAAATAGAATATGATGCATATTGGAAAAATGATCAGAATTTTTCAGTTTTTTTTAACTTTTGGTAAGAATTTGTAGCATTAGGAAGTCTCATCCACTGACAAGAATGTACAACTGAGACACAACTTTGGAGATCAATGCAATATCTGACAAAGTTGGAGATGCCTATACCCTAAGCAAATCCATTGTCCCTGACCTAAAGAAACTCCTACAGGTGTGCAAGCATAGGTATGTAGGAATGCACATTTTAGTATCAAAATGAGACTGGATAAATAAGTTACAATGCTTTTTTATAGTGAGCTATTACACAATGAAGATATATGAATTATAGAAACAAGTATCCATCCATGTGGATAAATCTCAGAAACAATCCCAAGTTAATAAAGCTAGATGCAGAACTATACATGTAGTTTATTATGTTTCTCTTTGTAACAGATTTTATTTTCTAGAGAAATTTTAGGTTCACAAAAAAATTGGGAAGTAAGTACAGAGATTTTCCTTATATCTCCTGCCTCTATGTATATATTAAGTTTAAGAGTTTTGTTGCTTTTTGGGTTTTTGGTTTTTTGTTTTTTGTTTTTTTAGTACTGGGGATTGAACTCGGGTCCTTGCGCTTGTGAGGCAGGTGGCAGAGCCACTGAGCTAAATCCCCGGCACAGTTTAAGAGTTCTTTGTATACTTTGGATAAAAATCCTTTATCAGATTTTTATCATTAAATTTATTGGTTCTTTTTAGATATACAATATAGTTATATTCATCATTAGGATCAAGTATTAAATGTTTTATATGTGCTCTTTACTTGTGTGGGGCTGTTGTGCTCAGGGTTTGCAAGAGAAATAGATCTAACATAGGACATGTAATTTATAGGATTATTTTATAATAGTGACCCAAAAAGTCAAATGCAGATGAGTGTAAGAGATCTAACTGCACATTAGAGACCCAAAGAATCCAGCCAAGGGCCTGAATCCCACAGCAATGTCCTGCACAAGTCCAGATGAAGGCCAAAAGCCCATGGCAATGTCCTCCTTGAGTCCAGCCAGTAGCCCAGAGCCCACAGCAATGTCTCATGTGAGTCCATATCAAGGATCTGCACGTGGAAGGCCCAATGGCCAGAGGTGGAAGCCAGAAAACATGCACTGGTAGGGTAAAGGATTTGTGCCACCAGGCTGAGGGATCTACACGGGAGTCAGGAAGTGACGCTCATGGGGAAGATGAAAGCTCCCCTGACAAGAAGGTCAGCCATTCCCAGGGACAGGAAGGCCTAGAGGACAGCCAAGTTCACATCAGGAAAACTAACCACAGCAAGCTTCTCCTAAAAAATCAACAGTCCATGATCTTCCCCTCCGGTTCTTTTTATGCCTTTGGCAACAATCTAGCTGATCCAGTTCAGCTGGGCATTCCAAGTTGATCATTAGGTAATCCACCACAGACTATAAAGATGGATAAAATATGATCTCATTTCAAAAGGCCTTGGATCTTATTTTGTAGAAGATATTTACAAACTATATAAACAAACTATCACACTGCAGCACTGAATGTTTTCTCGGAGCATAGTACAAAAGACATAGTCAATCACTTACACAGCAAACATCACTATGCCTCTCTCTACATGAGACACCAGAGCTTTGGCCTTACATTCAGGGGCCTCCACTATCTAGCATAGGAATATCTTTGTAGCTTTATGCTCTGTGCCTCCTCCAGCACACAAAGTCTCCGTTCACCTTTCCTGGTTATTGTTCTCACCACTCCTCCTATTTATACGCTTGTCAAAACCCAATCCCATCTTTGAAACAGTAATAAATACACTTCTTCTGCTACATTTTTCTCATGTCCCTCAGTCAGAATTAGTCTTTTCCTCCTCTTTTCTAGCAAGTAAATTCATCTATATCATTGTTGTTGAATCTGAACTTAGATATTGGTGACTCCTGTGTCCGTCCACCTCTTGCACTGGATGGTCATGGGCGGGACATTCATTCATTTTTGTGTCATCTTCAGACATAGCATATGGTACATGTGAAGTTAATGTTTATGCTATTGTTCCAAATAAAATTAGGCTATGATTCCTATGAATGCATATAAAGAAGTTTTTGAATTAAATCGAGGTATGAAAACCCGACCCCTCTGTTTTGTATTCTTGATGCAGAATTCCCAAGATGACATACTTCAGTGTGGATGGAAATACACCAAGTATATATTGTAAAATAAAACAATGTTGCAAATAAATATGTAAAGTATAATCCTGTTTTTATTTTAAAGTTATTATTATATGTTGTCATATATGAAGAACACTGAAAAATAAAATAACCTACTACTGCTATAAGTAAAATTATGGAAAGTTAATTCTATATCTGTTACAGACTTCTGCAGTATTTAAATATTTTACAATGAACAGATATTAGTCTTATAAAGAGAAAAAATAAACTATTTTTAAAAATAGAGTAATAACCCCAGAAGTTATGTCATTGCCTTTTTTTTTTTTTTCTTTTTTTAGTACCAGGGATCAAACTCTGGACCTTGTATTTGACAGGCAGGCACAGTACTACTGAGCTAATTCCCCAGCCCCTGCCATTGCCTCTTACTTCCATTATTTTTATGTTAGATTTTCTAGTTTTATTTGGCATTAATATAAGAGTTTTCTTAAAATAAGCAAGCGGTAGTAATTTTACTTCTAAAATATAAAAAGTAAATATTTCCTATGCTTTTCTTTTCCTCTGTACTTGAGATCCAAAAGAAATAGTAATGAGGCATTGAAAGGGGGTTCGCGTGCCCTTTCGGTGCCCCTTACCCAATTAGGCCACTCACGCACCGAGAGGTCCGGCAGGAGATCTTTATTGTAGGGAGGCGAGCAGGAGGCAGAAAAGCAGAGAGAGAGAGAGAGAGAGGAGGAGGAAGAAGCAGGAGAGAGAAGAACAAAGAAAGGAAGGTCCTTTTATCAGTTTTGGGGTGGGCTATTGTTTATTTATGAGGAGTGAGTTACTTTTAAGCTATCACAGGCCAGATTGTTTTTATGGGCCCAGTCCTGCAGACACAGGTTTCAACTTTCCTGGACCACTGTGGCCTTGGTGGGGAGGGAAACCAGAGATAAGGGCATGAAGTCATTTTAGGAGCCAAGATGTACCAGGAGAATGCAGCCTGTGAGGCGGCGTCACATCATACTTTAACATGATCAATTCCCTAACAGGCATTATAACATTTGGTCTACTATAAAGTGAAAAAAAGATTAACTAAAAATATTTCTTACATTTTTTGTTTGTTTCCACTTTTCTGATATACTTAGGTGCTTTTTTGATGTGATCCTCTTCTGTGTGAGTTGAAAAACATTTCTCCAATACTGTACATAGCTAGTCAAGTGGAAACTAGTCAGGTGCATCATTGATTTAGCGGAGAGGAAAGGAAGAAAGCAATTCAATTTTTTCCCAGCCCCCTTGGGAAGGCTAAGAAGAACTTAATTCAACCTGAAGTGTTGTAAACACCCTGAGATGAAGCAGCTTTTCACCTGTGAGCTACAGAACCGCTTTCTCTAAGTGAACGTGCATCCTCAGTGAACAAGTTTACAGCTGTTCAGGGCAAAGGGCAGAGGCACAAACATGAGACAGTAGGAATGGAACATGCTTTCTCTGCTGGTAAGGAAATTAAAAATAACCCCAGAACTATCATCCATCAGATGTTCTTGTCAATACTTAAGGTATCCCTGAGAAAGTAAAAAAGGAAGTATATCTCATCTTGAAATGTCCTAGAATGTTCAGCATTTAGTTTCATTTTGGAAACTTCTCATCTTGGAACACAGCCTCCCTTTTCTTGCTTCTTAAGAGAGAACTAAATGGCGAATTCAAACCAGAACTGAGATGAGCAGCAGTCTTCATTTCCGTTTATGATTAGGGCAAAGACACATTATAGAGATATATGTTCCTTTCTACAAAAGCCAGAGCAATAAATGGGCTCTCAAGTTCTGTATTTCAGAAGAGTTATAGAATTGCTATGTGATTTTATTTTTCACAAGCATGATTCTTTTATTGAACATTCCCTTTATTTGGTATTTTTTTAGTCCATTTGTTCATCTGCTTCTTCAATGAATGCATATTAAGCATTCATTATGTCCAAAGCACTGCTAAGTATTTGTCATGATACAATTTCACAGATGCTTAACACCCAAGGACATTGTTAATAGTTTTTTTTCTTCTACTCACACACAAGCAAGGAATGGTCATTACTTTCTTTTTGCATTCTGGCCACCAGCTCTCATTTCTGTCTGCCTGAGGGGTAACTCTGTAGCACTGATCTCAAATTACTTAAATCTGTATGAACTGATTCAGCAGTGCTCAAGACTACCTGTAAAGTAGGAGTCAATATGTTGTGAATCAGACTTTAAGGATCTCTCATATAGAAAATAAGCTTTAACACAGCGATTAATAAACTTTGCTACATGTTAGGATCACGTGGAAGTTTTTCTTCTAACCCCAATGTCCAGGCTGCTTCCACACCGAATATACCAGAATCTCTAGGAATGAGGCCACAGAAGAGGATCACATCAACATGTGTCAATGTTTTTTTAACAACTCTCCCAGTTATTCTAAAGTGCAGTCAACATTGAGAACCAAAGCTTTAATAAACTTTGAAGTAACTATATCTGTGCATCTGAAAATTATTCTTCCTAACCCATAGGGTTTTGGCTTTGGTTTTGCTATTTTTCTAACAACTGGTTGCTGGAAATCTTATTCTGTCATCACTGGGACATCATTTTCTAAAGGTCACAGATATATAGATGTAGTCATTAACTTAAAGCAGTACTACCGTTCAGGATAGCTAATGCCATGCGTCAAGTACTTCAACCCCAGCATTTCTCCTACTTGGGGGAGAATGGTAAAAGAATGTACGAGGGGAATTTCAAATTCTACGCCTTTTTAAGTACTTGCCCAAAGGCAAGAAGAAAGCAACTGCATCATTTACAGGAGAAAAGCTAGCCTTCCTCAGAATGTCTCTTCGGTCAGCCTTTCCTTCCTTCTTCTTGCAACATTAAAAGGGCAGAAGTACTTCAAATAATTGCTGAATTTTATATTTTAAAGATTATTTAGAATATGTGAGGAAAACAGTTAAGTAATTCTTAATAGGTTGACTTTTCTGTTTTAGGAACCTATATTTGTTTATTAGGGCCTATATTTTTAATATTAAAATTTTATACCTGTATTGTTCATTTTTTTCCCTTCACTGGGATGAAATACCTGACACCTGCAACCTAAAGAGAGGAGGCTTATTTTATTTCAGAGGTTTCAGTGCACAATCAGATAGCAGAAGGGTGCAGCAGAGCAAAACTGCTCAATTCGTGGCAGTCAGGAAGCAGAGCAGGGGAAGAGTACCAAAAAGGAAGGTGATCAGATAGAGACACCAAGCTAACACTTTTCCTAACCCACCCAGACACACTCGGAGTGTGCTTTTCTAATCCTCCTGGCAGCTGTAATCAAGTTGACAATTAAGCTTGACTATCACAAACCTAAGTCAAATGTTACAGCCAAACAATGTATCAAACTAAAACTTACTTTTATTGATGAAAATGAAGGAAGGCCACATCTGACTTTGCAAAACAATGGTTTCAACGAAAGGTGAAGTCAGTGTTGGAAGCAATGGAAGCACATATTAAAAATATGTCAGCTGGGGATTTAGCTCAGTGGTTCCACTGCCTGCCTCATAAGCGCAAGGTCCCGAGTTTGATCCTGGTACAAAATATATATATATATATATATTCCAGGGCCAGGAATTTAGCTCAGTTCCGCTGCCTGCCTCGCAAGCAAAATGTCCCAAGTTCAATCCCTGGTACAATTTAAAAAAAGTCAATTCCAACAAAAACAGTGCATAAAATGTTGTTGGTACACATGTTGAATATTATAACTTCAATTCTCACAAGCAACCAAGCTTATAATTCTCAGATTACAGCACTTCATTGGTATTTTTGAACCTCTTTGCTTATCACCTCGCATCTAATTTACTCTTTCTTCCTCTTACAAAGAAAATATCTATTTTAAATCTGGGATTTATCCTTTCAGTTAATATTGTTACACTTTTATTCTACCTATTTAGATCTTAAAAGTATTTAGCATTATTTTTTGCCCATTTTAACCTATACCTATAGAGTTATCTACTACATATACTTTTACACTTGATTTTTCATTTTTCAGCAGAAAATGTGAAGGATTAATCTATGTTGGTGTTTTATTTCTATTTCTTTCTATAAACCATTCCATTGAATGAATTATATCAGTAGGTCCTATTTTTAATGTTTGTATTGTTATTTGCTTCTTTTACCTTTTATACTCTCAAATTTTTTCATCCCAATAGCAGTGTTGTGATACACACTTGCATGCCCAGGTATTAGTAGGCCAGGGAACATATAAAATTTCACCTTTACTACATGTTACACTGACCTACAAATTAGTTTCCCCATAAAAGAACCACCCACAAGCACTGGATGAGAGTTCCTAATTTAAATTTTCTGGTAGTGGTATAGAAACTCTCTTTAGGAAAGCTCAGTAAAAAATCACTTAAATGACAATCACTGTGTACCACTTGAATGAGAACACAGTGAAAGGAATTCTTATGATGTAAAATGCCACTTTGTACATCAGTGATAAAGCTGGATCCTAGAGTCTCTGAGCCATTGAAGGAACAACAACATGGGTATGTATCACTAGGTCGTGAATAATTTTAAAATTCCAAAATCATTTTATAAATACCTAAAATGTGACAATGATACTAAAGGAAACTTTATAGAATAGTTTTAATGATGGATTATAGCTAAAGAAAGTAGGTATAGAACTAAAGTACACATTCTGTTGTATTAATACATATTCTGTGTAATAAAATTAATGATTAAAATAAATCACCCCAAATGCTTTTTTAAGCCAAAGAAGAAAGGGATAAAAACATCCACTAGTAAAAGAGAAGAACTGTCTTATCTTTGTTCAGTGGGCTTTAAGACTGACAGGTACCTACTCAGACTATAAATGGTAAAAGTTAATAGCATGTTTTCTATTAACATTAATGTATATTTCTAAACACTGGTAGTTGTTTATGTAAGTCACAGAATGATTAACAGTTTTGTACTAAAAAGATCAATCCTATTGTTTACTCTTTCATTCTCTCATTCAAAACATTATATTTGTGAAGATACTTCTGTGAGAAAACATAGTATAAAGACGATTCTATTTATATATACGACCTGATTTAAGCAGTTCCTGTCTTTCACACCTAAAGAAATATTTACAATTCAAGGGAAGAGATAGGATCACACCAAACATCAGACTTGAGCATTTAGAATTTGTTGGTTCCATATTCTTCAGGTCCAATCAGAAGGTCCTTCTTCCTTTGTGAGAATATTTTGAGTTTCCAGATTCACAATATCACTTACACTTACATTCTATACTTAGGATTGCAGGGTGCAGTCTCAGAGATGGAGAAATATACAAGAATATGTATATATCTCAAAAGATATAATCTTAATCTGAGGGAAAATTGAAGGTGTATTTCACTGAACAATTATTAGATTCACAAAAATGAGTTAGTGGGGAAGTTTCTGGCACTGCGCAAAGGATTGTGTTAGTTTTAGAATTCAGAGACTATGTTTTCTGAGTTTTCAGACTTAATATTCTATCTCTGTATAAGACCTTTAAGTCTTTGTTTGCTGAAGAAAAAGAGCATGAAATGTAAGGCCTAGAAGTCGCATTGTAACACTGAAGGCTGACCAGGTGCTGAGGGACTTCATGCTATTTATTTAACCATGTTGTAATGCCCTTTCCAATCCCAAATTCATTCTTGCTCTAGAATATTATTGAAATGGGACTTGTGAGATACACAGTCCATTTCAACAAACAGCAATCTAATTCTTCCTTTACACATTCCAAGGAAGAGGAAGAAAAATGGTACCTTGTCAGGTTTTACATAGGCTGAGGTGAGCAGAAAGAAACTCCAGAATCCTAACTGCCAAAAGGCACCAGAGCAGACTGTGATACACATAGACAGATATGTCAGAAGACACATGTATGAGTGGTTTAATCTGTTCAACTGAAAGACTGCAGTATGAATAGTCACACAGGCTCACCTCCAGGGCAGCCAGCATTACACTCTGTAAAGAATCCCATTGATAAGAATCAATATGTGTGATTGATCTTAACTACAAATACTTCATCAGAAGCTGAGAAAAGGGGCATTACCACTTAATTCTGCCCTTTTCCTGGCTTTAGTTCCAACTTCTTTCCATGGTAAGAGAGACAGAAGGGGGCCAGAAAGTGGGTTTCCCATTCACCCCACTTCTCCAAGATGTTTTATACAGCAAAGCCATGTGCGGATGTGGATACAAAGTGGGACAAAACTATAAGATCCAATGGAAAATTACAAGGTGGGCATGAGGTGGAACAACATATGACCAACCAATAAGAATAAAAGCACAGTCACCCAGGTAATATTGATCAAGTGCGGGCCAAATGGGGGAGCAAGTCATGTGGCAAGCATACAAGGATTTTCAGTAAGGGTGGGGGTCAGGGATATTTCCTAGAAAGGCTGGGCTAGGACCTTGCCCCTCCACCCAGCCAGCTTCTTTCTTGTCAGAACTTCTTTTCCAACTTGGTCCCAACTTCTTTCATGTCAGAAAAGCCCATGATTATCTGATTTTAAAGCAATGTGTCAGGTAAATTTAAATTTTAGGTATCTCAAGTTGAAATTTACAATTCAGGGATAAAGGAATTTTGCATGTTTTGAATCCAATGCTGAGCTTACAGTGGGATGAGTATGTCTTTTATGCTGTTCCCTCGTACAAACAAAAGGACTGGAGCTTCTAGTCCCTAGACAACACCTAAGGTATCATAGCATCGCCTCCTGGAGACACAGACACTCTCGTGGGCCAGAATTAGAAAACCTTGATCAGTATGAAAAGAAGCAAATACTCCATCGGCCACAGGCTGTTCTTGGCCTTGTAGATGCTGCTCATCCTCAGAAAGGAGACAACCACACTTACGACATCTCAAGCTCCTAACACAGGTTTAAAAACAGGGTCTTCCCATCCTTTTGATTTCATCCAGTATTATTCATTTGACTTTTTTTTTCTTTCCTTGAGTTTATTGTACTTTTTAGGGTTATAGTACAGTTACATTCATTGTTGGGATCTTGCACCTTTACATGGTAGATCTTAGGGCCAGGGATTTAGCTCAGCGGTTCGGTGGCCTGCCTTGCAAGCGCAAGGACCCGAGTTCAATCCCCGGTACAAAAAAAAAAAAAAAAAAAA
>NW_022900928.1:110502852-110506218 GCF_012274545.1 Fukomys damarensis | reverse complement strand
AAAAAAAAAAAAAAAAAAAAAATACATGGTAGATCTTGGTTCTTAATTTTTCCCCATCCTTCTGCCCTCCCTTCACCCCCTCCACCCTTCCCTATTTACAAAGATCATTTGACTTTGGAAAGCAATATTATCTCCTTCCTTTATTGAATGTTCTATTAAATTAGAAAACATTCATAAAATATGCAAAAATATTAAGCATAAATCTTGATGAATTATCAGAAGGTGATGCTTGTGTACCCACCAGCCCACTTTCAATGCTATCCTACACACCCTTCTCACCAAAGGTAATCCCCATCCAGTCTTCTAAAACCAACAGTTAGTTTCACTTGACTTTGAACTTTGTATTAATGGAATCATATAAATTAATTTGTTTTTGTCTAAGTTTTCAGCTGCACATTCTATGAAACTGATCCACTTTATTCAGGAACAGTGCCTGATATCCGTCCATTCTTACTGTCAGGTAGTATTCCATTGTATGAATATATCATACTGTGTTTATCCATTTCACTGTTGTGCCTATTTATGGTCTCCAGTTTTGCAGTATTATGAATAATATTGCCAAGAATGTTTGTATATGTGGGTGCACAGACTTGTACACATTTTAGAGTATATGCCCAGGAGTTCTTGGCTGATAGAGTACACACACATTTAGTATAGCTTATTAATCTTTTTGTCCTGGAAGATGCTTTCCATTCTCTTTCCCAGAAAAATATGAACTTCCAAAAAGCTTGTTCTTGAAGATTTACTAAATATGGTGGGATGAAAGTGAGCTAGTGGGCAGACAAAACCCTGGGGCATCTGTGCTCTCAGCTCTCCTTCTCAAGCGGTGACCAGGAAGGATTTCTCACCAAGAGCCTGGCCCATCAGTGGCTGTGCTCTTACTGCCAAGGCACCTTTTCGTAGGGTAGCATCGGCATCGTTTGCCTTTTTGTCACCGTCTGGGATTTTCTGTCCCTTTCATACTCCGCTCTTGCCAGAATCACATATTACAGTATCAGAATTACACAATGAAGCAAGCTCTGAGCAATTTTAATCACTAAATATTCTTCCTTGAGAAATCCTACACCTACCTCCAAGGAAGCAGTATGCTAGCCATCTGAAGAATCATGCTGACTCCAACTCCGTGCAGCTTGCTCTCTCCTTCACAAGACAAGATTCCCAAGAACTGGCCCCAGATCGGCCCTGGATGTGGCATGACCCTAACAAGGTAACTCTAAGATCAAAAAGAAAAGTAATACTTGTCAGCTGCTTGCACAAGGATTGAATTTATTGAATGTCATATAAATAATACTACTTAAAAACTTAGTGATGGGGCCAGGGATTTAGCTCAGCAGTTCGGTGGCCTGCCTTGTAAGCGCAAAGACCCAAGTTCAAGATCGGCCCTGGATGTGGCATGACCCTAACAAGGTAACTCTAAGATCAAAAAGAAAAGTAATACTTGTCAGCTGCTTGCACAAGGATTGAATTTATTGAATGTCATATAAATAATACTACTTAAAAACTTAGTGATGGGGCCAGGGATTTAGCTCAGCAGTTCGGTGGCCTGCCTTGTAAGCGCAAAGACCCAAGTTCAATCCCCGATACCCCAAAATATTAAATCAACTATATTAACCAATCTTAGTTCCTTACCAAGCTTGCACTTAAGCATTCTTAAGAAGCACAGTTGAAAATATTTCAGAACAATATGGAATATCTCATAACTCCAGTGGTTGGTTGGTTTACTTACTTAATTTGCGGTACTGGAGATTGAACCCAGGGCCTTCCCACTGAGCTACATTCCCAGCCTTTTTTATTCTTTATTTTGAGACAGGTTCTCACTAAGTTGCTAAGTTATCCAGGCTGGGATCAAACCTGTGATCCCCTTGCCTCAGTCTCTGAAAGTGCTGGATTATAAGCATGTGCCATGCATCTAGTTCAAAGTTATTTATTTTTAACTGAAAATTCTTTTATGTGTCTCCATTAAAACAGGTAATAACCACTTCCTTATTAGTAACTAAAATCAGTTTTTGGCTACCTTATTCCTTCGCTAGACCATATATTACTAAAGCCCTTATTTTTTCCAGAAAGTGTGACAATAGTTTATTTTTTGCTCATCTCCATTTTCCTCATATCTGCCCAAGTTCTTTGAATGCTCAAATTCAGGAGTTTCAAATTGTCTTGAGTAATTTAATTATTAATTTGGGTGGGGTTGTTTTCTTTTCTTTTTTTGGTGCCCGGGATTGAACTCAAGACCTTGCACTTGTGAGGCAGGCAGCAGAACCACTGAGCTAAATCCCAGGTCCCGTGTTTTTGTTTTTGTTTTTGAGACAGGGTCTCACTGTGTAGTTCAAGCTGGCTTTGAACTCACTATGGAACCCAAGCTGGCCTCAAACTCTCAGTGATCCTCCTGCCTCAGTCTCCTGAGTGCTGGAACTACAAGAAGGAGCCACCACACCCAGCCTTGAGTAATTTAATTATAATTGGACATTATATAGTTTTTCTCATCTAGTTATTCTTTGGCTAATTAGAAGAGGTAGGTAAGAGCTTGCACATTAGTTTGCCTCAAAACCGATCCTACTTCTGGCTGTGAGAGTTTACTGTGTGTAACTATTACATTTCTTTACCTCTCTGAATAACACCTACTTCAGAATTTGAGGATTAGAGATGACACGTGTTGATTTTCAATAGAAGGACATTACTAGGAGCAATACTTGCAAAAAGCAAAGCCACAGAACACTGCAGTAAAAAAGACATTGGGTCTTACCTTATACATTTCTTTGATTTTGTATTTGAGCCTCTCTGAAGCTAAAGTAATTGCCAGTAGTCACAAATCTAGTTAGTAGTAAACCAGATCTCCCTCATCTATATTCTAATAGAGGAATAATTTAACCACTCATCACCACTTTAGCTTTGAGGCTGGGCTTTATGAACTACATAATCATTCTCTGAATTAATCTCAGATGCAGTCTGATTCTTGAAAAAGCAGATTGAGATTGCAATAGTGTATGGTTTAATAAATGCTAGTATTAGGACTTGCAATTTTCAGAACTATGAACTCTACTTTTACTTAATTTATCAAGGAGGGAAAAGTCAATAAGAAGATGTGACTTCCATATAGATCTCATCCACTGTGTGGGGATTGAGACTGTAGACAGCTCAGGCCAGGAAATAAACTGTAGGTAGAAAAGCTTTGTTAAGCAAATTACTGTGCCTGATGTATATGTCAACCGGGCTAAAATCTAGAGGAGGAACTGTTGGGAATTGGAATGATGTGGAAGCCACTGCTTTAAATGCTTGCCATAAGAAAGTTTTCACACACACACACACACACACATACACATACACACACACACACACACACACACACACACACACACACACACACAC
>NW_022900928.1:110459463-110502840 GCF_012274545.1 Fukomys damarensis | reverse complement strand
CACACACACACACACACACACACACACACACACACACACACACACACACACACACCAGAAACTGAGCTTAACAGGAAAAAAAAACCCAAACCTTAGTGAGACTGTAACAAGTTGACTTTTGAGTTTAACCATGATCAAAGAAAGAAAAACAGAAAATGCAGGAAGGCAAAAAGAAACTAATATATAATACTGCCACTTAAAACTGCTATTATTAACATCTTGATGTTTACATGTTAATTTGTAAACGAAGTTAATTTTTTTTGCTTGTTTGTTTTTTTGAGACAGGGTCTCACTGTGTAGTTCAGACTGCTCTGGAACTCACTGTGTAGCCCAGGCTGGTCTCAAACTTGTAGTAATCCTCCTGCCTCAGCCTCCCGAGTGCTGGGATTACAGGTGTGTGAGACCACACCCGGCAAAACAAGGTTAATTTTTAAAGAGATATGTCAAATGAATTGATACAAGCCTTTAAACAGAACACTTCAGTTCATTAAACAAAAAAAATACAAATTAAATAGGACATATCATATCAAAAACTTCAAAAAAAACTTCAAAGTATCACAATTATTGTCCACTAAGTACTTAATTAACCAACAAACTCTTTTCCTTAGGAATATATAAAGGATCATAGATTCAAATCTAACTTAACAAAACCATGCTCAATACCTTTAAACAGTCCTAATAGTAGGGTAATAAAAATCATTCTTAATGCTTTTAAAAAAATAGTCCTGCGGGCCAGGGATTTAGCGCAGTGGTTCTGCCACCTGCCTTGCAAGCAGAAGGACCTGAGTTCATGCCCCGGTACCAAAAAAAAAAAAAAAAAAAAAAAAAAAAAAAAAAAAAAAAAAAAAAAAAAAGTCCTGCAAAAGTACACACACATGCACACACTTGATTTGATTGGTAGGAGGCAAGAAACACACATTGAATTTCCAGTGTGAACACTTTCCTCAAGATTATGATGAAGGCAGGTAAAATTCATTATGCTATATGGATCAGAGAAAGGAGGCAAACGCCAGTTTCTTAATTTCTTGAGTCAAATAGAAGACAAGAATTTTATCTTAGTGGACTAAGAAATAGATTAATATATGGCAAATCTTAACCAAATAATAAACCACACGGTAAAAGAAACACAATGGGATTAGAAGATTGGAAAGATGCGCCACCTTTAGCAATAAATTTCTCCCTTCTGTGCCATTCCTCTGTGCTCTGGTAAGCATCTAAAAAACCCCTTATTGAGCAAGTGGTACAGTTAAGTATGAGGAATACTTGCAGGGTCTGGGCACAGAGCGTGTCAGCTGTCACTAAGAGTACAAATCCTCAGCTGTTCCCCTTTTTTCCCCCCCTCTTGTCACATAGACCCATATATAGGTCAAGAGAGAAATTTAAAGAGATATTTATTCTTGCTAATGTACTAAATTACTTTAGGATTATAATTTCAGAAAGCCTATAAATTCTCCACAAATACTTCCTTTGTATTAACTAATAATCCTTAACATACATAAATAGTACCAACCATTTCAAAGTCTTCATGCTATAAATTGTGAATATATTACCTGACCAAATGCACAAAAAGTATTGACTAAGTAGGGAAGAAATCAGGAGATCATCTTCTTTGAAGTTTCAGACAGAATTATTCTGTACTGGGCTGGGGATTTAGCACAGTGGTTCTGGCGCCTGCCTCACAAGCACAAGGACCCAAATTTGATCCCCATTACAAAAAAAAAAAAAAAGAATTATTCTGTACTAAATTCTTTATTTTGTGCAAATAAACTTAATTTTAGAATACTTTTATCTTAACAAAAGGGTACTAAGAAAGTTAAGAAGGTCCCCATATATTTCACACCAAATTTCCTGTATCACTAGCACACCTGTCCTCACCAATAAAGCAATACTGAAATGTTTTTTTATCTCATATTGTTTTTATTACAGTCCTATCTATGACATAGCATTACACTTATTATCATTGCTTCTTTATATTCCTCTAGGCTATGATAGTTTCTGAGGCTTTTCTTGGTTTCAGTAACCTTGACAGAAATTATTGCCAGATATTTTGTAGACTCTCAATTTTGGTCTGACAGGCATTCCTCTTTGATCAGTCTCGATTGTTGGTTTTGGGTGCCAAATACTCCCTCACCTATATGCTCAAGGTTAGCAACAACAGTCCTGTTGATAGCATGTACCCTTCACATGATAAGAGTGGTACTCTACATCTGTGGTTTCTACTTTTCAAGAAAAAAATTCTGTGCGAAAGTAGTATTATTCTCTATGAATTCATAAATCTGTAACATATATTTGATAACACAGAGGGATTTAGATATGTAGTACAGTAGGAGTCATTTTGCCCCTCAATACGAAAATAAAATATTCCTATTTGAAGTTTTGAGTATGTGAGTTTTTAAGTTAGAAATTATTGATCTTTGCTGACATCACAGAGGTAAAATACATTTTGGGTGAGTAGATTAGTAAAACATAAAGATTAATTTTTTATTGTTTTAATTTTTCTTCTGGCTCTTAGGAAGACCAAAATATTTTTGTGCAGAATGCATAAAGCTGCCTTATCTGTCAACCTTGTCATAGATTTTAAGGGATTTCTGCATATGAATGACAGCATTAATGTGTACTATGAATTAAAGCAAGTGCATATTCATTATTCAGTTGATTGCAGAAAAAAACTCCAATCTATTCATTGAAAATCCAAAGGACAACAAACTGGTAGAGAAATTTCTGCCATTTATAAAAATTGTGATTCTATTATACATATAGCGTTATTTTAGTTCTAAATATTTATGTATGAAACGATATCCTTATCTAAAGTATGTTCAGGTTCTCATAATTTTCTTGCATATAAGAAATGATTATCAACAGCTAAATGTAGGCAATGGATGAGTTTACGGTATGTGGTGTAGGGGAGGGAGTAAATGTGAAAGCTTTTCCTTAAGCCAGGCACAGAAAGACAAGTAGCACATGACCTCATTCACAAGTGGAATATAAATAAAAATTATCTAATTGAAATTGAGAGTAGAATGGTGCTTACCAGAAGCTGAGATGAATAAGAGGAAGGAAGGATGAGGAAAGGCTGGCCAATGGGTACTAAGTTGCTGTTAGAAGCAAGGAGCACTACTATGCTACTGCACAGCACAGAGACTGCAGGTAGCAATGTGCGCTACATGTTTCAAATCACTGTAAGAAAGTGACAAGTATTTGGGGAGCTAGATGTGTTTAAACTGATTGCACAAAGTATATACATACTGAAACCACACAGGGTACATCATTAATATGAATATTTTGTTTTATGTATCAAGTTAAAATCATTTTATTCAGAGTGATTTAAAAGCTTTCCCTGAACATATGTGGGTAAAATAATTCAGTAAATCAGGCTACCACAAGAGAAAAGGAGGCTGATTAACTGTGCATCAGCTGTACCTTATAGGTGAATTTCTGCTAATGTAAAAGTCTTAATCTCTCTTAATGATAACATATGAAGAGGAATAGTGTCCGTCTCCATGTTGGGAATGTTTTTATATCAGATCAGAAGAAAGTAACTAATGAATCACTCTGTTTAAGCATAACTATATTTAATAAATGAAATACATAAAATGCACATTTATACATACATAAATGTAGATATGTATGCATATATAAACACATATATGCTCATTTAAAATCTCAAACTAAGTACCATTTCACTTTCCTAATTAATAACTACTGTTCTCATTAACTGAACATCTGTCAAAGCAATAGAAGTGAGGAAGGCACTTTAGAAATGATACTAATTACTATGTAAAACTCCCTCTCTGGAAGAATCTGCCACTCACACAGTTATGAAGAGTCCATTAGTTATGTTGTGCTTCTTAAATATGAGTCTACCCTTCAAACTCAGGAAACCAAGGGCAAAAAGAAAAAGTAAAGGTACCAAAACTTTTACAGTATTAATAAATTCCTTTTTCCTTAATTTCTCTAAAAATATATTTGTCTGTCTAGTACACTTAAAAGATTTAAGTGATAAATAATCAGATTTTAGGTCATTTGGAAAGGAAAACAGATGAGAGAGACAGAGACAGAACCAGAGTTTGTGCTCCCTAGAAGGGAAACCACTTTAAGACTTGGTTGGCTTTCCTTATACGTCTGCTTTTTATTTTTAAACACTACCACCTCTTTGCTGACCAACATTTTCTTGCAAATTATGGCCAGGAGGGAGGAGCATGAGCAAAGGAGCTTGGTGAAAGTTAGTGATACTCCCTGCCAAAATTCCAAGTTGAAATTGTACCCTTCAGTAAAGGCTCTTAGGTATGGGGAAAAAAAAAATGATTTACAACTTCAACAGAACTGTAATTCTACCAAGAAAAAGCATGTCAGCCTACTTTGCTGTCACTAAAGAATCTGAGGCTGGCTTTGTCATACTTCTTTCTCCTTTATATACGGAGGTGGAAAAAAAAAGTAAGAGGAGTTTAAAAACATTGATGAAGCTCTTGACCCTGTGGATTCCATTTATAGTCTGAGCCGGAATGCCATCCCCCTCGCCTGGTGAACTGTCCAATCCAGCCACAAGTGTCAAGGTTCTATTAGGCACTAAGTGAAATATATATGCATGCCCTTATACCATTTAACACTCGGGTCCACCTTCAAGACACTGGGCTGCGGATCAAGCAAACCACCACTCCTCTTCCAAGTATCATTTTGACAGGTTCTTTTGGAGGAGTTCCTTCTTTGTTTAACCGATCCTTTTAATCAAAATGGCACCAAAGAAAGACGTGAAGAAACCTGCTGCTGCCCCAGCCCCAGCACCTGCACCTGCACCTGCACCTGCACCTGCCCCAGCCAAACCCAAAGAAGAAAAAATTGATCTCTCTTCCATTAAGGTAACTAAATGGATGAACTGTTTGGTCACTGAAACAACTTTCAACAGTAGGGAACTCTAGGAACTTGCAAATAGGGTACATTTGGAAGAAAATAACACTTTAAAATATATAAACTGTAGAATAAAATTTCAGTAAAATTATTGAGAGTGTAATATCATATGTGGAACCTGTGACTGTTCTATTTTTTGTTTTTGTTTTTGTTTTTGTGGTTCTGAAGATTTCCTTTCTCCCTAAATTATCAAACTGCAACTTAATGGAAAGTATATAATTGTGATGGTGTTGCATATATAAATAGTTAAACCAATATTTTTTTAAATGGAATCTCTATATAAGCTGGATTTCTTACCTTAAGACTATACCAAAAGGGAAGTTTTAGCCTTTGCTTCTTTCAGAAGTAAAGTCAGGTGATGACCCAGTTGTCTGGAAAGTATTTATTTGATAGCTGCTTTATTTAAGCTGAGAAAGAGAAGATTTTTGCAATTCAAGTTAATTCTTCCTTTAGTTTTGCTTTAATAAAATGTGATACAGTAAATGAGATTTCTGTGCAGAAAATTGTGCACTCAAGTGTTTCAATGACTATAACTGTCATCTCTTTTATTTATATGCAATATTTTTATATGCAGTATTTAATTCTGAATTTGTGAGTTGCTTCTAAATGAAACTAACCCAAAATGTTATAAAATGTGTTGGTTATATATATGGCTTTTAGCATACATCTTTGAGCTTTTACATACTGATCTTGAACTAAGGAGAATGTGATTGATTTTTGTGTCACCACTTTGCAGTGATCAAGGTTTTCAGCTGCCAAAAGTTTATCTACTTTTGGAAAAATGTTACTTCTCACTGATGTGACTCAAATGCAAGTCTTCTTCTCATCCACTAGGCTCTGATTGGTCCAAATGACAGTTTGAAAATCTTCATCTAAAGAACCCTACCTTATATGGAAAATTAATGAGTGAGAGTGCCTATGAGGTGATCTTTTCACAAGCCAAAAGTTCTCTCTACATACAATGAATCTGAATTTTGCTAACTTAACAATGTTTACTTGAATCTATAATACTGACTTATAAATAAATATTGCATTAGCCATTTTAGTATAGTCCTAGGTTTTCAAAGTGTGCCTGAAATACTGCATTAGATTATTCTTAGATATGATGAAACAGATACATTCATATTTTATATTCCAGTTAAATATGAAAATTTCTATTTCTAACCTAGAATATATTACCACAAATATTTAATCTTAGTTTTTAGGTACCTGAAGTCACACTTGAAAAAAACTGATCATAGAATCAAATAAGTGGTTAGGAACAATTGTAAGCAAATATCCATTTAGGAGAAGAAATGCATGTCACATCATATAATGAATATTTTTTTACCTTGAGGACTGCATGCATACAGTTAATTAAGAGGAACCAAATTCATCTCCAGCAATTCTAGTTAATATATCTTTATAGATACACACTGACTACATAATCTAACAAGTGTGATTATCCTTACTACAATAATTATGATTGTACCTATTTTTTAATTCTCTACTTCATAGCAACATTTGAGATATGAATCAATGTCAAAGCTATTCTTCCTTATATTTACTGTGATTTATAGACAGTAGCATCTCTGTATCTGAGATGATAAATTTCTGTAAAAGAAAAAAATGTATGTTCCTTAATAGGAATAAAATTAAGTATCTCACTAACGAAAACAGGCATTATTTTCCTTCCCAAGGAATGGTGTAAGAACATTTAAATGAATAAAAATTTAATTTAGCAAGTGAGAATCCTCTAAGAAAAAACACAACATCACTTTGATGATTCACAAACTAAGCCATTTCCTTGTTATAGTCAGAAAAAGTGACTTTTCTGAATACTAAAAATCTGTTTATCCTTCCATCTCTATGTTGAATTAATGTTAGCATGAATCAGGACAACTAAGAAGGAAATATAACAAGAGAGTCACTGTAACAGTGTGCGATGCTCCTTCACCATTATTTCATTGTCCAGCAAAAGATGTAGTAGATTCTGATAAGGAACATAACACAAAAGGAACAGTTACACGAATCTTGAAAAAATGAGAGAAAATTAACATTTTTTTTTTATTTTCACAAAAAGTTTATTCTCTTAAATGCAATGCATTCACAGGGTGTTAACATTCTAAATGTTCATCATTTCCACCAACTGCAGCGTTATCTAAGTAAACCAAAATCACTTTTACCATAGATATAGCCAAGGATTATTAATTTTTTAAAGGACATAAATTCCAAAATTTTAGCACAGGTAGTTTTATTGTATGTTTCATCTCGTAGATGATTTTTAAAAATAGTGTGTAGAGATGAATAGTTTCAAACTATGTAAATATATTATGCCACGTTATCAATCCACTAAACCAAAAGCAACTGCCAAGCTGAGTAAGTTACAAAGAAATAATAATTCTGGCTCGAACAGAAATGTGCCGTGTTTTCAAAGCTCTTAACAGTTACCCCACTAATACAAATCTTCAAAGTTTAAACCTTTATCTTTAATTCAGAGGCCTCATACCTAATGGAAAGAGAAACAAAGAAAAGAAATAAAACTGTCCTATTTTTGTAAAGGAATTAAAGTGACTTCAATGACTTGCTTTCATCAATATGCAACCAGTGCTTACTTGGAAGTATTCTAACATCCAAAGAATATGACGAAACTCAAGAATTTTATACAATTTGATTTCATCCCAGTAGGTAACAGAATTAATTAAAAAGTACATTAAAACATTTTATATTATGTTTTTAATCACTTCATGATGGTTTTAGATATATTACCTCATATAAGTTATAAACTATTTTCAAGCAGAGAAGATGAACTTTAACAAAATTAATAGAGCCATTACATGTGTTCATTAATGGCCTGAAAACTGAAGAACAAAGTTTAACTGAATTATAAACTTGTATAAATCACAAAAGATTAGAAATCTGGCTGTCCTTTAAACTTTGAAAAATGCTGGAGCTTAAGTATAATTATTTTTATGTAATGTACAGAAATGGTAAAATTTAATTCCTCGATAGTATTCCCATTTAAGACCTATGGTTTGTCTTTAAATATACCACATTTAATAGCCACATATTTGATTCCCTACAAATGCTGAACACTAGGATACTAATTGCTTGTACCAGTTCTTAAATGTGCATCCCAATATAATTTCCTAATTTGTTAGTTATTTGTTTAGAGTATTTCCTCAATTTTTGTGACACAAAACCTTCAATTTTCCCTGAGGGAATGCTTACCTGATGTCTTACACCCATAGACTTTTCTGAGTTTCCTTTTCAAAAACAAACTTCTGCTGATATTTGAACATTAAATTTACTGTCATTGGTGGTTGAAAGCATCCTTTGCTTTCAGAGAGCTGAGACAGCAGAAATGGCCAGCCTAAAAGAACAATGAAAAAATTAAAAGCCAACATAAGTGTGGCTGTGAATGCAAACATAGGAATAAGTATTAGTTGTGACCAAGTGAAACAATGAAAATGAAATACATAGGACACACATGTGTAAATCTGAATAGTTTCTCTAGCGTGAGAAACAAAGTGTAAATGAGGATCACACTGTATAATAGATAATGTGAAACAGGAAAAAGAGGTCCGAAGGGAAAGGGGAAGGGGAGGGGAAGAGAATAGGAGGGGTCGGGGAAGGGAAAGCATAAATATGAGAAAAGGAGAAAACAGAAACAGTCTTTGTAAATAGGGAGAGGTAGAGGGGTTGAAGGGAGGGCAGGGGAATGGGGAAAAAATAAGAACCAAGCTATATCATGTAAAGGCACAAATTACCAATGATGAATGTCATCATCTTGTATACCTAAAGCGTACCAATAAACTTAATGAAAAAAAAAAAGAAATGATTTTTTAAAAAATCTTCAATACGGAAGTGCTACTATTTTGCATGATGCATGTGTCAGCTAATACATCAAGATTGCTGTGAGGTGGGAACTTTGTAATCTCTCTTCTTGTGGTACTTAAATGTTAATTCTCATTGTATTCATCATTCAGTCAGGTCATACTGCAGGCAACAAAACAAAAGTGGCAATGGTACAAAATGCATTGACAGAAACTCTACCAAAACACATTGTAAAGCAACAACAGACAATGTGCTTGAGGTTTGAGCAGACTTAAACTTTCAATGTAATAACCAAGGTGGGTCTCTCTATGAGTCCAAGTACTCAGGGAACACAGATAGTTGTATATGCATCATGATTTGCTTTAGCCCACATCAGAAAATTTGTTTGTGTTAACCTATAATTATTTTTAACAACATTCATTGTGAACTTATTCTTAATTATCTTAATTAATGCTCACAACATTACAGTGAATCGTGCCAGTATCCTCATTTTTTTAAGTAAAGAAACTAAGCCTAAACAATGCTATGATCTAATAACTAGTTAGGTGACAAAGGTAGAATTAACTTAGTAGATCAAATCAAGTGGAGGGGATGTCCATGTCCTAAGCTACTTTTGGTTTCTAAAGAGTACGCTGCTTTCTCTAAGAAAGTGTAAAGGAGCCTTTTTTGGCTCTCAAAAACATCGGGTAGCCATTCTAGCATTACCTTGCAAAGTCCTGTGTGGCCAGAAGAGGGAGTGACAGGCACACATCAGCAAACTCACCAAGACTTAATGGCCTTTCATTCTCCACAGCTTCCTCTTATCCAACAACCTGATGCTGACAAGTTAGGTGTTCTCTTTTATAGAAGGAGGGGTGAAATCTTCAGAACTAGATGGTCTCCTAGTCACTTCCAACTTCCTATATGAAGGTATAAAATACTGTTTAATTGCAACATTAAAATACTGTTAAATGCAACAAAGCATTGAACTTAAAAATGATTCTTTTTTTGTTTTATTAAAAACTCTTATGCATCCAGCCTGACTTTCAAGTCTCCCCATCAGGCCAATATTCTGAGAAGAGTATGATATTTCTATTCTACTTACAAGTAATCCACGATTTAAATGGAAATTCCAATTAATATTCTTTAGAATAATATGCAGAAATGCTATGCCACTTGAATAACATGGTTAAATCTTAACCTTAACTAGTTTGAGGAAAAGAACTAAACAAAGAATGTTAATTTTTACTTGGAAAAATAAATGAAAACATTGTTAAGTTTTCTTTATAGACGTTTATTTTCTTTTACTCTGGCCTTTCAGTAGTACAAATTAATTTCTAATACAACGTTAATGACAACCAATTGCACTATTTACTCATTTGTAGTGTAACCTCACAAACCAAAAATTATTTGGGTCTAGTGCTAGATATCAGTATTCATCTTTCATGTACCTACACTGTAAAAGAAGAAAACGGGTGGGGTGGAAGGGAAGACACTCCAGGGCATTTTGTAACTTTCCCTAGAATTACATTTTTAATTATAGGTAACTGAATAATATCTTTACAAAGTAAAATGCAGTTCACAAAGAAAGATGTATGTTCATCAACCAATAGTAGTAAATAATACTGTTCATTTGAAAGATGGATGAATTCTTTGCAAGACAAGGAGACCACGAAGTGATACAGCCAAATTTAGCTCTTGACATTTCCGTGCTGCAAATGAACCCCCTGGCGAGTTGTCTTTAGAAGTTGTTCCATAATTACACAGTATTAAGCACCATCTGACTCATGGAAATTGTGGAAAGGATTATATTTAGTCTGCTGATACTACACTTTCTCCTGCTTCTCTTCAGACCAAAATGCTTTTTATGTGAAAATAGGGTCTTATATGATTTATTTCTACATTAACTTTCAGTCTGTTTTTACCCCAAACCAGTATTTGAAGGGCAAACATTATAAAAGTAGGAATGGATTCAATTATACCAGTTAAAATTAAAATTATATTGGTGATAAATCCTGGCTATTCTGATCATAAACTAAAAATAATGAGTTTAAATCAGGGCAGAAAAGTTTTCATAAAGGCAAAACCATATCTAACCAACCCTGTATTCTTTCCTTCTATTGTGGAGAGTGAGGTGCATTTTACTGACCAGCTGCCTACTGGTACACTGTCTCCTGTTTATAAAAGTCCACCTGATTTGAACATGGTCCTATAAAATTGTATTTTACTTAACTTTTCTTTATCTGAACTACTTCAAAATGACTTTATCCACTGAAATTTTAGGCATTTTGTTGCCATTTTCCATGACAAAAAGTGAGTGGAGGTAGGGTCTACTGACAAAGGGATGAAAGTTCACAGTACTGTAGACCCCCAAACAACCCTAGAAATCATAATACTTGATACTACATATGGAGGAAAAATAATCCAGAGAAGTTACTTAACCAAAAGACACATGATTGGTTATAAGAGCAAGAACAAAATTTCCAGCCTATTTTCCTTTCTACCTCATCAAAACACTCATGTCTAGAATGGTAATATATTCACATATTCCTTTTGTTATAGAAAGGACTTTTATTCTAGACAAGAAGGAAAAATAAGATACAACTATACAAAATTTCTCTAATGCTTACATTTTAAAATGACAAGACAATGGAATAAAAATACATTTGATTTTTAAGAAATTAAACGCAAACAAATGAACACAGGAAAAAAAGCACAACTTTTATGGGACCTTAAAATTTCTTTATTAATTTTATGAACCATGCACAAGCTAAAGAGAATACTGAAAAAGAATAGAGTTGGATCACATTTTAAATTTTTTATTAAAATTCACTTAGATGTCTACTAATCGTATTTCTAAATTTTATTATTTTTAACTATTCAGCCATTGCTCTCAGGTGACTGAATTTTGCCAAATAGTTCAGGCCTAATAAGAACACAACTATGCATTTTTTCTCAGTTCAGATCAACTTCTCCTACCCAATCTTCTATGTCTCTTGGTTCAGAGATAATGGGTCAATACTACGCTCTCATTTTTCTGAATTTTCCCTGTTTATTACACTAACCAACCTAAGCACAGACTTTTTTGACAATTAAAACAAAGGAAAGATATGCCTTTCCTTTGACTTGAGTTATTCTGTAGCACAAAATTCTAAGGGTTACAAAATAGTACTTCTACTGATCTTGTACAGTGGGTTCTCAGTGAGATTGTAATGAAATTGATTTTTTTCCCCCTAAGGGCTTACTTATAAATACATCTAGACCTTGAGTCTTTCTGCAGGCACCAATGTTCTCCTGATAGAAACCTGGCCCTGATTAGGTTAGCTTCACCTAGCTTTACCAGACCTTAATCCCCCATTACACCCCAGGTCGATGAAGTTCTTTGAAGACCGTACTGTAGTCCATGTTCCTTCCTAGGCTATCTTCCTCCAATACTGAACACCATGTATTTCCCAGATTATTTTAATTATGGCTCTTCTTCTTTGTTCCAAAGCTTAACAAACATCAATTTCAGAGTCTGTTAAATGAATTACACTTTTATATTTTTCCTATAAATAAATTACTGCATAGAAGAAACTTTATCTTATTTTAATCAGTTAACCAAAGTTCATGATCAGTAGAAAAATGATTCCCAAAGTATAAAAAAAACTCCATAAACATTACAATAAAAATTCTTTTTAGCATCAGTAATGTGTAGACTATTAACTAAATCCAAAACCAAAATGATTATATATCAGTAATAAAAATATGGAACGTAGCCTTCTATTAACAGTCTATATAAAAATGTAGGCTGGAATAAGAAAAAGTCCTTAAAAAATAAATCGAAGGTTGGCAAATTTAATATCTGGATCATAAATACTTATATAAAATCTAAGGGGAGGTACTGGAAATATAAAGGTATACATATCAGTATTTCAAGATGAGCATGCTAGGCAGTTCGAAGTCTTAGAAAATGCAGCATAGAAAGAGAATGCATGCAATTGCTCCATGATATAAGCTCTTGAAAAGAATAGATGAAGTCTCTGTCCTAGGAGAATTTAATATTATAGAAGGGAAACTAATGTTTGAAGGACGAGTTTATGAGTCTTCTGTTCAAAAAGTTATAGTTGAATAAAACTCTATTGTGCATCTAATATAGGTGAGTTATCCTGTAGAGTTAAAAGATATAACACCTAACAACAAGGCAGGACTTGAGATGGGGCAGTTAGAGCAGGAACACACTCAAGTCCACTTCAGGAATAAATGGTCTTCAGGAATGGCAATGCTCCCCAGAAGGTCAGACAGGATGGTTAAACAACTTATAGAGGGAGAAAGGAGCTGCAAGAGTTATAGAGAGGAAAAGGTTCTTTCAAGAACAGGAGGGTTTTAGCAGAAATTTGAAGAATATTTCATTAATAAAACAAAAAAATAGGAGAGCCTGCCAGACAGATTAGAGATAAGCCAATTTTTTTAAAATAGCGTAACAATCTTAGGCCCAAATTAACTTACATATTTTCATATCTTGGCTTTCTTCAAAGGACTTGCTACCTACCATAACCTCATGGAGGAGATGGCAGTAGGTTTTGTCATTTACAAAAGTGTACTAGGAATAAATTTCATTTCCCATTTATTCTATGAACACAGATTCTTGGCTTTCTAACTTTTGAACAATTGTTTATTCCCTAAACCACAGATGATGAACCTTTTGGAGCTTTCAATGATACAAATGGCTTGGTGGGGCATGCATGCCGTAAATTCACCACCACTGCTCTAGACTGAGCTATAATGTAGTCTTCCTAGTTGTCAAATAACATAGTCAAATTTCTATTTTGATTCTCAGTAGGTTAAAAATAATCTAAACATTCCTTCTCTATATAATAACAATATGGAGAAAGACTATAGTGAAATAATTTGACATTTGCCTATGACTTTATCACTACTCCTTGAATTTCATTTGATATCCCAATGACTAGAAATGGGTTTTTTTTAATAACATAAATACAAATTTTAAATGACTTTCTATTTTACCCAACAAACTTTATTCAAATTGACTATATATGTATACAAGGACTCACTTTTCTACCTGAAGAAAAGAATAAAATAGTAAAATGACTGTTATCTTTACTAAGGTAACTTTGATGTTTAATTCAGCTTTCCTGAAGATATACCCTAGTTCTCAGTGATAGTCAAAAAGCAGTTCAAATTAAATGACACAATTACACAAATATAATTACAAAACTTTAAAAAAGCACAAAATAGGCTCTTCTAATAGCTTTAATTTGTATATCAAAAGTCAAGATGTTCCAATTACAAAAATTACAAATTTCCACTGTTTTGTTCCCCACCATTTCCCCTTAATAATTCAAAGAATTTTTAGTTTTTCTATTTACTTTCATTTCTTAATAACTTTTTAAAATCACATTATACTGCCTCACAAGCAAAAGGACCCAAGTTCGATCCCCGGTACCCCCCCAAAAAAAAGAATTTAAAAAAATAACAATAAAATAAAATCACATTATGTTTATGAAAATGTGTTACCTATGTACAAATAATTTTAAAACTATATTTTGAATCCTCATCTTAGGATGCACGATTCTATGAGATCTTTTCATATCCTGTAAAATTTGAGCCAAGAACAACAAACATTTAAATGTTGATATCTTGTAAAATGGTTTGAAGAGAAGCTTTACGGTGACTTTTTCGTAAGAAAGATGCTTTTTATGACCATCTATCTTCAAAACAGTTGCCATAACATACTTAAACTACAATTCATCTCCAACATACTTTGTGCCTGTGAACTGCTTTAAAAAATGTAGAAAATGATAAAGATTTTTCTGAACTTCAGTGGCCCTAGGGCTGATCTTTTTACTACTGCTTTTCCCAATACCACAGGAAGGGAATGTCCCCCTATTCTCAAATAAGCTGCCATGAAAATTCATAGCTAGCTAATTCCTTAGATGTCTTTAAAATGTTCAAGTACAATTTTATGTTTCAGGGCCAGGGATTTAGCTCAGGGTTTCTGCTGCCTGCCTTGCAAGCACAAGAACCCGAGTTCAATCCCTGGTACCAAAAAACAAAACAAAACAAAAAAACAATTTTACATTTCACAGGTCTTGCCTTGTTTTGTTGTCTCATTCTGGAGATTCAGCCATAAAGTATTTGACAAGGTAGAAACAGAATCAACATGTTTTAGTAAAAGTTATTCAAGTTAAAAAAAAAAAGAATGCAAAACTAGTCTATCAGTTTTCTTTTACAGAACCTTAAAAATTCATTAAATTTAACTAGTCAGCCACCATGAAGATAACACAGAGAGAAGAAAATATGCAGACTTAATGCTAGGATAATAGTAAAAACTGGAGATCAAAACCAATTTACAAAAGAGCAATCTTTCACTGGAGACTGGATTGCCATTGGGTGACTGGGAAACACAGAGCAGGCATGGCCTTTTCACATCTCCTGAACCTTGCCATAAGAGACAGAACTTCAGATGATGTTCCTTCTATAGCAGTTGTCATTTGAACCCCCAAGCTAATCCCATCCAAAAAGTTTCACTAATATCAAAATTTGCTGACTTTTTTTTTTGAAAAGTTCATAAAAGTGGTCAGCCTAAAATATTAGAAAAATTCTGAGCTCCTCTCAACTGAACAAAGAGGAAGCTTCCTACAAGAAGACCCTGCTGGCAAACATATGGGAGATGAACACCTTAAAAGTACTGACAGGGTTCGGTCTCAGCATGGCTGTCCTCTCCCAGGATCTAGTTTCCTAAAAATAGCTGTCAGGGTAGAGATCCCTTTTGCTCTTTGCCCTAAGAAAGCTAAAGAACTCTCCAGGGGGAGTGGCTACTTCCCTCAGAAACCTGATGCTAGCTGTGAGGTCACAGTTTGCCCAAAATAAAAGAAAGCCTTGGAGAAGGAGGACTCACTCAGGGACCGAGCAGCCCTCACGCACTCAGCTTCGCCGCTGTTCTGCAGCCCAGCAACTCCATCATGGTGGGTCCTACAAGAAAACGCATTGAGAGGAGGATACAGGAGGGCAAGGAGCTTATTGAGAAGAAAGGCTGAGGAAGAATAGAATTGAGGAGACAGCATAAGCCAGCACAAATTGTTAGAATCTACTTCTGATTTTTGATGAGTAGAAGAAATTAACTGGAGCTATTATGCCAACTGGAACAATACATCTTACTCCCCAGTACAGCCCTTTGTGCTTCACCAAATTTTGCTATATCCCACGACGAGGTTTATTACATCTAAATCTAGAAAAAAAATCCTGCAACGATAGCAAAGTATTATATCTTAAGACACAATCGAATGATACTTATTGGAAAAGTTAAGTAAACTGTTTCTGATGCTTTAGGTATTCTATATAAATATGAAAATGTATTGGGGAAACAGCAGAAAACTTAAGATGCCCTTTTAAATACAATTTATCAGTACTTTTTAATTTAGTGTATCTTATTAGGAATATCTTATTTACATCATGGATTATTATGTTATTCTAAGGAGTATTTGATTTTGCCTTTGTTACATCATCGATTCACTGATTAAGACACCGAGAAATGTCTCCTAATTACCTTTTGCAATAGATATTTGTGTTCCTAAATTTAAAGGTACTTCTTATGCTACGACATTTGCACAGATTCCTAAAAATCTCAAAGCAGAGAGCACTCATTTTTCTGTCAATGCATTGGAAAAGTACTAGTTGTTTCTTTCTTTCTCTCTCTCTCGCTACTGCAGTCCTTCAGTGCTGACCAGATTGCCGGTAAGTGGTTTGAGTTTCTCTACTGCAGATGTAGGCAGAGCACTGCCTCGTTTCTGAGATGTCACTAAACTCCAAGGCATGCTACTTTGTGGCTCAACCTATTAGTGTTCAAGCTATGCCTGAATTCGGAAAAGTAGGCTGACTTTGGAGCTTACTTTGAAGAATATTCAGGGAATGAGCTGGATACACTTAAAAATCAGGACATTTTTGTTTGGTTAAAATATTCTCTGTGATTAATTTCTTTCTAACAGATCGAGTTCTCTAAGGATCAACAGGATGGTAAGTTTAAAAGTTTAAAAGTTGGTAATATGTGCACACTCATAAAGATGATATGTGAGACAAACAACTCCCTGGAGATGAACTAAGCTATTCCTAATTATCTGCACTGGTGTTGCCATTCTAAATATAAATGTGTTGAAACTGAAGCCTTTGCTTGTAATCAGTAATTAAAGATTTTAGCAAATAAAAGAAAAATACCACAAAGTAAGTCCTGACATTTACTGATTTTTAAATAAAACCAATTTAATGCAATAGGTAATACCACACATGTATACACCTACAAAAGGATATCTATTTTGGAAGGCTAACCGAATCCCTGAAGAGAGATTTAATAAGTCTAAATTGTTCAATCTGGAAAATAAAATTGGTTCTAAAACTGCCTGATTACCAAATCTATGGTGTCAACATTTTAATGGGCACCATAGTGAGTTGTTGAATAAAAGCAAATTCAGGGACGAAGAGGAAGGAATAATTTATCATAGGCTTGTGGAAGAAGTATTAAACATCTACTTGACCAACCCTTTCTTGGACATGCAGGACAGACAGACATATTATATATTATAACATATGAGATATAAACAAATATGGGTGACTAATAAGAACTTGTTCAAATCATTCTCTTGCCGAAGAATTCTACATCCTTTAGTCTATTCCTGTGTCATCTTTGTTTTATTTAATATCAATTAAGAAATAATGAAACATCATAGTTAGTGGTCTTATGCAGACTGAAAAACTAGTTGGTATCCTTAGACTCAAGAACATGTGAGATTATACTACGAAGGATTATTTTTTATTATTGAAAACATTTAGTGATTCTACTGTAATTCATTTGAGTCCAGTGCACTTTTAAATAGTAATGATATTACTTTATCAGTTACTATCCTATCAAATATGTAATATGCAGTGTGTTTATGACTGCCAAACTATTGTAGCACTGAGCATTGAATGGTTTCAAAACCCTTGCAGGGACAAAAGGACTTATTGCTGAACATGAAACCTATTACTCCACATGTGAAATAGGTTTTAGACACACAAATTGGGTAAATGTTGGTGTAATAGAATGGTGTATTCTTGAGTTGGGAAAAGAAATGCAAGCTCTTAAACAGAAATGCTATTTTCAGACATGAGTGAAGACTCTCGTCTGTTTCCTTGTTTAAGATTAAAAAATGTTACTCATACTCATCTATTTGATGAAAGGAAAGGAAAAAAACAAGCCTGAATGAAATAAGAAAACTAGAAAATTGTAGCATTCTAAAGTCTAAATCCTGTGCTGTCCAATAAGGTAGCCACCAACCCCAGTAGCTGTTTAAGTTTCAATTAATTAAAAAGTAATAAATTTCAAAATCCATTTTCTCAGTTCCACTGGTGACATTTAAGTGTTCAAGGGCCACAGCTAGTGGTTACATTTTGAAGCAGAGAACAATTTCATCATTACCTAAAAGTTCTAGAATAATGTTGTTCTAGACAGCTTTTGGTCTTTACTGGCAATATTGTCTGTAAAAACAACTCCACTCTGTCACCTAGGTGTGAAAACAGCCATGGACAATGCATAAACTAATGGGCATGCTTGTCTCTCAGCCAAATGTCCTTTAAAAAAAGAAAAACAAGCAGCCTGGGGAAGTAATTGGCCAGTCTATGTTCCACACCTTCAAGGGAATAACAGCCTACTTAAAAATCTGGAGTTAAAAGAATAGTATTTTTCTGGCCTCTGCCTTTAAATCAAAAGAGTTAATGTCAGCCCATAAAATCCTGCATCTACATCAGCATCTGACAAGGGTAATTTTCAGCCCTTGAGCATGCCATGTCTGAAACCCTGGAGCCAGTAACAAGAATAGTTTGGTCTCACATGTCCCTTAGAAAGATGGAAATAATATTTGACTAGTTACAATACAGTGGTTACACCACTGGGCCCACAGCATGCTAGGGAAATGATCTGTTATAGACAAATTGCATAGGATCTTGGCAAAGAATGGTGATATGATCTATAGCATCTGGTGCAATCTTAGATTTGGGGGTGGTGAGAGAGATAAGATATTTGGCTGAGTGACCTATCTAGACAGGATCCTGTGATCTGAAACCACTGAGAATCAGAAAAGAATGCTTCTAGCTCTATCAGTTCATTCATAACTTTTTTTTTTTTTTGAGGGTGGTTGGTAGTAATTTTAGTAAGTCACCATTAGAACTTATGGGTTTCTGAGGAAATGTTATTTGATAAGTTTAGAAGTTTCAATTAAAGTGGCTTTACTAGACTGAATATGTAGTAAACCCCTTTCCAATCTTTTTGTTACATGTCTAAATTCTTTGACATTGTCATTTAGACAACACTAATTCTATCAAAAAATAGCGACAAAAAGTAACAGACGTGACAACTTGAATGACTGTGATAAGAAATAACACTTTAAAATGTATATTTAATGCACACCACACACAAATGAACACAAATACACCAGGGAAATAGAAATGAAATTATGAAGTCTACCAGTGTGAATAGCCTATTTTAATAATATACTGATTTTGCAAAATGTTGCCATTGGGAGAAACTGGGCAAAGTATACAAAGAGTCTCTGAATTATTTCTTACAACTGCTTGTGAATTTACAATTATTTCTGTACATTTCAATTTAAAAGATGAACTTAGATTCTAAAGTTAGTATAGCAACATGTTGCATATGCATTATCTGGAAAAATCACTTATCGGCCTTTTAGCTAAGATCAAGTGTTGTATTATCTGGAAAAAAGTGAAGTATAAAAAGAGTCTTATAGCAATCAGTCCAAAAGTATTTCTCCTTCTGAATGGGAGATACTAGAAGCCTTCTAGAGTCGTAATTTATGAGCCTAAATGACACAAAACTTATAGGTTTGTTTCACCTTTCTAACTTTTTCCTGAAAAATGAAGTTATTTCTAGAAAAAAAAAACTAGTTAAGGAGACAACTTAGGAAATTGTATCTCAAGAGGAGGTTGTTTATATACTTTGAGAAATTTGGGTTAATCTCACATAAGACAACATTGATTAAAAATTTTTTTTTGTAAAACTGTATTTAACTTACAACTTATATGAGGGATTATGTGAAGATTATTAGTATTTCTCAAGATTTCAGAATCTTTTAACCCAGTCCTGCTTCCCAGAAGGTGAAGGAAATATGACTAAGAGCTCCAATTCCTATATCTGATTAATAATAACATGTGGCTGAAAACTGAGAATGCTGTTTTAAAATAATCCCCAAAAGAAACACCAAAAGGATTTGCTGAAATTTGAGATAAACAAAAAAACAGTCTGAAGATAACAACTTGAGTGATTGGCCAAAGTTGTAAAAGACAGAAGAGTTTGAACTGAATCCTTGAAAGAACTGTGGTTAATTAGTGTTTGAGGAATTAAACAGAATCCTAATGTTCTTTGCTTTTTTTGCAGAATTCAAGGAGGCATTTCTCCTGTTTGATAGAACAGGTGACGGCAAGATCATCTTAAGCCAGGTCGGTGATGTCCTCCGGGCACTGGGTACAAATCCCACCAATGCAGAAGTCAAAAAGGTTCTGGGGAACCCTAGCAATGAAGGTAACATCAGCAGGTTTTTCAAGATCTACGGAAGTGCTGTCAAGTGTGCGTGCGTGCGTGTGTGTGTGTGTGTGTGTGTGTGTGTGTGTGTAGTTTGTATGAAGAAGAGAGGGGAGTGGGAGACTGAGAAGTAAATAATAAATTCTACATACTAGAGCTCAGTTTACTCCTGTGGATAAGCAAATGTGCCTCTTGACCACCTGAAGTCTCAGCTTTTTCCCCTCATGAAATAAGTTACTCTTCCTTTGAGAATCTGAAAGTAAGATAACACGCCATGCTAGTGAAAAAAAAAATCTAATGCTGTCATCTTCATCATATCTTATGTTTATAATGTAACTGCTACTGAGATGAAATAATAATATCCAATTCAGCACATTTCCCAACTTCAGACCCTGAAAAGCAAACATTTTTACAAAAATGTTAAATATGGCTAAAACACGGTGTAGTTTGTATACAATTTTGAGTAAATTTCAATGGAATACTTCTAAAGAAAAATTTATTCAATGATTTTTAAAAACTGTGGAAATAAAGTTGCAATATTTTGAAATGATTGAAAAATACCTGCTGACTTTGCCTGTCCTCTGTCCTTTGACACTGCTTCTGTGGCTACCTTCAAAGAAACTCAACTATCTTAATTAAGAGTAGGCAGATTTACATCTTAATGAGTATTTTCTGTTTCCATTTAAATTACTGAAAACTTGTAATGCCAAAGCCAAAACTTGCATCCATTCTCCCAAGGTAAATCCTGGAACAAAAATCAGTTAAATACATTAGTGGCAAGACTGTAGACTTCATTTATTTAATACAGAAATCCAATCATTACTTGAGAATAAAGAAATTGTTTTTAATCCCAGTGGTTAATGGCAAAGTATAAAAATCTATTGGAAAATGTGACTCTAAACAGAAAGGACAAAAAAGCAAACTTTTCTCAAGTAGATATTTGGGCTGTTTATCTTTGCCATTAGGGAAAAGCAACATGGGAGGCAGTAAATAATCCTTTTTTTCTCCTTGATAACTAAAAATGTGGAGATTTTCCATCATTAGAAAAGGAAAACAATCTTGATTTTAAAAAGAACTTACTTCTGAATCAGTCTGATGGAATTTTTCTCATATTTCATTTTCTTTGGAAGATTTTCCAAGCTAAGTCACCCAAAAAGTAGCTGAGAGTATGAGATAAAAGTGAAGAAGCAAATCCAAACTTTATTTTTTTCTTTTATTGAGTTTATTGGTACATTTTAGGTATAAAGTACAGTTACATTCATTATTGAGATCTTGTAC
The DNA here is from genome assembly GCF_012274545.1 of Fukomys damarensis. Classification (NCBI taxonomy): domain Eukaryota; kingdom Metazoa; phylum Chordata; class Mammalia; order Rodentia; family Bathyergidae; genus Fukomys; species Fukomys damarensis. Next base: position 110,481,293 of record NW_022900928.1, on the reverse strand, counting down.
CTTTACATGACAGGTGGTCTTGGTTCTCATTTTTCCCCTTGTCCCTGCCCTCCCTTCACCCCCTCCTCCCCTCCCCATTTACAAACTATTTCCATTTTTTCATTTTCTCATATTTTTCCCCTTATTACCTTTCCCCTACCCTTCCCACTTTCCCTACACCTTTAGCCCTTTTTCTGACTTTGTGAAATGGGAAGAAAAGGGCCAAACTTTATTTTTAAATATCGTCTAACTTACCAACATTCCTCTTTCACGAATTCATTCAAAACTCATTTTTAATATTACTCAATGTATTCAACGTCTACTCTATGAAAAAAGAAAGTGACAATTTTTATTTTAGGAGTACATAATTTTATCCATTGATATACAACTGAATAGACTATACTTTTACCATGAATAAGATTTACCTTGTCAGAGACACTAAAGAAAGCTCTACCATCTCCAATCTTCTACACTGCAAAGAAGTCAAGACATCACAGAATATTTGACACACACCATATCTTCATAAGTTTCTTTTTAAAAATTACTTAAAATTTAAAATAATAAAGCTCTTACCAAAGCTCAGGACATAGGTGAAATATGTAACCAAGTTCAGTTGTTTTACTATATTAGTGGATTTTCTAGTATCCCAGTATAATATTTTTATATTGCTTCCCTGGTATTTGTAGAAAATTGACAATATTAATAAAGTAATAGATAACATTTGTTAAATACTCAATTTGTCTCAAGTATTAATAGGCTTTCCATACATTAAATTATTTAAGTCTCAAAATGACACTATGAGGTATTTCTATTTTACAGATGAAAATTTGATACACAGAAACATTAATGAAGTTTCATAGTTGAAAATGGTGGAATGGTGGATTGATGGATTAGTGACAAAAGCCTGCTTTAAGACTCCAGAGCTCATACTATTGCCCATTATGAAATTTTTATATTTAGCAATTTACCAACTGAAATTTAAGCTGTATGAATATTTTTTAGGTCGTGAGAATGAACTTTCAAGTTTAATTTGTGACTCAGAGATAGAACTATATAATAGCTACTAACTTTCTAAACTGTACTTTCTTCAGAGTTGAATGCCAAGAAAATTGAGTTTGAACAATTTCTGCCCATGATGCAAGCTATTTCCAACAATAAGGACCAGGGAACCTATGAAGACTTTGTTGAGGGTCTACGTGTCTTTGACAAGGAAGGCAATGGTACAGTGATGGGTGCTGAGCTCCGCCATGTTCTAGCAACCCTGGGTAAGGAGAATTTATTTCAGTGGATTTCACAGGACATAACTGACAAGAGAGTTGTGTCATAATTTATATAAGTAAGAGAATGACTACAAAGGAAAAGCAAAAAATAAAAGAACAATCAAAATTAATTACTATTTCTTTTTTTTTGTCACAAGCCACAGATGGCTACTTATATTTATTGGTACATTTCAGGTATACAATATGCTGACATTCATTATTGGGAATTTGTACCTTTATGTAATATATCTTGGTTCTTATTTTTTTCTTTTCCCTACTCCTCTGCACTGAGTTTGTTCTAGGGAAATGGTAATTCAAAATACTGGCAAAGAAGAGGCAATGCATACTCGTTCTTATAGATTATAATTTGGTTGACAAAAGAATAATGTGCATTAATTCATTCATTCAAAAATGATTTATTGACAATCCACTGTCAGAAAAGAGTAAGGGAACAGATTTTATTCTACAAGACTTCAGTGAAAGTTTCCAAGACCCCATGGCTGATCATTATGACAAAATATTAAAAATATCACTTGGCCTTGTTTCTACAAAGTGGGTTTTGTTTCATCAGGTGAAAAGATGAAAGAGGAAGAAGTGGAAGCCCTGATGGCTGGTCAAGAAGATTCCAATGGCTGCATCAACTATGAAGGTACAACCAGTGTGCACTTGTGGAATCAGCAACTTTTCGCTGATTGGGTTTACAGCAGACTCCTTTTGAACTTATTTTATTCACTGATATGCACATTATTTATTATCAATAAATTTCATAACTCTAAAAAGATATCCTATGAGGTTGCTGAAATATATATATATATATATATATATATATGTTCAATATATATTTGGCAATCTTGTTCTTTGCTTTATAGCTTAAAATGTGTTTTCACATGTATTTTCTTGTTAAATCTTCACAGTGTCCCTGTGAGATGGACAGGATTTGTGTCAGAGTTAAATTTAATTTAATACAATATTAAAGTTGAGGAGATGTCAAAGTCTTTCACTCATACTAAACAATGATAAATATGAGGAAGCTGGAGGCCAAATAAGTTTAGTTACCTAGTGAAGGTCAAATAATGGAAGGGTAGGCACTAAAACTTAGCTCATTTTGTTTAGAATTCATGTTCATATGAAAGTCATCTAATTATTTATATCCTGCTACCATCATAGCAGCTTCACCCAAAGGATATGAAAGCAAATCACTACATAAAATTAAGGTACAAAATAAATCTGTATGAAATAAATTTGCAAATTTTAAAACTTCTGGTAAAATTTTACAATGTGTTATTCCCAAGGAAGACTAATCTAATAACATTTCAATAAGCCTCTGCTGATAGCTTTTTTTTTTTTTTTTTTTTTTTTTTTTTACTGGTGATTGAATTCGGTTCCTTGTGCTTGCGAGGCAGGTGGCGGAACCACTGAGCTACATCCCCAGCCCCCTCTATTGATAGGTTTGGTGGAAATACAAACTTACAAAGTCTGGAAACTAAAAGAAAAAGAAAGGCATAGAAGAAAATAAGAAAAGAAAAGAAGGTAAAGGAAGAGAGGAAATTAAAAAGTACCCAGTCAAGCAGATATTCACCGGCGATCTTGATTGAACTTAACTTTTTTGTCCTGTGACCAACTGTTCACACTGGTTGTTGCTATAAATACATTACACAGAAGAATCATTTAATAGTATGGCTTGAATGAGTAGATAGTCATCTAGAGAATGAAGTCAAATCTAAACTTTCCTTTAATTGAATTTAACTGCTTCCTAACTACATTGTCTATTTTACCCCAACAGCTTTTGTCAAGCACATCATGTCTATCTAAGTGGAGCTCTCAAGGTATATCCCTGTTCTGTCTTTAACACATGGGTTTTACTAATTTTTTAAAGTTAACAGCTTCACTTTATATACTATAGATACAATTAGCATTGTTTTCTATAATTAACATTGGTTCCTATTAAATAACTCTTAATTAGGAACCAAAATTACAACTTCCTGGAGAAATAAAACATATTTCTATGAGCATACAGGCAAAAACTTAATGAGGTTCTTGCTCCCATCCATAAACCCTGTCTTTTTAACTGTGGTACAATTAAAGAATAGAGACTCAACTAACCAGAGACTAGTTAATTAATTTAGTTGGAATATAACACTAATAAAAGCATGAGACTAAGCTCTTTGAATAACTAAATTAATTTTTAATAATTACTGCTCTACAAAACTATTTTATGACAGTCCAGATTCAAACACTTACAGCCAGTTTCTTAAAAACATTTTGTTTTGTACTTTGTGTTCCTTTGCACTTCACATTATTTTCCTCATGTATTGAAAAGGTGCAATAAACATCTAACTCATTTTCTTTTTTGCTTTACAGAACATTATTTAGGAAGACTGGCTGGAATCATATTTTGATGACATCCATGATTGATGTTTGCCATCATTTGGAAAAATAAAATATCTGGAACATTCTAGACTGAAAGATTCCCTGAATTTTTATATGCCTTGAGATTTCCTCTGATATGTATTGCTACCACACAAACCAAGCATCTGCTGCACTAGACAAGAAGAATAAAATACTGATCATCTCAAATCCAAGTACCACTCTTCATTATCTATTATGGGTCAACAAGCATCCTCAAAATCATGTATGAATAAACAATTTTGATCAGTCTGGAATGTTCAAGTCACACTGTTTTTATTTTCTTTCTTCATGAAAATAATTTTTGAAACCTTCAGCTTTTTCACTAAGAGTACAGAATATTGATCTATAAACTTATAAAAGAATTATTGCAGTTTTCTTAGTAGTCACAAACTGAATGATGAAGATAATCATATATTGTTGAAAAAGTACAATAGAGAACTGAGACAATTCTTGTAATGTCAGAGATGTTTTAGTATAAACTATCCAGGCAAGTTAAGGTAAAAGAGTTTTTTAGATAGGTGTATTTTACTTTGTTTAACTGTTTCACTTTTAGTAACAATCTGACCTATTAGAAAATACTAACAAGCCCTTAATTCTGCTCCCCAGATATTTTTAAGGATAAAATTTAAAATGACCTTTCCACTGTTATTTAAAAAAGAAAAAGAAATCTCTGTGGGAGTGGATTATGGACCTACCAAATCCTATTTATTAATATTCAGTTTCCTATTATTTTCTCCCTTCCTTTGCATGTTCATGTCCCCAGATATTTATTCAACATTTAACACATATAAAAACAATGAGACTACTTGCAGAAAAAAATTATAGTGTAAATTTACTTGATAATCTCAGAATGCTATCACTGGTCACTTTTTCATTACAACAGAATCTGAAAGTTAATACTGAATATTTAGAAGAGTGATAAACAGTTATCTCTAAAAATAGAATTATAAAATATGGGAGTATAAAATCTCACAAAGTGCCTGCCTATCTATACTGTTTTGGAAATTGAAACAACTTTTTCTTATGTTGGGAGTCAGTGAGGTCCTTCTAGACATCAAAAGTCACTTGGACTCCAGTAGCTAAAACTTCAGATTTAACCTATGATTTTCTAGTCAATACAATTCCGGGACATTACAATTACTCCTTTAAGGAGAACGTGCTGTGATTTCATGATCCTAAAGGCCATTTATCTAAGACCAGGAATTGGAAATCACATGCAGCACCATCTGACAGAACTCTGTGAGAATGGAAATCTCAATCTGCATTGTCCTTATGGTAAACCCTTAGCCTCACGTGGTTACTGGGCAGTTGAAATGGGGAATGGAATAAGTGTATTTCACTTCACTTCAATTCAATTTGAATTTAAATAGTCAATAGTGTCATGGATGCCATACTGAACAGTGCAACTCTGAATATGTTTATCTTTAGTTATGACATAAAAAACATTTTTTACATTTGAAAATTTCAAAGGTCACAATGTAGAGAAATTGACTAGTAAAAATAGTCTACTTACAAATGAACTATTTTTGTTTCGAATTTGTGACTAAATGTGCCATCTCCTGTATTTCCTTAAAGTTTTAAAATAGAAAATTGAGATGCCTACAGGTACTAAATTGTTAGTTTCAACCTTTATATATATAATACTTTTCCCTCAAGACCTTATAAAATCGCTTTATCTGAGATGGGATAATATCAAGTACACTGTCTTGGAATCTAACCTTATTAAATTACCATGTGTGAAATGCCTGTAACCGAAGAAGTAGCAGGTGCAAAATAGGGTAGTGGGCAGAACAGTGACAGTAATTTTTAACATCCACAGCAGCTGGCAAAAATGACAGGTGTCTAATTCCTTAGACTTTAAAAATAACTTTTGAAAAGGCTGCACTGCATAAGTAAATATTTTCAAGTTTGTCTTTTAACTATTTTCACATTATCTATCTTATAAAATTTAGTATTTCATGTTAAATTTTGCTTCAAATTTAACACACAGGAGCTTAATGTATTTTTCTTCATGGATGAAATAATTATTATTAATTTAAGAAATAATTTTTTCTGAGTTCTCAGTAGTATTTCTCAAGAAACATTATAGAGGAAAGAAGTTGTAATATATCTTTCTCTAATTCTAATTACTTGTCCTTTTCATGGTTGCAAACATAACTTGAAATTTAGCATAAGAAAGTTTTCCTTGAATCCTAAGTCTAGAAAAAATCATGAATGTACATATCTCTTTAGTAAACTGGGTCTGTAATACCAAAAGAAAAGAAAAGATTAAATAGCAAGTATCTAGAGTCCAGACTAAATAACAGCCCTCCCCACATTTATTAAAATAATTTAAACCAAGCCGGGTGTGGTGGCACACGCCTATAATCCCAGCACTTGGGAGGCTGAGGCAGGAGGATCGCTGTGAGTTTGAGACCAGCCTGGGCTACATAGTGAGTTCCAGATCAGTCTCAACTACATAGTGAGACCTGTCTCAACATCAAAAACAAGCAAACAAACAAAAACAAGATAATTTAAGCCAAGAAGAAGCAAAACAAAGAAATAATTCAGGCAATGAGCTCAATTTTATAGCACGATGGGTGAGCACCAGTCTAAGAAAAGTTGGTGCATAGGGAGAGTTGATGGGCTCCAAGAACCTCCTGGGAATCTTTCCAGAAACTTTGAATCAAGACAGATTTTCTTAAATAATCATTAGCATTTGGCAGGAAGAAGGATTAGCTCCACTTCTCTGTGGACTTCACCTACCAGCAATGAGACTGAGCAGAGCTCTTCTGCCTCTACATGGTGGTGTAAAACCCTGCAGCAGTATTGCTCTTGGACCAAGGCAACTGTGGTCCGTGCCCTGGACCTCACTCTCTAGTAGGCTCCACGCTAGCCTTCTTCAGCACATACCACAGAGGCGAGAAGCCTACCCAGAAACAGAGCCAGAAATAGAGCATGCCACTCTGGAGCTCATGCCCCCATTCATGGGCCGCCGCAGATGTACAGGGTCCTGAATTTCCCTACCTCAACAGCTCCACGCCAGGCCCTGGGTGAGATGCTGCCTAGGCCCACCCACTAAGGGTAGACCTAAGTGGTGTTTGTGTCTCGAAGATCAAGAAGACACTACTATCTGTTCTTGTTTTGTTTAAGTTAAAGATGGCGTTCATTCATCTACAACAACCCTGCAGTGCAGGCTGAAGGAACTGAAGAAGGGCAGGCCATTGTACTCTGGGGAAGATCATCAAGAAGTTCGAGAATTCTGTTCCAACTCTCTGAGCTATTATGAAACTGTATTTGTCAAAGGAACACACCAGAATATATATTTAACAGTTTTATCATAACTAAATATTTACATTTATGGTAAGTGGGCCACTATTGCTACTCTTGGACCTTTTAAGTAGGGATAAAGCTCAATCTTTTTAGGGACAGATTTTAAAGTCACCCAGTATTCCTAGCTTGTTTGAACTTTTTAAAAACCATACAAAATTGTTTGTCAGTAATCATGTAGGTGACAGGGAGGGGATTTTAATATCATATAAAATGCTTTTCTTTCTATCCTTGAAAAAACAAAAAAAAAGATTTATTTTCCTATTGTACTCCTCTAACTTGTAAAAGAGGAAAAAAAAACCTCAATATTCTTGGTAAGAAATAAATATAATACTATTAACATAATAGAAAGTAATTAATTCTTGATAGTGTATGAAAATATAAATTTAGTAAATAAAATCTATTTGGAGGGTTTATCTTTTTACTTTTTAAAAACTACATTAAAGTTTCAGCACATATGCATAAATATACTTCACGGTAATTTTCTGATGACAAGTAATGGACTTCAACTTGAAATTTCATTCCGCAAAATGTCCAAATAGTAAATATGTCCTTATTTATGTTTACCTTTCCATCTTCATCTGTTAGATTTGCATCAAAATAATCAAAGCATTCCCTAAACAGCAGGTGCTTGAAGTCAGGTTTAGGTTTGAATCCCACTGTTGCCACTTCTGAGCTGTGTGACCTTACTTAACCTTTTCAAATTTATCTTGTATAAATAGTACTTTAAAAGATCATTTTCTGATTTAAAAGAATGTGAATTATGAAGCAAGTGGCAAGTACTAATGCACTTTTCTTTTTTTTTTTTCTACTATTCCCTAGAAGGGCATGTGAATATGGCATGGTACTGGATTAGCTTTCTTTTCATCTTACCCATGCAAAAATTAAGTCCAAACTATAAAGAGATGTACCCATTCAAACTAGGCAAGGAAATAGCAGAGATAAGAATGGACAATGATCTGGCCAAAAAACAACTGAGAACTAGCAAGTTCTGTTCAGTTTTTCTCTGATTTTATGCATCTACAACATGTAATATCTGCATAAACCTCTCTCTCTAGGAACCTGTACTGCTACACTCTTGCTTTTCCTCCTAACTCTTGCTGCCTCCTCTTAATCTCTGATGAGTTCTGCTTTCTCTGCTCATCTCCTAAATATTTTTGCTACTTGGGGTTCTATCCTCCAACCTCTTTTCTACTTAACCCATATACTCTCCCTGGGAAATCTCAACCTCTCCCATGTCTTAGATGATCTATCTACCCATCCTTACTAAATATTTGTCTTCTGCCAGGTTTCTTCTATGGGCTTCAAGATGGTGTAACCAATCTTGTCCACAACCAGTGATCATGTCCCACTGATATTTCAAATCCAAATATTCAAAATGAAAATATTCTCTCAACTGTGCCATACTTGGCTTTATCCTCTATCTCAAAGTTAGTCCTTACATTCCATAAATCAACAACATAGCTCCCTATTATTTTTTAATTAGTCCAACATTTTTCATTTCCAGTATCATTGCCTTTGTTCGTCCTGACATCAGCACTTTCCTGGGTGAGTGCTGCAGCTTACTTATTATTCTGACTCTCAAACCCAATCTAGTTTCAACATCCAACCAAAGTCATCTTGCTGAATTATAAATCTGATAATGTTGCTTCTTCCTTCTGAAAACTGTTCCTTCTCTTAGGGGAACTTCTCCTTTCTACAGCGTCCTTATCTAAGTCTTCCTGAGCTCTATGGCTCAGCTAAATTCTGAAGTCCTTTAGCCTAAATCAAACTGCATACTTTTACGTTCTCCCAAGACCTTCTGTTCTAACCTGTCATAGTATGTATTGTCCTAGATTTGAACTGTCTGGGCTTATTATCTATATTCTGTATCAGATACTGAATATGAATATATAACATTGAAAATAAGTATGATTGGATTCAATTAAATAAGATCCTGAAGACACATTGAGCCTTGTTCACTGCTTCTCCAGTTTCTAATATTTCTCTTTGCTATTATCTTTTCAGGGAGTATTCCATACCAACTATATCCAGTTTCTTATGTTCCAATTACTCATCAGTGGGAAAAAATTCTTCTAAACAGATCATATAACTGCGCTCTTACAAAATATAAGGACCAAGTCCCCAAATAATTTTTTTATTCTCAACCTCTCTGAAACATTCATCAGTCTGGCCTCTCCAAAGTCTCTTCTTTGGCACTCAGGGAAACAATTCTTTGACTCCCTTTGTATTTTTCTTCCTCTCGGGTTGCCATATTTTGTCCTCGGCCCTCCTTTTTCCTCAACTCAAACTTTTTCATTTTCTCACAGTATACATTCAGTGTTGGCAGCACTGAGTTCTAAGTGTTCATCCAAACTTCTCTCTTAAAATTCCTGTTAGGGCCGGGGATTTAGCTCACTGGTGCCACCACCCACCTCACACAAACATCTCTCTTGAGCACTAAATTCAGCCATCCCATCACCTACCATTTATGTCTACTGCACATCCACATAAGTCCCAGAACCATACTCTCCTTCCTTCTGTTGCATTACTTATCCCACACCCATTTAGTTGCTCAAAGAAGAAATTTAAGAACCACATTCAGTATTTACCTCTCCCCCTCTCCACTTCAGCGGAATCACTAAAACCTGATGATTCTTTCTGTAGGTTTTTCTCTCCATTTTAACTCTCGTTTAGACCTCAGACTTGCCCTCAAACTATGGAAATGGTCTATTATTTTATCTCCCAGTTTCCATTTTTGCATCTGATCTCTCCAATCTTACTCTTCTAAGTATCAAAACTGTTCATGTTATTCTCCTTTTTTCCTTAATTACTCTCTCAATCATACTAAATAGTGTGATAGATAAAGAACAGAGGTTGTCACATCCTATACAGCAACCTTGATTATACCATAGAATATTTATAAGTCCACGAGATAATATAGCTAAAATGTTATAAGGATTCAATAAACAAAATGGAAATTATTATAGTCATAATTCTTTGCAAACATTATGAAAGTTGCTATTAAGTAAATGATTTCTCATCTTGTAGGGATCACCTTGTTTTTCCTTACTTAATCTATGCACAAATGTATGCTTGTAGCACTGTGTGCTTATTTCAGTAAGTATAATACAATAGAATTATTTATTTAATCTCAGGTCTGTATCCCCAGAACCTCAAACAGTACCTGACACAGGAGTTGGCACTAAAAGAGAATTTTTTGAGATGGGATCTCACTGTCTTGTCCAGGCTGATTTCATACTTTTGGGATGACCAGATTTTTTGTGTGTGTGCAGTACTGGGGATAGAACTGAGTACCTTGCACTTTCCAGGCAGGTATGACTCCACCAAGCTACACCCCTGGCCCCTCAACAGATCCTCTTGAGTAGGTGAAAGTACAGGTGGGCACCACTATGCCCAGCTAAATACTTTTTAAAGCATAAATAAATTGTTGAATGAAACTATTACTAACCTCTCATCTCTTTTAATCTTGAAGGTAAGAAATATCATACTGCATTCATATCCTGTGTGTTTGACAGTATAACAGTAGCTACTGAACAAATGTTTAATGAATTATTGAACACACACTTATTGATAAATGAAACTTCTTATAAGTAACAATAAAATAACCCTGCAGCATGAATACACTTTCTAGAACCAGATGCGAATGGGTACAAATCCCTTTCAACTGGCAGTGTTTATTTGGAATACTATTGTAACCAGGATTATGTGGCTATTCTCAAGCTAAATAGAAAAGAATGTTGTAACTGATTATAATTGAAACAACTGTTTTTAATATGATGTCTAACCCAGGATGGGAAGGGGAATAATAGAATGCATGCCATGAAGTTGCTACTTCTGTGAGCCTAAGGAGTTTTCTTCATCAGTCACTCTTTTCCAATAATGTCATATATTTTTCGGACAATATTGAACTAATACACTACTTGGAATTATTCCTTTGAGCCCTGATCTATCTGTGCACATCACTGAAAAAGGCATCAAATAACAGCAGTACCTGTGGATTTATATTCTGTTGATGGAAAAAAAAATAAGTGAGCAAATAAATAAGTAAATGATATAGTAAATTAGAAGATGGTGTCTTAGTTACTTCTCTCTCATTGCTGAGACAAAATAACTGACATTCAAAGTTAAAGGGGGAAAGGCTTATTTAGCTCACAGTTTGTAGAGGTTTCAGTCCATAATCAACTGGCTCCAAGGCAGAGTGGCATGGCAGACAGGCATCTCAGAGGAGAAACAGTTCATGATGGGCAGAAGGTAGCAAAGCAAGCAAAAGACAAGACAAACATCTTTCTGTTCCTCATACTATATTCAGGTGAGCAGGTTAGGACAGTGCCAAACAAATGAGTGGACTGATGTAATAATCAACAACCCTTAGTCCTAGCACCCTTAATCCTAGCATTAAACCATGAATCTAGATTCAGCTACCTCTGACTGCCTGAGTCTCTGGGGGGTTATCTGGACACAAATCATAGTAGATGGTAACGCTATAAGTAAATCTAAAAGTGGGGAGAAAATGAGAAGTGCAATAGAAGGGGATGGTTAGGCAAAGAGTTAACAGTAATGACCAGAGAAAGTTAAAAAAAACTTGTTAAAAACATTAGTCCAATTATTTCATGGTTTAATTGCAAAAACTGTTTCTTCTCTACAGTTAAGTAGTCTCAATCTTTAATTAATTTCTCCTTACCAATATATAGATTAAGAGATTATCTGTCAAATCTCATGTTGTAATTTAAGAACATCACAAAGGAAATAAAATCGATCAATTATTAAGATATTAAAGATAGTGAATATAGCTTTGCAGTTGATTTTTTGTTTCAATAACCCAAATTCTGATTGCATTCATATTAGCCAATAAAATGCAATACTCTATTCCACAAAATATAGACATACAACTCACAAAGTGTGAAGAAAAAAACACCAAAATATTATTAATGTTTTTTTCTAGGCAAGTAAGATTATGAGATTTTTATATGTTTACATTTTTTTCTTTATAGGCATTCTTTACTTCTGCAAAGGAGGCTTAATGCTTTTGTAATTAGAGATGAAAATGTAAGTTGATTTTAATTTGTAAAACATAGTGGCAGTAGAACTAGAGTCAAAAGAAGATTTGGTAACAACAGCATTGTTGAAAGATGAGTACTTTATTTGACAACAAAAGCGGGGGGGATAGGTTTTTTTAAAAAGTCTATCCAAACAAAAATTAAATAGGTATTTAAAAAGAAATTTCACATAATTACTGAAGTTACCCAGTATTTAATTAGCTGTTCATAGAGAAGGGGAAAAATTAGCAGTTTAATCACATGATTTCAAAACTTAGGAATGAAGTTATTCTTGTTGGAAAGGACTTTGTAAGAAGACTTGAGCTTTTATTTATTTAGAGAACTACTCCTGCCTGGGATGCTCCTGGTTTCTTGTTTTCTTTGCTTAGCTTTTGCTTTCATAATGTGTTGTATGCACTGTCAATGAGGACGGTAAGCAAAATGTCAGACTTGGTTTCCATGTGAAAGCATTTGGTTTGTCTTCTGCCTTCATGAAGCTCAGAACAAATTTAATATATTTTGCAATACCCCCTACATAATTTTTTAATTTTCCTCTACATTTTTAATCTCTGTTTTTACTTTTATTTATTAACTTCCTTATTGAAAGTGCTTTTATTGTGAGCCAAATACGTTTGGAAATATTGATGGTATAAATTGTAATAAGCATAGTGATAGACTTCATGGTCTTATCTTTATAGACAGAAACTTTATTTACTACCCATGAAAATCAACTTCCTGAATCAAATAAAAAGTGATAAAATGGATCATAAGGTTCCTGGACATCAAGTATATTCTACTGATGACTGATAAGTTATGTTGTATTTCAATGGGTGATGTGTAACAAAATAAGAAACAAATTTAATTTCCCTTGAAATTCACATGGATTTACATTGAGAGTGTAGCATATTTCCTAAACCCAAATAAAAAGTGAATTAGCAGTTTTATTAACCAGCAAGACTCTAATTTTTTTCCTGCACCAATTGAAAAAAAAAAGAATCAAAAGACTGGAGGGAGCAACTCTTAGGAGATACTCAGAATCTCAACAGAATCCACAAGTAATCAGAAGCATAGGGTGAAGACAATAAAAAAAAAAATCCAAACACAGGAAGAGAAGCCCACTGAGTGATTGCTGAGAGTGCTTGAAGAAAAAAACAGGGCTACTTTGAGTACCCACACTGCTTACTGCCCAGGTCTGATGAATGTGCAATCTTGGAACAGGTTCTAACCCTTGAGGGAAGGAGCTATACAGCAACAGCACTGGGCTTCCCTGTTCAGTGCTCAGCCTAGCACTCATGGCCCAGTGTGCACCTGTTCTAGCTCTCTTCTCACTGCAAGATTGAATACAGGAAGTGAGATATTCTCAGAAGAGCCCTCCTCAGATTAGGCCACTATCAAAGGCACGGGTCAGAGAACTAATCAAGGTGCAGTGCCTGAGCTAGGACCGATGATCCCTAAAGACAGAAAGAAACAAGGACATGATCTCAGACAGGACCCAGAGCCAAGATTAAGCAATCCATGTGACAGTGAGACACAGAAACCTGCAAAAACTGTGATCTAGCAGTGGAAAAAAGAAATGAGCAGTACTCACAAAAGGCTGCGAACATTAAGAAAAATCATACATCATAACCAAGTCAGCTTTATCCTAAGGATGCAAGGATGGCTCATTATATGTAACAATAAATTCAACAAACCACAGAAACAGAAGTAAGGATACAAATCACATGATTATCTCAATAGATGCAGACAAAGACTTTGATAAAATCCAATATCTACTCATGTTTAAAAAAAAATTGAGGCAGCCAACATCATACTAAATGCTCAAAAACTGAAATCCTTCACACTAAAATCAGGAACGAGACAAGTATGTCCACTGTCACAGTCCTGTTCAATATAGTTTTGAAAACATTAGCCATAGCAATTTGATAAGAGAAAGAAATAAAAGTAATACAGGTAGGAAAGGAAGAAGTTAAACTGTCATTGTTTGCTGACAATATGATACTCTACATAGAAAACCGAAACAACTTTGCCAAAAGACTTCTAGACGTAATTGACAGATTCAGTAGAGTAGATGGATACAAGGTCAACACTGAAAAATCAATAGCCATCTTGTACACAAGTAACAGACTCACTGAGAGAGAACTTAAAGAAACTATTTCTTTTACAACAGCATCCAAAAAAAATGAAATGCCTAGGAATCAATCTAACAAATGAGGCAAAAGAACTCTACACTGAAAACTACAGCACTCTGAAAAAAAGAGATCAAAGATGCTATCAGAAAATGGAAAGACATCCCTTGGTCCTTAGTAGGAAATACAAACATAGTGAAAATGGCCATATTTCCAAAGCTGCTCTACAGATTCAACACTATCCCAATTGAAATTCCAACTGTATATTTCACAGAACTAGAGAAACTAATCCAAAAATTCATTTGGAATCAGAAGAGACTTGGAATAGCAAAAGCAATTCTAGGCAACAGAGACATGGCAGGGGATATCACAGTCACCAATTTGAAACTATACTACAAAGCTACTGTGATAAAAGCAGCATGGTAATGGCAAAGAAACAGATCTGAGAATCAGTGGAATAGATTTAAAAATGCAGAAACAACTCCAGATGTACTCAGCTACCTGATTTTTGACAAAGGAGCCAACCATCCTCAGTGGAGGAAAGATAGCCTCTTTAATTTCCCTTGAAATTCACATGGATTTACATTGGGAGTTTAGCATATTTTATATTATTCAATAAGAATGGCTATCATCAAAAACATGAAACACAAAAAATGCTGGCAAGGTTGTGGTGAAAATGGAGCCTGTCTACAACATTGATGGGAAAGTCAACTAATATAACCCCTATGGAAATCAGTATAGAGATTTCTCAAAATACTAAGAATAGATATTTCATTTGACCCAGCTATACCTCTTCTGGATATCTTCCTGAAAGTTACAGACATCATATTGCAGTGATATATGAATTGACAGAAAAACAACTTATAATAGCTAAATTATGAAAGTGGCCTATATCTCATATGTATATATCAGCCATAAAGAAGGATAACTTTGAGTTATTTGTAGGAAAATGGGTGAATCTTGAGACCATAAAATTACACAAAATAAATCAGACACAGAAGGTTAAATATTGCATGGTCTCTTTTATTTGTGTAACCTAAAATATAAATAATTTAAAGAGCAAAATACAATGGACCCTTAGTTACAACTGGCCTGACATACAAACAACTTGGGTTATGACCAGAATTTTAGTTTTAACTTACAACCAGTGTTTTGAATTATGAACTGAATGCTGGCTGTTTGTGTTTCCAGTTACAGATTTAACCCTTAAAGAATTCTGGAAAGAACAGCACAATATCCTTTCCTGTGTGGGGTTAATTGAGAAATCCTGGGCCAGTGTCTCTACGGACACTGAGATCTTCCTGTATACAGGAGAGAGACTTTGAAGGCTGTGTAGAGGAAGCTGAGGCTTCAGTTGAGCAATGTGAGCTACAACCAGACATTGTGAGCGAACTGAGTTCATAAGTCAAGGGTTCATTATAAAAGAGAAGCTGTGAAACATAGACACAGACTTTGTGGAGATAAGAAGGGGATATGGAGTAGGGGTTAGAGGGTAAGGGGGAGGAAAGGGAAGTAAAAATGATTGAGCTGTGATATGTATATATACTAATTTCCCAAGATGAATATGATTATCAGATATTACAAACATAAACCAGTAAAAATATATGAGAAAGTACCAATTGTAACAGCTACATGCAATTCTATTTCTTCAAATGACAAAGTTATAGAAAAGATCAGAATGGTGGTGGCCACTAGTACAACATGTAGGAAGACACAGGAGAGAGTTGGACAGAATGGCTATGGATGAAGCTGTTAAAAAACAGGAAGGATCAATGTGCTCACAAATTTCTGTCTACCTGGACTGTATCAAAATCAATTTCCAGGTTATAATGTAATATTGTAGTTTTGTATAAGGTGCAAACTGGAGAACCTAGAAAAAAAGGCAAAATGGAAGGGGTGCCGCTATTTCAACTGTGTCAATCTACAATGATATTAACTTTAAAAAAAAATATATCAAAACCGAGAAAATGTCAAAACAGCACAGAAAATACAAACATAGTAATATATAAAATATGACAATGTAATATAGTGGAAAATGTAAAGATGTAACAAGTTGGACTCATCAATAATTTTCTTACTTCAGAGACCAAACTGGCAGTGAATTCTCCTGCTTATTAACCAAAATATGAACTAAAAACCCCACTTTATTCTTTCTTTGATATGGCACCATCACAGGCGCATATTGTTTTCTTTTAAACTATCCTGTTTGAACTATGCTAAGCAAAAAAGAGAAAGTGTACTTGTTTCTTAGACCCTACAAGATGCTTAGAATTCAGTCTTGTCATTTGACAAATTTCTGTACCAATTTTATTAGGTTAATTTATAAAACAGGGAATAATCACATTGAAGACATTATGCCTTAATAGAAACCTCTTAATTTTTAAAGGAGAAAAAATTAAGTACTTATATCACATATATTTTCCCTCTAAGAAAATCACTTTCATATATCAGAGATATAAGTGCATCTATGTTTATAGCAGCATAGTTTGTAATAGCTAAAACTTGGAAACAGCCCATTTGCCCATCAGTTAGAAACTGGATAAAGAAGATGTGGTTTTTCTATAAAACGGAATACTACTCAGCCATAAAGATTGAGAAATTAGATTCATTCATAGGAAAATGGATACATATTGAGGATATACTCCTAAGTGAAATAAATAAGTCACACATGTGTAAATACCGAATAGTTTCTCTGGTGTGAATAAACTATAATAGTACCTAAGATCCTAATGATATAATGGACAGTGTGAAATAGGAAGAAAGGGGCTAAGGGTGTAGGGAAAGTGGGAAGGGTAGGGGAAGGAGAATAAGAGAAAAGAAAAAAATATGAGAAAATGAAAAAATGGAAATGAAGTGTTTGTAAAGGGGGAGGGAGGAGGGGTGAAGGGAGGGCAGAGACAAGGGGAAAAAATGAGAACCAAGACCTGTCATGTAAAGGTACAAGATCCCAATAATAAATGTAACTGTACTGTATACCTAGAATGTACCAATAAACTCAATGAGGGAAAAAAAAAAACAGAACATCTCTTTCACAACCAGAAAAATCATCCTTAATAAGGGGTTCTTTTCCAGTTTAATGATCCTGCAACTTTTATAACTCTCTGTTTTTTTGCCATGATTTGTTTGTGCATCTCTTGCATACTTGTAAGACCTTATAATATGAATTACTGTGTATGAATCTTTGAGGCTTGTCCTATGTACAATTTAGTGCTTTGAACACTATTCAGTGAAATTTTTTAGACAGTTATCAAATGTTAATTTAATGCCCTCTCTTGTTAGCCTCTAGTCAAGTGACAATTTCTACCTATTTTTTGGTGTTATTACCAACAGCTCATCTTTGACCAGCAAAATAATCTGTATTCATTCAGTTGATTGTTTCTACTAGTATCTTTATGGGTTTATTGAGTTTATTGCACTTTTATCTATTCTACAAAAATCACTTTAAAACTGAAAGGTTTTGTTTGTTTGTTTTTAGTTTTTTTGAGACAGAGTCTCACTATGCAGTTCATAATGGCCTTGAACTCATTATATAGCCAAGGTTGGTCTCAAACTCAAAGTGATTCTCCTGCCTCAGCCTCCCAAGTGCTGCAATTATAGGCATGCACCACCACACCTTGCTAAAACTGAAAGTTCTTATGGTAAATTTAATGCAAATTAACCAAGATGAAAATAATTAAGTACATCAAAGCCTCAGACCATATAAATGTATTGGCTGACTAGATGTTCAATTATGAGTAAAAGAATAAAATTTAAAAATGGGCAAGATACTGGAAATATATAATCTACCACTGTGACTAAAGGCAAGGAGGATTCTTTCTATCATGTAAGTCTTTGGGTCAATACTTGCAACACAGCTTTTGTACTCATTTTATAATAAATTTATCTCTCTTGGTTCATCTACCTTTCTTTTATTATTCCTGTACCTTTTATTTTCCCTGTTTTCTTCTGTATAGCTTATTGAGTTTACCCTATTTTCTTTTATAAACACCTTTATCCTTTTGGAATGAAGTGAAATATGTAATTATAAATTATTTATTAAACAGATGATGGTTCATTTGTTTTATAAAGTACCAAGGAAAATTATAAGAATTTTCTTTGCTCTTTGATAATGTGTTGTGATAGAAGATTATAGGCTGGAAAGCAAGAAAGATTTAGATAAAATTGTAAGCAAGCCACCTAATCTTACTAAATTCTGTTTCCTTTTCTGCAGAGACAGGGATAATACCCTTTCCTGACAATGGTGGGATTAGATGGCCTTGTGCAACTAGCCTACATTTGGTATACAGAGGTTGCTTTGTAAGTGTTAGCTATGATTCTGATGATTATGTGGAACTTACTGTTCTGTATTTTCAGTTTTGCTTCAGCTGTTTTGTGTGCATATATGTATACACAGCTTGTCCTTGACTTCCAATGGGGTCAATAAATCCATCGTAAGTTGAAAAACTAAGTCAAACATGCTTTTCATGCTTGTCCTACCAAATGCCATATCATAGCTACATAGTACACTGTAGAGTATCAGTTGTTTTCCCTTATTATTAGATGGCTGACTCAGAGCTGTAGCTCAACTCGGGATTTTGAGAAAGGATCACACAGCATATAATTAACCCAGAAGATCAAAATTTAAAAATCAAAATATGCTGTCTATTGAATATGTGTCACTCTCACACCATTCTGAGTAGGGAAACACTTGCATGTATGGTCCAAAGGTAGTCTTTAACTATGAGAGATAGATAGAGATGAGAGAGAGAGAGAGAGAGAGAGAGAGAGAGATTCACATCAAGAATCACTGATTTCCCTGTTTAATTTGCTTGTTAAATAAAGGAACTTAGCTACTTGTGTTGAATTCTTTCTAAAAAAAATCACTTCAGAATTTAATAGAAATAAAATTAAGGAATGAACTATTGCAACTCATTCTTGTAAATTATTAACCTACTTTTGGTTGTCACCTAGTTGTCTGACATCCTAAAAACTCACAATACTATACTGACAAGGGTAAAATAATTTTGGAAAGGAAACTATTTTTTTTTTCAGGTTCTTATGGTTGCTTTGTATTTCCTTTTTTTTCAGCTTTAATTGAGTTTATTGGTACATTTTAGGGATACAGTACAGTTACATTCATTGTTGGGATCTTGTACCTCTACATGACAAGTCTTGATTCTCATTAAACTATCCTCTTAAGGAACATAGCCTGCTTAAGGACAGGAGGACTATAATGTGGTCTCTAGTGACTCCTTGTGGTGTCACAATAGAAGACTGAACTTGCAGAGCTAGCCGCAAACTACTGGTGGTTCTCTTCCTCTCCCTCTCCTTCTCCTTCTCCCTCTCCCTTTCTCTCTCCTCCCTCCCCCTCCCTCTTCCTCTCAGTCTTTCTCCCTTAAATGTCATTGTAAGAACTCAACCCTTTGAGGTGGGGAAAAATGGAAGTGGGATTAATATGCTTCAAAAAGTAGAATAAAAGCTCTCCTCCTCCAAGGAAAAAGTCCCAATTTACTTTAATTACTGACACTTATTAACTCACCTTGGAAATTCTAATTATGTAAAGCAAGTGAATTGGTGGTTCTCTTTTAATAGTGCTATTTTGGAATAAGTTGGTCATTAAATCATTTATAAGTGGAGATGGTCTCCGACAGGAAGACTCCTCTAATCCAATGCATATTCCATCAAAAGCCAACAAATGAAAAGATAATTTTTCACAAATTTTAATCTCCTTATCCACTTAAATATACCAGACATGTTTTATGAAATGAGACAAAGAAACCTGAATTTAACAGAACTTTGCCTGTGAAAAGAATTGCATATGCTTTTAAGGAAAGATTTAATATATCACATGTACTAACAGAATCTAACCTCCACATTACTGAATGGCCTTCTAAGAAAGGCAGTTTTAATTAATTTTAAGGTTATATTTTTGAGGGCCTTTTTTTGCTTGCTTACTTGTATATTTTATTAAATACAAAGATGAGTGAAGCAAGAAAATTTTGTTCATTTCAGAAATGCATCAGATAATATGAGAGAGAGCTGATAGCCAAAGGGGGCTTTCAAGGAGTCTGAATTTGAAGGTGAATTTTAAAGTAAATTTCTATAGGCTATATGATGTGGAGCCTTTTCTTGCTTTCAGTATGAAATCTCCAGAAATTTCTTAGTGAGTTGTCCATGTTTAATGCAAGCAGTAAAAGAGTCAGTAAAGTGGGCAAATGACTTACCTTACTTCTAATAATAACACACACAAGTCTTAAACTAGGTCAACACATCCTCATTAGTATTGTGGTTACAAATGAATTCTTGTGTCTTTGTTCAAATCCAAACTCTTCTCTTACTAGTTCTTAACACTTGAGCAAGTTACTTTACTGTAATTCAGCTCCAGATTCTTCAGTTTTAAAATAGAGAATATAACCATGATAGTGATGACAATAATTTCTATTTAAGATGGGCAATGTGAGAAAGGTAGTCTGATTGTTATGTCTAGTGTCTAGATTTCCCCCAAAGCCTCATGCACTCATAGGTGGGGCTTTTTAGAAGTGGCTGGATCATGGATGTGTGACGCTGGATTAGGGTGTGTGATATTGAGACTATGAGTATGTGATAAGGAAATTAGTCCATTGATTGGTTTATCATAGCACCAGGTGTGGATAATGGGAAGGCCCACCTTGGGTGTGGGTGGCACCATCCAAAAGGCTTGTAGCATGGATGAGACTAAAGGGAAAAGCAGGCTGCTGCTGCTGCTTCCTGCCTGCTCTGCCATGGACTGTTTCTCCCTGCAATGCTCCTCCGCCATGACACCCTGCCTTGCAGCCAGCCTACTGGACCAAAACCTCTACAAACCAATAGCTGGAATAAACCTTTCCTCCTTTAATCTTTTGCATCAAATAAATAAAAATTAAAAATAAAACAGATACCAATTACAAAAGCATCCATAAAGCTTACCTTGACACATGCAGCATAACAAGTATGCCACACCACAGAACACAGTATCAGAACACCTCTACAGAACTTCCTCCCAGACTAAAATAAATTCAGCTAGCGGTTTCACTCCCTGCCTTCCCCTCAAAATGAGTCTGTGTTGTAGAATGTAGGAGGAGCTGTCGAGGCTGTTCTTCCTCAACCCTCTCACATCAAGCCAAATGAGGATTGGCAAGACAGCCACTGAAAGAACTTGGCAAAGGCAGGCCTGTGAAATTAAGAAATCCTAAGGTCTTCTGATTCATCTAAAAGGCTTTAAAAGTCTAAAAGGCCTAAAAGGGTCTGTCTGGAGATACCCCTGAGGCAGCAAAAGTAAGTGGAAGAGGGGAGGAAGCTGCTGCCTCCTTGGCAGTAAGCGTGCAAAGCTTTTGCCTTAGGCCAGGTGAGCCAAAGAGGATGTCATTTGATATCTTTTTGAATCTCACTCCAAAATATACCTGGAGGGTGTCTGAAATCCATGAAAAGATTGTCTATGTGAGGTGGACTTGGACATTCAGGGCTGAGACATCAAAAAGATGAGCCACACACATTGGTCTATACACCTGAAATGTGCATTCCCAATAGTCAGATGGAATCAAGGTGACACCATATCATATCAGCCACTGAAAGTTAGGTTCCTTCTATACCAATCCTCTTTCAACCCTGCTTTCAAGGCCTGACCATCAAGGGTGAGAAGAGAGATCACAGGAGAATGAGGAAGACAAAAAAGTTAAGATCATTTTTTTTTTTTTTTTTTTTTTTTTTTTTTT
>NW_022900928.1:110408339-110459451 GCF_012274545.1 Fukomys damarensis | reverse complement strand
AAAAAATGTAATTTTTTTTTTTTTTTTTTTTTTTACTTTTTGTGTCCAGGAGTGGGTTGGGGCAGAGGAAAACATCTGTACTGTTTGGTTTCTCACAATGAATACGACATTTCAGTTACTAAAATAAGAGTTTTCTTTTGGCTGAAATTAACCTAGAAGCATGCTTCATTGTTTGTTTGACATTAAACTAGAAAATTCAGTGAACATGATGGAGACTTTTATCCAGGATGTAAGATACTCAACAAAGCAAAAACAAACAAAAAACCTATAGGAAAGTGGTGAGGTTAAGTCAAGCTATTTCTTTTCTACCCATTGAGTCCTAGCTGCTCATAAACACAGTTATTTTTGGAATACAATTTCTTGTTATCACACCACTATCATTTTTTAATGAAAGGTAATGATGGCTATGCAGCTACCCCACTGCCTGTGTACTGCATCATGCTATCTCACTGTAAAATTAATTTCTAAATCAAATATCCAAAGAGCTTTTCCAAGTAATTTTCTCACCTCCTCAAAAGTCATTTTCTTATTCATTGCATTTGACCAAATTCCAAAATCTATAATCTGTACATCACACATGTGATGTCCCCACCCATCACTTTCCTGTCAATTTGCACCTGTGCAGCCAGCCTGCTTTTATTAATGTTATTTATGACGTGCTGAAGATTTTTCCTTCCTATATTAAAAATTTATTGTAGGATGATTTCAATGCAGCTTGTACAAAAGTAGGAAAAGCCCATCAAATTCTTTCCCATAAAATATTCCTAAAGGAATGATGTCAGACCACATTTTTCTTCTAAAATCCTTTTAAAGTTTGACATCAAACAAAATATTAAGAGTGGGTTGCACTAAGTAGTATATATCTTACATTTTATTTGTGTATTTGAGTTACTCCAGACTTTCCCTCAATGGTGGGAGTAGATGGGCTGACAACAGAAAAAAGGCCAAATTTTCCTAATGTTTTCTCCTCCACTGCCCATGTTGTTGAGATAAGTGTTATGGCTTCTATCTAGAGTTCCCCCCAAGGCCTTACGTATTCATATGTGGGACTTCTCCAAGGTAACAGGGGATCTGGATGTGTGACACTGAGATTAAGGGTATATGATAACTAAATTAGTCCACTAACTATTTTAGCATAGTTCTAGGTGTGGATAATGGGAAGCCCCACCCTAAATGTGGGTGGCACTATCCAATAGGCTTGTAGCCTGGATCAATAAATATAAAGGGTCAGAAAGAAAGCAGGTTTTCTGCTGCTGCTTGTTACTTTTTCTCTGCCTGCCCTGCCATGGATTATTTTTCCTTTGCCATGCCACTCTGCCATGCCTGCTTTGGAGCAAGCTGACGGGGGACTGAAACTTCTACAAACTGTGAGTTAAAATAAATCTTTCCTCCTTTAATTTGTGAGTGTCAGATATTTTGTCCCAGCAGTGAGAAACTAAGATAGCAAGAATTACTACCTCCTAGGTAGGGTAATCCCCTCACTCTGCCACTACCAAGTGTTTCAAGGAGTTGGCAGGGTGTTTCACAGATGCTTATATATAGTCTGAGTGAACATCACAGCCAAATTAGCTTGGTAGCACCTACTGGTTTGCTGCCAAATGTGCTGGGTATTTACTATTTTCCACAGGCATCCACTGGGCATCAGAATGTCTACTGAGCATTATAAACCACAGTGTGCAATTTCTGCATTTGCTCATGTTTGACTCTGTCCATTTAGGTTAAGCTCTATTACGTTGAGCCCACTCTGTACAGGTAACATGATCAATATTTTACAGCTAAGATAAAATCTTTTTTAGTGAAAGTATGATTAGATGTACTGCCCCAACTGGATATACACAGGATGCTGCATAAGAATATTCATGCATCCAGATGAAGAGTGAATAGCGGCCATTAGCAGATGTAATTCAGGACAAGTTGCTGTTGAGGGACTCCATACCCTAGAAAATAGGAAGGATTTTTCTTCTCATAGTCTACATTATTTGAGCCACTAAGCTTTGTACTGCTGGGCTGCATTTTCCCAAGGAGGTATCCTTTTCTAGTTTGGGCAAAAATGTTATAAGGATTCATAATAAGCTAAAGTAAATTCATTTAGTGAAGCTGGCATAGTCAACCAAGCCAAGTGACTAGTATTATGTGATATTCAAATCCATGGTTCCCTCTATTCCTCCATCCCCCCAAGAACCGAGAACCAAGGTTTTCCTATTTCATCAAATGCACAATTCCATCTTTCTTCTAATGAATTCTCTCATTTTGAGTTCTTGTGCAAAGAAAATTCTGGAAATCTCTCTCACCTAATTTACCAGATATGATCAGACACACATTAGTATCATTTAAACTAAGCCAGATTCCTGCTGTCATTAAATATCCTTTATCTAAATGTTTGACTAAATTTTTTTTTTTTTTTTTTTTTTGGTACTGGGAATTGAACTCCAGTCCTCGAGCTTGCAAGGCAGGTGGTGGAACCACTGAGCTAAATCCCTGGCCCATGAAGCCTTTTCTGTGATAACATCGAATTAGCATTACACTTCTTTGCATAAGTTGGAGTAAGTTATAAATATTGCCAGGTATTAACTCTACTTCCAAGGTCCACATTAACTACGGTTGCACTGTCTTTCCCTACAGACATGCCAGATATCAGGGGAGGGAGGGAAGTAAGCAAGGAGACGCAGCACGTTCTATGTGGTCTTTAAGCAAACTTGACTGACTCGAAACACATTTTGATTTAGTCAAACAAACACTAAATTTAACATCAGAAAAAAACTTGCTGTAATTGTAAAATTACCACTGGTTCTGGCCATGTCCAATTTTCTAAGGTTTAAAATACTGGCAAGCCAATTGTTTATTTTACATAATTATTATGAATATGAAACAAAAATATTTGAAAAACTGCAAAAGCACAGAACAAATGTAATTCCTCGTCATCATCTGCTATCCATAAGAACCTGCAAAACATTTTATAATGAAAACTATAATGATGCCTATTGAAATGGGATTTTTAAAAATATATAAATAGGAAAGTATATGTATTTCTTCCTTTCATTTCAGCAAACTTTCAAGTAGTACTTTTACTGCAAGTTAAATTTGAAAGTATAATTATTCTTTTTATTAAAAATTGTTATACAAATACTTTATGTCATATAACAATTTTTAATGAAAAGATACCTAAAATGTACCAATAAACTCAATGAGAAAAAAAAATTGTTATACAGATGGGGATTTAGTTCAGTGGCACTGCACCTGTTTTGCAAGCCCAAGATCCTGGGCTTGATCCCTGGTACTGAAAAAATACTGTTATACAGCTTGCTAATATCAACAATTTATATGCACAATTTGTCTCCCAACCTCATGAAATATATGGAAAGAGTACTGAAAGTTGAATATGGGGTCTTGGGTCCATTTCTAACCACCAATATGAATTGAGCAGAGCCTATTGAATCTTTAAGCCTCCCTCTTGGACCCTACAATTATGAGAAGTTAAACAAACAGAAATAGTCAAATACTGGAGTATAGTCTGAGTTCTTAGGACCCACACTAGCTATCTTTCCTGTGTCTTCCATAGGTGACTAGAGAATGAAAGAGGCAGAAATATCCTAGAAGAGAGATGCTTTTGGAGGAAAAAGAAGGTTGAGCACAGGAAGGCTGCTCTGAGGACCAAATGAGCCAGCTGAAGTCAAATGTACATTGAATATGCTACAAAAGTAGGGTTTGTTACTGAAAAATCACAACACAGAGGGTTAAGAAGAACCACAGCCAGCCTAAGTGGCAGAATACTCCTCTTCCACATTTAAATGGTCTTCATCTTATCTATTGTATGAAACTAGTTTCTTCCACTCTTGTGGATCTTTTTGTATTTTCCATATGTTAGCTCTGAACTGGTAGAGTCAAGGCAAAAATGGAAATGATGGACTACACTGCCTTTACTGTTTTCTAAAAAGTATTAAATTTTCTTTATATGCATGCATAGAATATAAAACCCATTTCTAAAGGAAACTATGTCAAGAATGTAGCAATAAAACAGCTCAGTAGTGATGGACTGATAAGACACACATAGGGAAAATATTAAAAGTAATTTCCTACTCAGTTAAAGGTTGGCAAGTCAGCTGAAATATCTATCAATTGTGTGTGTGTGTGTGTGTGTGTGTGTGTGTGTGTGTGTTAAACACAGCTTACAAATAGCTGAACACCCTCAGGCTAAAATCCACAACAAGACAAGGATGTTCACTATCACCACTCCTGTTCAATATAGTTTTGAAAACATTAGCCATAGCAATTAGACAACAGAAAGAAATAAAAGCAATAAAGATAGGAAAGGAAGAAGTTAAATTGTAATTATTTGCTGATGATATTATAGTCTGCACAGAAGACCCAAAGAACTCCACCAAAAGACTTCTAGACTTGATTGACAGATTCAGTAGAGTAGCTGGATACAAGGCATACACTAAAAATTCAATAGCCTTCTTGTACACAAATAAAAGACTCAATGAGAGTGAAATCAGGGAAACAATCTCTTTCACAATAACATAAAAAAATGAAATATCTAGGAATCAATCTAACAAAGGAAACAAAAGTCCTCTATGTGGAGAACTACAACAGTCTGAAAAAAGAGATTGAAGAGGATATCAGAAAATGGAAAGACATCCCTTGTTCCTGGTTAGGAAGAATCAACATAATGAAAATGGCCATACTTCCAAAACTGAGATACAGATCCAATGCTATCCCTATTGAAATCCCAACTGTATATTTCATAGAACTAGAGAAAGTAATCCAAAAATTCATTTGGAATCAGAAGAGACCTAGAATAGCAAAAGCAATTCTAGGCAACAGAGACATGGCAGAGGGTATCACGATCCCCAACTTGAAACTATACTACAAAGCCACTGTGATAAAAACTTCATGGTACTGGCAAAGAAACAGATCCAAGGATCAGTGGAACAGTTTAGAAGATGCAGCAATACCTCTGACATAATCAGCTATCTCATCTTTGACAAAGTAGCCAAACATCCTCACTGGGGGAAAAATAGCCTCTTTAATAAATGTTGTTGGAGGGCTGGGGATTTAGCTCAGTGGTTCCGGCCACTGCTTTGCAAGCACAAGGACCTGAGTTCAATTCCCAGTACTTAAAAAAAAAATGGCGTTGGAAAAACTGGATTTCGACCTGCCAAAGATTAAAACTAGATACATATCTTTCACCATGCACTAAACTAAAATCCAAGTGGATTAAAGATACAAATATTAAAACAGAAACACTACTCTGGTGTGAAAAATTATAATAGTACATAAGATCCTAATGAGATAATTAACAATGTGAAATAAGAAGAAAAGGGCTAAAGGTATAGGGAAAGTGGGAAGGGTAGGGGAAAAGGAATAAGGGAAAATAAAAAAATATGAGAAAATGAAAAAAATGGAAATAAAGTGTTTGTAAATGGGGAGGGGAGGAGGGGGTGAAGGGAGAGCAGGGACAAGGGGAAAAAATGAGAACCAAGACCACCTGTCATGTAAAGGTACAAGATCCCAATAATGAATGTAACTGTACTGTATACCTAAAGTGTACCAATAAACTCAATTTAAAAAAAAAACAGAAACACTAAACTTGCTGGAAGATAAGTTAGGTAGAACTCTTGAAGACATAGGCATAGGAAAAGACTTTATGAAAACATCCTCAGTAGCATGGGAACTAGCACAAAGAATCAACAATTGGGATCTCATCTTTTTAAAAAGCTTCTGCACTGCCAGAGAAATCACAAGCAGATCTGAGACACCCCACAATGTAGGAAAAATTTTTACCAGCTGATCCTCAGACAAAGGTCTACTATCTAGAATATATAAAGAACTCAAAAAAATCAGACCCCCAAATATAAAGACCAAAAATGGGCATCTGAAATTGAGACATTTCTCAAAGAAGTAAAAGCAGCAAATAATCATATGAAAAAAATGTTCAACATCACTGATCATTTAAGAGATGCAGATGAAAACAACACTGAGATTTCACCTCACCCCACAAAGAATGGCTGCTATCAAGAAATCAATGAATAACAAATTCTGGCAGGGTTGTGGGGAGATAGGAACCCTTCTCCATTGTTGGTGGGAGTGCAGACTGGTGCAGCCACTATGGAAATCAATATGGAGATACCTCAAATAAGTAGGATCAGAAGTTCCATTTGACCCAGCTATTCTTCTGCTGGGTATCTTCACAAAAGAATTAAAAGAATCATACCACAGAGATATATGCTCACCCATATATGTGGTACAGTTTGTAATGGCTAAAATTTGGAAACAGCCCAATTACCCATTAACTGGAGGCTGGATAGAGAAGATGTGGGTTTTAAAAAATATATATAAAATGGAATACTACTCAGCCATAAAGAATGAGAAACTAAAGAGATTTATAGCTAAGTGGATGCATATCAAGGTCATACTCTTAAGTGAAATTAATGTCACATATGCGTAAAAACTGAACAGTTTCTCTATGAAAAAGTAAAAGTGTAAATGAGGATCAAAATGTATAACTGATATTGTGTAATAGGAAGAAAAGTTTAAAATAGTAGAGGAAGTGGGAGGGGCGGGGGAAAGGGAAAAGAAAAATATGTGAAAAGGAAAAACATGGAAAGAATGTCTTTGTAAATGGGGGGTGCTAAAGGGAGGACTGCGGAATGGGGAAAAATAAGAACCAAGATAAATCTTGTAAAGGTACAAGATCCCAATGATGAATTTTAGTTATTGTATACCTAAAATGTACCAACAAATTTAATAGTAATTAAAAAAAAGAGCAAAAGGTTTCCTTTAAAATTCTATTCGATTCTTCGTCCATAGTTATCCATTGCATTTTAAAATTATACATCATTGATTTCAATGATTTTTTGTATATACTTCTTAGGATAGTGAATGGGACTTTTTAAAACTTGTTATTATGTAGATCCACAATAAGTTACAAATAAATGTGCAGAGAAATCCCATGAATTTTCCATCCTGCTTTTCTTAGTGTTGACATCTTACATAATTATTGTGCAGTAACAAAACAAGGAAATCGACATTAGTACAATCCGAAGTGTTTATTCACTAGCTCCAATTATATAGTGTGTACAGAGTTCCATACAATTTCATCACATGTAGCTTCATGTAACTGCCACTACAACCAAATATGATCCTTTCATATCCAAAAGACTCCCTCCTGCCACCCTTTTATAGCTATATCCATCTTTCCCCTAAATCCTGACCCATTTCTTTCTTTCCCATCACTATTACTTTTTTTTTTTTACTTTCAAGAAGATAATAAAAATAAGGTCAGGCATGGCAGCATACATCCATAATGCTAGGCAGAAAGATCAAGAGTTTAAGGCCAACCTGGGAAACTTAATGAGTTGCCTATCTTAGTGAGACCCTATCTCAGAATAAAAATAAAGACTTAGAATGTTCCCCAGTAGTAGAGCACTTTCATAGCATAGGCAAATCCCTGGGTTCAATCCTCAGTATTGGAGGAAAAAAGAACATAATAAAATAGAATCATACAGGATTGCCTCTTTTTCATTCAATAATTCCCTGAAGTCCATCCAAGTTTTGTATATCAAACTATGTTGTCAAAATCCAAACAAAGTCATAATTACTTAGATGTCTCCATTGAAAGTCAATTTATGTAATTCTAAATATTCACCCCAATTTGGTAAGAAAGAAAAACTGATCTACTTTTAGGTGAGATAACTATTTCCAGTATGATACCCAACTACTCTCCTTTTAAGTAATACTATTCTTTTAATCAGATAATTATGTTTAGAACATTTGACTAGTTACAAAAAAAAATCTTACCTTACATCAGGCTTCTAGATTAATTGGTCCAATATGTCTTACATTACACTTCATTACAGCATTCTACTGAACTTTCTGTTACTGAAAATATATGCCTCATCAGGAAAATATAGATCACTTTATAAGTATTTCATTCCCAGTTAATGTAGCAGTGATAGGTAGCAATATTTTTAAGTTACTTTGTGGCAGAATGGGCAATTTTGATCTCTCAAAGAAAAATGCATTGAACAGTAAACACACACATTAAGAAAGTATATTCACTGTCTCCTCTTTGTAAGCTCCATTTGTCTTTTTTACTGAAATGTGACTCAGAACTCTGTTTTTCTTAAAGTGGTATCTATTTTCTCTCCATGCTTCATCTATATTAGATCTGAAAAGGTAAGGAAAATCAACTCCAGGACATTCTCCCTCCACTAGAACATCTCAGCTTTCAGACTCCTGCTACTTAGCTACTTTCTCTCCTTTCGGTTATCTACAGATTCTCATGTTAATCATAGTCAAATACTAATGGTTCAAATGTTTATGTAAATAACCTTTCCAATGTTCTGACTCACAGCAATGAAGCTTCTTCTACCCCAATGATCTTGTCTTCTAGCCTTACCTCAGCCACTGACTCACACTGTCACGTCCTTAGTCATTGCTGTACCCAATAACCACGTACTCTGCATAATCTCAGATTCAAGCATCACAGCAATTCCTTTCTACCTCACCTTCTTTAGAAATTCAAACCCAACTGGAAAACCATTAATTCTATTGCTATTTAATTCTTTACTGTTGTTCACCCTTCATATTTTCACTTCTCTCATCATCTAGCTTGTCTCACATGGTCCATAATTTTAATCATACCTCTGCGCACTTCGTCAACTTTTGCCCTGTGATACTCTGTGGTATATAAACACCAAACCTCAACCTTGGTGAAATGCATCTGTTAGCCTCCTTTCTGATACCTACATAGTTATGTGACAAGAGAAACAGCTTCCTTTGAAAGTTATTCTTAACTTGAGTGGCTCCCGTGAAGCCTAGGGGATTAGTAAAGCATAATTTGGGGTGTGTCTGGTGGATTGTAGAGGTTCTATCTATGGAGTCTGCCTTCCTCCCTCTCTGGCACTTTCCCCCTGGGTTCTGCTTCCCAGTTGTTATGAAGTGACCTTCTTTGCTCCCTCATACTCTTCAGCAATGGTTTCTCTGACTTGGTACTAGCTTACCATGGACTAAAACCTCTGAAACTAAGCCAAGATAAACCTCTCCTTTAAATTCTGTCAGCTAGTTTTTCCTAATACAATTGGTGATTAGTCATCTTACTCTCAGAGAATGTGTTGCTTCTCATTTTATTGAAAGAACAGAACGAACCAGAAATGAGTTTCTTTAAATTCTCTCCACCTCTTTTTTCAGCTTCATGCATCTGCAGGCCTGGTCAACCTCTTCACTTGGGTTGTGTCACAGTCCTCTCCAGTATAACATGTCCAAGTAGGAAATTCTGGTTCCCTCTCCACAGCCTCCTCCTCATATAGGTTCTTCCCATCCTTAGTGAAAATCCTTGGAATCATCCTCAGTTCTTCACTTGTCCTCAGCCTCATGTCCAATCTACAGTCAGTCCTGTTGACTCTTGACTCAACCCTGACCACTTCTCATTTCAACTCCATTGCCAAAACCCTGGTTCCCAAAGAACAACAATTCATCTGAATTATATTATTTACCTCTTTATGCATCTTTCTTTCCTCTGTCTGTCCCCTGCAACACAACCATAATTATCACTTATTAATGTAAGCTAGATTAGAACAGATACAAGAGATGATCAAAATATATAGTGAATGTTTAAATTTTTTTTTTTAGAAAATTACAATAAAAGATACATTGCCATTAATTCCTGCTAAAGTACTTCCCCTCACTTTGAACACTTATCACCTTGTCCTTGTCACTTTCTGAGGCAGTTCTGAAAGTTCTTTTCCATGAGTGTTTTTATGAGGTACAACTGAAAATACAGTGAAAGATGTTACTGAGCACCACCCAATGGATATGCAGGTATATAAAAACATTTTGGTGTGTCCTCATCTTACCTTACTCTGTGGATCTGGCACCATGTGACTTGTGGCTCTTCTCCAAAGTCAAAATTACCATGCTAGCTAAAGGTTTTGAATTGACTTGGGACATCTAGGCAACAAGTAAAGGACAACTGAAGACACTCACAGACTAGGGTCTGGAAGATCTGCTCCAGCAAGTGGCAAGAACGATGGGATATGTGTGTCTGAAGTGAGAGGGAGTATCCTGGGGGAATTCATGACTGTGTTTCTTTTACTATACATTTTTTTAAAGTTAAGCATTCACCATATTTCTCAATCGCACCTCATACTTACATTCCAAATCTTTAAAACAATTTTATCAAGAAACAATTTCAAGCTCACAAAAGTTACATTACAAAAAACTATCTTTCACCATATTTAAAACTGTTAATATTGTTCTACACTTACTTAAAATTTTCTTTTTCATATATACACAGAAAGGGATAAATTGGAGACATCTCTGTCCTTTATTTTTGACCAATTTAGTACACATGGTGATTTCTTAGTATCTACCAGTTCCAGACATAAATTTTAAAAAATCTAAAAATACCACTAATTAGCCAACATAAAATGTTATAATTCTACAGTACAATACTTTCTGACTTCATGATTGGGATTATTAAAATAATATATATGCTGGATTCTTACTCAGTTGCTTGAGGTCTTTATCTCACTTTAAAAGAACATAAACATACCTAATCATATGAAATAATTTGGTGAGCTTGTAGAAAAAATAGCTTGTACTGAAACTCTTGGTCTTATCTATTTGTAGGGGATTTGCTTGAAGAGTAAATGGTTATATCCTCAATATGTATCCATTTTCCTATGAATGAATCTAATTTCTCATTCTTTATGGCTGAGTAAGATTCCATTTTATAGAAAAAACACATCTTCTTTATCCAGTTTCCAATTGATGGGCAAATGGGCTGTTACCAAGTTTTAGCTATTACACACTGTGCCGCTATAAACGTAGATGCACATATATTTCTGTGATATGATTCTTTTAATTCTTTTGGAAAGATACCCAGAAGAGGAATTGCTGGGTCAAATCGAACCTCTAGTCCCAGCTCTTTGAGGTATCTCCACATTGATTTCCATAGTGGTTGCTCCAGTGCACTCCCACCAACAATGGAGAAGGGTTCCTTTCTCCCCACAACCCTGCCAACATTTATTATTGTTTGATTTCTTGATAGCAGCCATTCTTTGTGGGGTGAGGTGAAATCTCAGTGTTGTTTTCATCTGCATCTCTGGAATGACCAGTGATGTGGAGCACTTTTTCATATATTTACTTGCTGTTTTTACTTCTTTGTCTGAGAAATGTCTGTTCATTTCAAATGCTCATTTTTGAATCAGGTCTTTGTATTTGGGGGGTTGATTGTTTTGAGTTCTTTATATATTCTAGATAACAGTCCCTTGTCTGAGGAGCAGCTGGTAAAATATTTTTCCCACATTGTAGGTTGTCTCTTAGTTCTATTGATGGTTTCTTTTGCAGTGCAGAATCTTTTTAATAAGATATATTCCTAAGTGAAATAAATAAGTCACACATGTGTAAATACCAAATAGCTTCTCTGGTGTGAATAAACTTTAATAGTACATAAGATCCTAATGATACAATGGACAATGTGAAATAGGAAGAAAGGGGCTAAAGGTGTAGGGAAAGTGGGAAGGGTAGTAGAAAGGCAATAAGGGAAAAGAAAAAATATGAGAAAACAAAAAAACGGAAATGAAGTGTTTGTAAAGGGGGAGAGGTGGAGGGGTGAAGGGAGGGCAGGGACAAGGGGAAAAAATGAGAACCAAGACCTGTCATGTAAAGGCACAAGATCCCAATAATGAATGTAACTGTACTGTATACCTAAAATGTACCAATCAACTCAATGAGGAAAAAAAAAGAGTAAATGGTTAAACAACAAGAAGTTTAGATTAAGTATGTTGTGTCTAGCTGTTGCCCTTTCCCTTTCCTTGACAAACTGTTTAACCTTGAGACAGTTCCTTGCCCAAACTGCTTTTCTTCTGCTTTTTTCTCTTACATTAATATTCTAAATAAAGCCAGAGAATTCTTGGCTTTGAAAGAATTCTCTGGCTGGGGCTAATGCTGGGCATTCTCAGTTGAGGAAGCCCCTCTGGGCCTCTCAGTGATTAAGTAAGGCCTCATTTCTGAGTAATTTTTCATTCTCTATGCCACCATGGTCTCCCAGTGTGACATCTATTAAAAGCATTGCTACTAGAAAAACAAATGCAGACAGTATGTGATAGATGCTGTGATAGTTAATTATTGTGTCACTTGAGTAAGAATTGCTCAACTGATTGGCTTAGCACAGTTCTGAGTATGGCTGAATGGATTTAATGAAGACATACGACCCACCTGGGTGTGAGTGGCACCAACCAATAGGTCTGTAGTCTGAATGGAATAAAAGGGAAAAGAAGAAGGAAAGCTTGCTTTGGTTTCTTCGGAGGAGCTCATCTTCTCCATTCCCTTGAGATGTCCATATCCAGGCTTCTAACATAGACTCTTCAGCCTCCCAGTTCAGGGTCTTCAGCTTTTCAGCACAGATCCTTCAGCTGCCAGTAAGATTTTGCAGTGAGTTCCAGCTCTTCCACCTTTGATGGGATGGTTTGGCTCTCCAGTGCACAAACAATCCTTTTAAACTCTTCCACACCTGACTCTGTAAGCAACCATTGTAAATCTACTATATACATACATACATACATACATACATAATACCAGCCTTATAAATAAAGAATATGCCTTTTCCCCTGTTTCTTAACGAGTTTGTATATGGTTAGCATTACTTTCCCTTAGCTATTTATGGGTACCTTTTTAAAATAACACATCTGGCCTTGGACAGTAGTCCAATGTGGTCCCACAAGACCATAAACTTTTAACATTCTTATGTGATTTTAGTAATATCTTTCATGACTTCATTACACGCTGTTTCAGTCAAACTGTGTAGGTCACAAAACTCTACAGAGGAGAGTACAGAGAAGTGCTATCTTTCTTTCCTAGATCCCTCACACCCAGTCAGAACATTTGTAAACGATATTTTCAAGGATGAAGTATACAAAGAATAAAATTAGATCTCATACTTCTGACAAGTCCCTTAAGAATTCAGTAAGAGTTGCAACCACTTACATGGAACTAGACACTGATGCACTGTTTTCCCAAAACAAGGTCAAATATTCCACTAGTTTTGTATACATTGTCCTCATTTTGAATGTTATATATAATAGTTTGACTATTATATATAAAATGTTATATTATGTTATATAATGTTCTATTTATGAAGTCCATGGCAATTTTTCACTCATTACAGCCCAGGCAAACAGAGTTTGGACATTTGTGCTCTAGGGAAAAAGTGTTAATAAGTCCTTACTGCAATTTCCAAGTAGAGGAGATAATGTGGGATGGGAGCAGGGAAAAGAGGGCGAAAACTGACAACGAAAGGAGCTCTTAAGAGTGGCTTGGGTCCCAACGAATAAGAGAGGAGGCAAGTCTACCAGGACACAGGGCAAGAGCAAGGACCAGAGGGGAGAACACAAAATGTCCAAACAGAAGCTTCCTGGAGACACCTTTGGCTGGAGCTAGAATATGTGTGAAACAGTTCAAGACACCTGGTAAGAGCAGCAGGGACTGACTCTGCGTGTTAGCATGTACATTTCAAACCAACCCATAGGCTTTGAGTAAAGAAGTGAGGTGCAAATTGCTGAAGGTATTTGAACAGTAAAGTAAAATGTTCAGACTGGAACTCTAAGAATATTTGGGGGGGAGGGAATTGAAAAGCGATTAAGAAGATATCACAACAATCCATTGGTACTAGAGCCTTCATTAAGATAAAATATCAAGGTCTTAAATGAATGAGAAGGCAGTTATTATTTCAGACTTTTAGGCCAAGATGTCTAAAGAGTAGTGGCAGTATTAGAGTAAGTCAGGAATCCCAGCTTCGGGGTAATGTTCGTAAGAAAGGGGACCCAAACCACCTTTGCTCCCAATGTATCCCCAGTAGCTAGAATGGCTCCTGGTAGGTGGTGGTTATTTCATTTGTTTAAAATATGAATGGCTTGATTCAGAAGAATAAGTGACAAGAATAAATATAGGGTAAATTAAATTTTTGAAGGAATGTAGACATAACAAGGGCAATTAGAAATATAGAACTGAAACTTTGAAGATGAACTTATCTAACACTTACGATATATATATATATATATATATATATATACACACATACATACATACATACATACATATTTTTTTTTAAACTGGGGATCAAACTCGGGTCCTTGTGATTTTGAGACAGGTGGCAGAACCACTGAACCAAATCCCCGGCGCAGCACTTGGAGTTTTAAAAATGATAATAAGATACTGTTTCTACCCTCAAGATGCTAATGGTTTATCAGGCTTGAAATTTTTATTTAGATTGGTTTTCTAGATCAAAGTGATAATTGCTGTATCTTCAAAGAATGAAAATTAGAAAGTATTAACAGTCCAAACAGTACTAGAATGGAAGAAGCTTAAGACATGCGTAGATAATTGAAGGCACAAAATATGTCACTCTTTCACAAAACTTGGCAGTGAATGAAAAGGCAAGAAAATAAAAGAAAAATTAAAAATTAGGAGAAAGGGAATGCCATTTAGTATTTGTGCTTTCTTTCAGCTTAGGAGAAATTAGGTACAGAAAAATTGGTAAACATCTTCCTTTTTGCTCTTTTTGTATGTTTTATGTATTTCTCTTGTTGCTCAAATTACACCCCAGTACAGTCAGGTCTTTCTCTCTTTCTCAACAGGACACCTTTGGCTATTGCAATGTATAGTCCACACCCAAAAGCTTGTTGCACCTGAATTGATAATAGAGGATAATTGAAGACCCACAATCCTGAAGGAAGTAGGGATGCATGCAGTGGAAGAGAGAGCCTTGGGAGGAAAAAAGACACTTTAGGCTTGGAGAGGAGGAGAAAAAACAGTACCCATAAAGCAGGTGCTCTTTAGTAAGGAGTACAGAGGTGGCAAGTGAAAGAAATCCCATCAG
Source organism: Fukomys damarensis (assembly GCF_012274545.1). Taxonomy (NCBI): domain Eukaryota; kingdom Metazoa; phylum Chordata; class Mammalia; order Rodentia; family Bathyergidae; genus Fukomys; species Fukomys damarensis. Next base: position 110,444,570 of record NW_022900928.1, on the reverse strand, counting down.
ATATAGTGGATTTACTTCAGTCAGAAGTAGATCCACTGAAAGGTAGGGGAGGAAATGCTGAGAATATAAAGCATTTGTTAGGACACCTAGCAAAGACTGGACAGGAAGTTAATAAAAAGACTTTCCAACGCCAAGCTAGGAATGCTAACCTTCTTATACTTCACTCGGTTGTACACAACCATGGTGCGTACTAAAATTACCTAAAGAACATTTAAAAATAGTGATTTACATTTTTGCTACCAGAAATTCTGATTTAAGAGATCTACAAGGAGACCTTGGCTTTGACATATTTAAACCCTCAGTTGTTACTAATGTGCAACCAGAGATTAGAACTGCTGGCTTGGCAGAACTTTAGTAATTAAAGGGAAAGTATTAGATTCAATTATTGGTACCATCTAAATTTCAAAGAGAAAAAAAATGACAGTAGATCAGGTAACAGCACACACATAAAGACAGTGAATTTGACAATCCTGTCTACAGTCCACTGAGTCTCATTTCTGCCTTATCTGATATGAAAGAAATTGTCAATTATCACTGTGGTTTTTCTCCCCAGGCACTTAGACTTCTGTGAAGGTAAGTTATCAAGAGGTGTTTTAACTTAGAGGTTGGAACTCCTTTACTGTTTTTCAGTTTTTTGTTTTATGCAAATTAAAGTGAAAAACTTCATATGTGAAACAACTGTGTTCCTAGTCAGTATCTCAGATCAAGCAATAGGAAGATCTTTTTTTATTAATTTTTTTGCTACTATCATAGTCAAAATAAGATCACATAGTTCTGCTACATAAATCTTAATCTCATCCTCAATAAGTAGAAATGGGCCTGGACTGACTTGATAAATTGATTAAGGGAGATTGAGTGTACCACCATACCACCCTGAATGTACCCAATCTCATCTGATTAAGGGAGATTGAATAAAGTATGTTAAGGGTAATATATCAGTGACAAAAAGGGAAATGAAATAAAACCCCATTTCCCTTCCCTTTAGCTCTGATATAAAAGCAAGAATGCAAGATATTGTAGTTTCTGCCTATAATCCCAGAATTCAGCAAGTTGAAGTAGGAAGATCCTGGTGAGTTTGAGGGCAGCCTAGGCTATATAGTGAGTTCAAATAAAATCTGGACCCCTTCTCAAAAAACAAACAAATAAACAAAACAGTAGTTAGTTAACAACCACGTAAGTAAAAACACACAACCTGCCCATGGAAGTTTTTCTTTTTTATCCCAGCTACAAACTTAAAAAGCAGGAAAAACTATTCTGACACAATCTTTAAACTAATACAAAGCAAATTTCTTCCCTAAAAATTAAATGGCAAGAATAATAGCTAACATTTTAGCTTTCTATTACATGTCAGAGTTAAATGTATCATTTCATCCAATCCTTATAATATAACTACAAGATAACAGTTATTACTATGACTCCTATTTTACAGATGAAGAAGTTGTCAGAAAGAGAAACTTTCTGGTGAACAGAGCCTGTAAATGGTAAAATTAAGATTGAGCCTAAATCTTAAAGTATATTAAAATATTTACCCATTGTGCTATATCACACATCAGAAACCAGAATTGAAAGCAATTACACATACATGCAGGTCAATTTGGAAGTGGCACTTTCTCTGGACAGTCTTTTGCTTTTTTATTTTCTCACAAACTTCTTAAAATAAGAATTTCTCTAGCTGGGAAATGCTGCTGGATAATCTTTAGCACACAGTAAGATGTGTGGGATCTTGTTATTTGCCTTTCTTTTTCTAAAGAAAAATATGTGTTTCAGCCCATTTGCATAATAATCTGTTTGCAGGAACTGGGAGACAAAAGGTTGGAGAATAGTTTATAGAAAAATATTAAAGAACAAAGGCTACATAAAAGTACAAGAAGCGCCTGATGTCTAGATTTACGTTACTCTATTGCCATCTTCTGGTTTCATTATAAAATGCATTTTATTATTGTCAATCTGGTTATACAGACAGGTTAGAAATACTTTCACAGCATTATACACCACAGAACACAAATTTCAAACTAAGTTCTTCATTTTATATATTAGCTTACTTATTTATTCACTTCTGAGATTCAGGGACAGTCTCACTATCAATCCTTCCATCTTAGCCTCAAAAGTAGCTAGGACTACAAGCATGCTCCACTGCTCTGGTTTTATTAATTCCTTTGTTAATTAAGGAAATACTAATGAATCTGAGATTGAGCTGAGTGTCTGTGGTAGTCGGGATGTAGTTACTCCTATCAGAAAGAGCTAGAGCATTAAGGAAACTAAAAGACTTATTCAAAGTCACCCAGTTGTTCCTCAGACATTTTGCAGCCAGGGCTGGCTGCTCATTTTTGGAAGTTGACATCACATCCAGCTATTCTACTGAATTTGCTTATTAAGTCTAGAAGACTTTTGATGGAGTTTTTGATGTTTTCTATATACAGTATCATGTCATCTGCAAATAATGACAATTTAACTTCTTCCTTTCCTATCTTTATTCCTTTTTATTTCTTTCTCTTGTCTAATTGCTATGGCTAATGTTTCTGAAACTATATTGAACAGGAGTGGTGATTGTGGACATCCTTGTGTTGCTCCTGATTTTAGCATGAAGTTTTTCAGTTTTTGACCAGTTAGTATGATGTTGGCTGTTGGTTTTTTATATATAGCCTTTATCAGGTTGAGATAAAGACCATCTATTCCAATTTTCTGCAGGAGTTTTTTTTATCATGAATGGATGTTGAATTTTGTCCAATGCTTTTTCTGCATCTATAGAGATGCTCATGTGGCTTTTGTCCTTGGCTCTGTTAATATAGTGTATTACACTTACTGATTTGCATATGTTGAACCATCCTGCATTCCTGGCATGAATCCCATTAAGTCAGGGTTTGTTATCTTCTTGATGACCCTCTGTATTCTGTTTGCCAGTATCTTATTGAGGATTTTTGCATCTATGTTGATTAGTGAGATTGGCCTGTAGATCTTTTTTTTTTTTTTACTTTCTCTGCTTTTGGAATCAAAGTAACACTCACTTCCAGAAATGAATTTGGAAGTATTAAGTATTGCTTCGCTTTCTTTTTTTTTTTTTGGAACCAGGGACTGAACTCGGGTCCTTGTGCTTGCAAGGCAGGCCACCGAACCGCTGAGCTAAATCCTAAGCCCTGTAGAGACTTGAACCCTGGACCCTCAGATTAAAAGTCTGATGTTCTACCGACTGAGCTATCCAGGCTCCCTGCTTCCCTTTCAATTTCACTGAAAAGTTTAAAGAGTAATGGCAATAGTACTGTAAATGTTTTGTGGAATTCAGCAGTAAAGCCATCAGGACCCGGGCTTTTCTTTGTTGGTCAACTTTTAATTACATTTTCAATTAATTAATTTCAATTACTAATTGTAATTGGGGTGTTTAGAATTTTTACATCCTCTTTAATTTTGGTAATTCATATGTATATAGGAATCTACCCCCTTCTGTGCTTTCCATCTTATTAGCATATAGGTTGTTGAAGTAGGTATTGATGATCCTCTGGATTTCTGCTGGATCTGTTGTAATTTCACCTTTTTTCTTCCTAATTGCATGGATTTGAGGCTTTTCTTTCCTTTTTTTGATAAGGTTGACTAAGGGTTTATCAATTTTATTCTTTTAAAAAACCAACTCTTTGCTTCCTTGACTTTTTTGTATCATTCTCAGTCTCCATTGCATTGATTTCTGCTGTGATCTTTATAATTTCCTCCCTTGTATAAGTTTTGATTTTTTTTTCTTGCTCTTCTTCTAGAAGCTTGAGTTTCAGCATCAGGTTGTTTATATGAGCTCACTGTTTTCCTAATATGAGTACTTACTGATATAAATTTCCCTCATAAGACTGCTTTCATTGTGTCCCATGGACTCTGATACGTTGTAATGGCATCGCCATTTAATTATAGAAACTATCTGATTTCTTAATTTCTTCTGTGACCAATTGGTTGTTCATGACAGTGTTATTCACTTTTCATGTGTTTGTGGAGTTCTTTCAGTTTCTTATGCTATTGATCTCCAATTTAATTTGGTTTAATTCCTGGGTTGATAGCCAGGATATTACTTATTATAAATATAATTATTGTTTGTATTTAGAACTTTTATGGAATGATTGCTTCTCAGAGGTGTCTTCCAGATATATCTGGTCTTTAGGTTTAGAGTCTCTAATGGCTTTTAGGCAATCTCATTTTCAGTATATGTGGGAAGACAACTGATTAGATCAATCACAACACCTAAGCCCAAGTGATACAATCAGCAACAATAGCATCAAGCACAGTTTAGAGAATGACACTTTGCAGTAGCTATTAATCTATCACCTTTAACTGTGTGAATTAAAATTGAGAACCAGCCCAACATATGCTTATAGTGAATAAACTCTTCAAGATAGCAACTCTACCCTTTGGGATGAAGACTTAGGAGTTGGGGAGGGAAGGATAGATAGATAGCAGGGTAGGGAAAAGTTAGAAGTGAGGCCAGGGGACACAGGAAGATCAAGCAAACTCTGGGAAACTGCTGAAGACAAGAGGGAAAGTCAGAAGGAAAGAACAAAGACAAGAATGGAACAAACTAACAGCAATAGAGAAGCTAGAAACTGTATTCACTTTCTTATAAAGCTAATGACAATTGAGAGACAGAAAAACAGAGAAGAAAAGAAATCTGAGTTAGGATAACAGGAACAAAAAGGAAGAGAGATGAAGAACAAGGAGGTAGAGAAAGAAAGAAAAAAGAAAAATTAAAAAGAAAAGAAAAAATATAACTAAAAAAATAAAAATAAAAATAAAGGTCCTCCTTCAGGGTATCTCTGCTCTCATAATAGACAATGTGGGCAGCAGGGTGCAGATCCAAGTCAGTCTCAGCAAGCCAGCAGCAGTCCTCTGAGATTCAGGCTGATTTTTGGCTGCAAGGCCCAAGGTGAGCTCCCTGACCTCCTGCTGGATTGAACTCTGCAAGGTTCTACTGCAGGTTCCAGCTGCCCTTTCCTGAAGGACAGTCCAATTTCCAATGGGAGGTGTTGATCCCTCCAACTAGCCTTACCAACTTTCAACTATCCTTGAAAGTTTAAAAAGTCATAAGGATATATCTAGTTGTTATTTTCTTCTCATTAAATTTCAAAAGTATCCTATGAGCCTTCTCCGTTTTTAAGCCTACTTCATTCTTCAGCTCTGGCAAGTTTTCTTCAATTAGTTTTGTAATTATTGTTTCAGCATTGTTTGCTTTGTCTTTTGTTTCTGGTATTCCTATTACATGTAGATTGCATTTTCTGGATAGGACCTCTACATCTCTCTTTCCTCTTTCCTCAATTAATTTCTCTGAACTATTCCTGTGCATTCTGTGAGAACTTTTCTTTTTTTCCATTTATTCAGCAATTTTATTTTGTGACCAACCCTTCTTACATGCTTCCTTTAAATGGAAGGCCACAATCTCTTCCATGTGGTCACATACCACCTGCTTTATAATTCAGCCCACATGGATAATAAACTCTTATAAGAAGTTCAATACTTTCTAAATTATCATTGTAGACCCGTACATCTGTACCAAGAGGAGGCATTTTCTTGATTACAGTAGACCCTTGATTTATAAACTCGATTTGTTAGAGAGGGCTACTTGTAATTCAAGTTGGCCAATTGAAGGCTCAGGCTCCTCTACACAGCCTTCAAAGTCTCTCTCCTGTATACAGGAAGATCTCAGTGTCCATAGAGACATTGGCCCAGGATCTCTCAATTAGCCTTCCACAAGAAAGGGTGTTGTAATGTTCTTTCCAGAACTCTTTAAGGGTTAAATCTGTATCTGAGAACATCTGGAAGAACAAGCAGCTGGCATTTGGGTCATAAGTCAAGGCTTTGCTCATAAGTTAAAACCAAAATTCTGGTTATAACCCAAATTGTTTGTATATTATGCCAGTTATTACTTGAAGATCCACTGTACTTAGCTCTATTTCTTTCTTCTGAACTGCATTTCTACAACTTTTTCAATGGCTCTTCACAACAGGATCCAAAACCACAGTCTTTCCAAGTACTGATGTTTTCTAATCCTAAATCTTTAATAGTTTACCATAGGCATCATCTATAAAAGAAACAAACTGTATACACAATTAAAAGTAACTTTTGTCCCACAGTTATATCTGCAAAATGGATTTCTTTTTACTTACAAATATTCAAATATTAGTATATTTCTTAACAATCTTTTATTGTGCTTGAAAGATTGGTAAATCTGCAACTGGGTGAGCATCCCTGCATGGTAACAATGGGCCAGTTCTGAGTAGATTTGGTCATCTTTGGATGAAGCAGGAATTTTGGGTTAACCATTATTACAGGTCCCCACATGACCCATTTGGTATGTAAAATTATCACTTTAACTGAATTCAAGCATTCAAAAGTCATTGAATAATATAACAACTTCCTATGTACTCACCACAAAGCTTATGAAATTTTAAGTTTACAAATAGCAATCATCTCTTGTGTAACTCCCGACACTGTTCCTGTTCTCCTATTAAGAGATAACTACTATTCTGATTTAATTCCTGTTATTTATATGCATATTTATAATAAATGTAAATAACCATAAACTAAATGTTTTAAATATATTAAAACAATATAAAGGATATCTTCAATAGATTGCTTTTGCACTCAGTTTTTAAACTAAGCATTATATTTTGTAGATTTATCCACAGAAGGTTAGTAATTCTAGGTAATTCATTGTAATTTCAGTATAATATTCTATTATAGGACTGCAATAGAACTTATTTCTATATGCTCTCCTAATAAATATTTGGAATGTTTCTTATCTGTATATGATTACAAATAACTCTGTAATAAACATAGATGTCTTTATAGGTCTATGTGACTTTTCTCAAGGTGATAGATTGCTGTGACCCACACAGCATAGGGTCCAAAACTGGGGAGAGTGGTGGGAGATGAAGAAAAAACAACAAAGAGACCAAGATTATTCTTGATATCTGGGACCAGGTGGGACAATGACTGATGAGCTAATGGCCACCTGGCATCCAGTGTGCTCTTTCTTTATAGTGAAGGAAGGTGGGGTAACTAGTGCCATGTGGTACACGTGGCATAGGATGAATGCAACACGATTATCTTGTGACCAGGGCAGGTACCGAAAGGGAACAAGGAAGAAGGATACATAATGCAAATGTCTCCTGGGGCTGTGTCATCAAGGATCTACAATCTAAGTCAGACTGTGTCTAACTCTCTACTCTATGGAGGAGAAGGAGTAGGGAAGAAAAGAAGGGCAGTCTTCAAGTTCGGCCTGCAGCAGTAGATACCAAATTTTTAATATGTGTGGTAATCACTTGGAAGGTTGGTTAAAAGCCAATTGTGTGTTCCACCCCCCAAATTTTCTAATTCAGTACATCAGGGTTGAGGATATAGTCGGTACTTCTGACATGTTCCCAGGTGACACTGATACTACTGGTCTAGGAATCACACTTTTAAGAACATCTATTTTAGGATCTATACTAAGGAATGGAATCGCTGGCTCACCTATAAGGCAAGTAAGTGCACTTCCAACATGATTAATTATGCCACATGGCTCTTTCAAGACAAAAGAACAATTCATAACCGCATCGATAGTTTTTGTAAATTCCATCTTCTCAATATTTGGTATTGTCAAATGCATAATATTTGCCAATTTGAATGGCCTAAAATGATATTAAATCACAGTTTTAATATTTTTCAGATTACTAGTGAGCTTGATTTTGTTCATGGGTTTATCGATTGTATGGTGTTCCTTTTCCTTTGAATTGATCTCTCACAGCCAGTGTCCATTTTGGAAAGTGTTTACATTTTCTTATTTGTCAAAGTTTCAAAACTTTTTAAATACTCTGGCTATAATCCAATTTATCTTTAATGCATAAATTTTAGCATTAATTGACTCATTCCTCTAAAGATTTTCAAAATGTGTTAAGAGAATTTTATGTTGAGACCATAGATATGTGTGTGTGTGTGTGTGTGTGTGTGTGTGTGTGTGTGTGTGTGTGATTTTTTTTTAGGAGAGATCTGGCTATGTTGCCCAGGCTAGCCTCAAATTCATGGGCTAAAGTGATTGTCCTGCCTCAGCCTTCGCAGTATCATGCCTCTACCCCTGGTTCTTTTTTTTTTAAAGTGGCAATTCCACCATATATTAAACTTCCATAAATGTGAAGGTATATTTTCGGCACTTTCTAATTTGCTTCATTAGTGTTATCTCTTTATTTTTGGTTGGTTTTTTTTTTGGTACCAGGTATTGAACTCAGGTCCTTGCGCTTGCAAGGCAGGCCACCGAACTGCTGAGCTAAATCCCCGGCCCCTATATCTCTTTATTTTTGGTTGGTTTTTTTTTTGGTACCAGGTATTGAACTCAGGTCCTTGCGCTTGCAAGGCAGGCCACCGAACTGCTGAGCTAAATCCCCGGCCCCTATATCTCTTTATTTTTAAAATATTCTTTTTAATTAACATAGCTTTTTACTTTCTCTTAGAATTGTCTTGTCTTTGGTATTTTATATATGTTACAGGATTCGCTTTTATGAGAATTTTGTTGATATTTTAAATTTTTATTTAGGGGATGAAACATTTACTCTTCTCAGCCAGCAGTTGCTGTGTGAGGTATAGACTGACCATTAAACTCATATGAAGTAACATAATTCACCCAACATCAAGTTTACTTAGCTTGAATAAGAAAGAATACACAACAGCAAACAAACAAACAAAAAAAAAGTGTGGTGAGTTCCAGGCCTGGTTTCCTAATTTCCAAATTTCACATCTGGGAACATGCAGTCATGAATATTAAAACTGAATATGTAAAGACTAGCTCAACAGCTTAGTATGGGCCTTCAGCAAGGAGGGCCTTCAAGCTTTTGTAATCATGAAGGGCCTTCATGTAGTCGTGCACTCTGGGGTGCATGCATAGTACCCATTCTTCAGTAAAGAAGCATCCCTTTAATACTGACTGACTCATTGATTTTAACTTAATAATACAGTGTTGATAATAAAGATCAGGTATTTGGTCTGGTACCTAATCATTTCTGCCATATTAAAATTTTGTAATTTTTGTTAATGTATGGAAAGCAATTTTTCCTCGGCTTTTCAATGTTTATTATACATTTACTTTTCTCTTGACTTCAGTGTAATGTTAAATAGTACTGGTACTAATAAGCAACCCTTGTTCTTTTTTATCTTATGCGTTCTTTTGTGTGCATATTTGAAACTTAAATCCAAAGGAAACCAGGCCAATGGTTATGAATCTTTAGAATATTTTGTCAGTGGTGGAGCCAAGTTTGTGATATACAGACTTCCTCATCATATGCCTGTGATTACAGGCAGCCCTTTTCCTTGTCTGCCTTTTCATGCAGTATGTATACTTCAAAGTGTTTGTTCTAGTTTAACACAGGATTACAGTTTATCTACTGCAATGTTTGGACTGAACATCTTGTTTTCTTTCAGCATCTAATTAGTTAAACTCAAGCCCCCATTTATAACTAGAAAAGCTTCTTTCTTGTCCCCAAAGACAACTAAATTTCCAACTTCCATTTACTGTACAGTTTTTCTTCATTATTGACATATAGACTTTCCCTGACTTTCTCATAAATTCAACTATGAATTATAATGTAAATTTTAAAAAAGTAATACAGTATCATAGTGTTATCATAATGGTGATTTACCAGTGCACTTGTGGGTACCGAGGGTCCAGGTTCTTATGTGTCTCAAACAAAGAATTAAACAAGTCACACAGATACAAAAGAGCAAGCAAGTAAAATTTGTGAGGTAAGAGTATGCTCAAAGGGAACAAGCTTGTACTTCAAAGAAAACTGATGTGAGCCCCAAGGATATGGGCCATAGTGTCTTATTTCTGGTCAAGAGTCCAAGACCCTCCTAGAGGTCTGTCCTGGGCATATTTGATAGCTCATGCTGAATCACATCTTCTGTACTAACTGTGCTTTTCCTTTCCCAGAACTCACTCTGTTATAATAGCATTCATGATATGCAGCCCATAGGCATGAAGAAATAATGAATTTGTCTGTGGCCAAAGGTTACTATCAAACATTTTGAGGCCTTTTTGCACCTGTGCCTGATGTATTTCTCCAAGAACCGCTTTATGGGTTATTTCTTTGTGGCTATTATTTGAGAATGAGAGGTGGGTCCCTAGGCAGGGAGGATGAAGACTCTTAATGATTGATAGGGAGGTGTTACTTAGCATATGATTGATAGGAAGGTATGCATTGGTCCATGCTAACTGCTATTCTATTCTTCTCTAAATGATCTGAATACCTGAAAATCTTTATGGGTGCTGAAGGAATAGGATACATTTTCTGTAGTTGTTTTCTGATGAATGAGAACATAGACCCTATCTAGGTTAAGGCACAGATCTCTCACCCTACTTGGGAGCAGAAGGAATACTGCAAAGGAGGACTTAAAGATGGTATGGAATCTGTTGTAACTAGCAACCATGGCTAGTCAGTGGTCATGGACAGCCAATAGTTTCTTTTCACACAGCCTCAGTATATTTCTGGGCCCAACTAAGATGGAGCTAGCTTATTTCAGGGATAAGAGGTATTGTTTGTTTTTTTTACAGAATTGTCCAGCTACATCCAGAGGAGATGAGAAATCTTCCTGAGTGAAAATTTCCTGGTATTGTTGGAAGACAGATTATGTGTTCAGGGTGTATAACCTAAAGCCAGGAGATCAGAATCTGGATTAGTCTGTTAATAGACATGGGCCAAAAATGCAAAAAAGAATTAGAAGGACCATGCCGGGTATGAAAGGTCCAATAAGGGTCCAGACTTAACCCATAAGAGATCTAAGAAGAGCACCCAGACAGTTACCCTGACTATAGTTACTACTGAGATTGTTATAGACCTCAATTAGATATGTTAGTTTGGCAAAACTGGTTTCTAACTTTTGAGAATTATTTATCCAAAACCAGCAAGTCTCATTAAGTATCAAATAAGTTCTCCTATTTCAGCTGAACAGAGAGCAAGTGGTCACCTATTTTGCAAAACTAGCTCAGCCAGAAAATTTAAGCTTCCTTATTGAGCCTATGGCCTTAAGTATTGCCCCTTCCCATGCCTGCTGTAATAACAAGTTTTGAATGAAGGCATGAGCTGCCTGAATGCCCATCAGCAAGAAAAGAGCTAGGAGGATATCATAATTCAGCAACACACATTCAAGATCAGGGTAAATGCACATGACTAAAAATACCTTGTCTCCTGAGAACAAGAGCAATCCTCCTCCATTGTCAAAGGTCTTTGGCCATATCCTGACATGTCCTGTAAGGACTTGATGGCTTTTCAGGGAATTTCTTAACCAAGAGCCCTGACTATTTACATTTTAAGCACCCAGGAGGGGTAGGGGAAAATAAAGATGGGAATAGATGGGAATGGAATTAACATGAGAAAAATTTTTAAAAAATGGAAACAAAGTCTTTGTCGATAGGGAGGGATGGAAGGGTTAAAGAGTGGGAAGGGGAATGGGGAAAAATACAAGATGGATTATGTAAAGGTGCAAATTTCCAGTGATGAATGTCATTACATTATATACCTTAAATGTACCAATAGAATTAATTAATTAAAAAATAAAGCACCCACACTTTTCCTCATTCTCCTTTGGATTGCCTTGGTTCCCTCTAGTGTTGAGAGCCTTGTTATGGGCCTAATCAATGAGGGTGAAGATTTTGGCCTTTTTTTTTTTTTCAATTGACTCTTATTAGTCCTTGGCTTTATCAAAGTCATTTGAAACTGTGAAAGCCAAATCAACCAATAGAACCATCCCTGTCTGTGCGCTCTGTTAAAGATTTTGGAGTTTTCCCCTAATGTCTGGAACTGGGATGAAGTATTGGCCCAGAATGATTTGGCCCTTCCTAGACTTAGAGTTCAGATCAGTATACTTACAGAGGGCCTCCATGAACTATTGTTGGAAAGCTACAAGTTTTCATTGAGCCCCTAATTAATAGTTCTGAGCCAATAATAGTTAACATGTTTTGACATTCCTCTGAACATGCCTGCCAAGATAGCCCCGCTCAACCTGAGTCCCAAACAGATTAGTAGACCTGTTCTCTTCAGGTGTATGCCTAAAGGCTGAACTGTTTGTCTCTTGGGCAATCATAAAGTTGAACAATAAACCAAGGTAAACTGGACATCCTCCCAAGTTAGATCAAAGCCCATCATTGGAGTGTGGAACCCTTCTCCACAGCTTTCAAGAACCTCAAAGTCTTTGCCCAATTTTTATTTGCACTATTGGGACCAAAAAACTAACTAGTACTTGTGCTGGAAGTGGCCTACCACTTCCTGGAGGGATAGGATGGTGATGAGTTTAGATGTGAAGTCTCCAGATTCTAGAGCGAAATAATAAATCAACCTGGGTCTACTATGAGGTCACTTTGATCTCCCACGGGTGCTACAGCACAGGTTGATAAGAAGGTGGCTGAATGGAAAGAGGGACTGACAGAAGTCAATGGCATTGGTTCTGAGAGAGGAACCAAACCTACAGCAGGGTTAGAAAAGATCAGGTTTATGGTGTAGAGCCATGAAAACTTGATGTACGTCACTTCCAACCATTTTCCCTGTTTTGAACAAAAGAGGTTGTTATGGTTTGGGTCTAGATGTCCCCTCAAAGCTTCATGCTTGGGGCTTTTTCAAAGGAGGCTGAATCTAGAGTATGTGATACTAGGATTAAGCACTGGTAGCCTGGATACAATATAAGGGAAAGGAAGAGTCTTGGCTTGTCCCTTGTTGCCTTTCCTGTCTTCTGCATGAAAAGAACTGTTTCTTTTTGTTTTTCATGTGGACCAGAGTTATGCAGGAATGTGCAGATCCCAGCCAGGGCCCCACCCTGAAAAGAGCTGCACAGGTGCACAAGCAAAAGCCAGAGGCCCACCCAAATTCCATCAGTAAGTGCATGCAGATACCAGCAAGAAGTCTGCATAGGCCAGAGTTTTGATGGTGCCAGAGCCTACCCAGGGCTCTGCCAAAACCCCACCAGTTTGGGCCCATAGGCCCCAGCTAAAGGCTTACCTGTAAAAAAGCTATGCAGGTGGGCAAGCAACAGCCAGAGGCCCACACAGATTCCATTGGTAAGTGCATGCAGACCCCAGGTAGAAGCCCACTCAGGCACACCAGCAACTCTGGTGCATGGCTCCTAGACAACAACCATACAGGGAACAGGCCCTAGCCAGAGGCAAGCCCAGATACCATCCCAGGTATGCACAGGGCCCCAGTACAACCCTTCCAGGAAAAGAGGGCAGCACAGGGATTCAAAAGGCCACCATTCTGAACTCCAGAATTGGTGCAGTGGTGAGTAGTAGAGAAAAGGCCTCTTGGTAGCTTGCTGAGAATTGAAGATTACTGGGCAAACAAAAAGCTGCCTCAACAAAGGTGCAGCAGGCTGCATCTGCTGAAATGAGAAGACATGCAAACAAGTCTCAAAACCAGACTTCCAGATCACCTAAGGCAACTACAAAGGGCAACCAGATAGAACAATCTGATAACCACCTGGACTTCTTGAACTGGCAAAAAAAAGAGGACCTAAAAATAGAAAATCAGAAATAATTTCTCAGATAACAACTGACACTGTGTCCATAGCACAAAAAAATGATTATTAATTCTAGAGTAGACATAGATAAAAACTAAAGAAGTTAAGGAATATGACGGAATCCTAGCATATAAAACAAATAGAATCCATAAAACAGATGTAAACATATTTCCAGGAGATTAAAAACTCCATTGAAAGTTTACACAGAATGAGCCAATGTGAGAACACAATATCAGTTACAGAAGACAGGACTGCAATTAGTGAACAGAAAAAGAAAAATTTCTTAAAAATAGTAAGGGACCACGAGAAATCAATCCAGCAGCTGCAAAGAAGAATAACATAAGACTGATTAGCATCAGTGAAGAAACAGGAGAGTGCAAACAACATTAAAAAAAACTGTTCACAAAAGTAATGGCAGAAATCTTCCCAAGCAGGAGAAAATAATTTGACAACAGGTAAGTGAGGCATATAGGACTCCACCTAGCCATGATCAAAAAAAAAAAAAAAAAAAAAAAAACAACCTAGACCTATAATAGTTAAGATTCAAGAAACCCAAAAGCAGAATAAAATTCTACAAGCAGTTAGATAAAAGAAACAAATCACATACAAAGGAAAGCTCATCAGAATCACAGCAGACTTCTCAACACAAACCCTCAAGACAAGAGCCTAGAGTGAAGTATTTCAAGCCCTAAAAGAAAACAACCTCCAACCCACATTGATGTACCTGCAAAACTATCTTTCAAGATTGATGGAGAAATAAGATACTTTGATGACAAGGAACACTTGAGGAATTTCATGAATACCAAACTAGTACTCCAAAAAAATTTAAACAATATCCAAGGAAAACACAAAGATCATCACAACCCCAGGAAGTCCAGCAGAGTGAATCCATCCGGCAAGAAAAGAAATTAAGTGCAAAGGGGGAGAATTCAACAAGAAAAGGTAGTGACAAGGATAAGTCAATACATATCAGTTATAGCCATCAATTTCAATGGCCTCGATTCATTAATTAAAAAAAATAGATTGGCAGAATGGGTCAAGAACAAGATCCAACAATATGCTACATACAAGAAACACACAGACTAAGAGTTAAAGGATGGAAAACAATACTCCATGAGACAGGAACCTGAAAAAAGCAAAAGTTGCTATCCTATTTGCACATAAAATGGATTTCAAACCAACACTAATTAAGAGTGACAAAGAAGGACATTACATCCTTGTAAAGGGAATAATCCAAGAGGAAGAGACGACAATCATAAATTTATATGCAACAAATACTAGTGCATGCAACTACATAAAACAAATATAACAAGCAGGAAAATTCAAATAAGCGCTAATACAATAGTAGTGGCAGACCTCAATAATCCACTGTCACAAATAGATAGATCAACTGGACAAAAAATAAACAACAAAATACTAGAACTAGAACAGAAAACTTCAAGAACTCCACCAAAAGTCTTCTAGACTTAACCAAATTCAGGAGAATAGCTGGATACAAGGTCAACACTCAAAAATTAATAGCCTTCCAGTAAACAAACAGACTCACTAAAGAGGAACTGGAGAAACAACTCTTTTCACAATAGTGCCCCTGAAAAGAAATACCTAGGAATCAATCTAATAAAGAAAGTAAAAGACCTCTACTCTGAAAACTACAGCACTCTGAAAAAAGAGATCAAACAGGATATCAGAAAATGGAAAGATATCACTTGCTCCTGAGTAGGAAGAACCAACATAGTGAAAATGGCCATACTTCCAAAACTATGTAGATTCAATGCAATCTTTCTTGAAATTCCAACAGCATATTTCAGATAAACAGAGAAAACAATCCAAAACTTCATTTGGAACCAGAAGAGACCTAGAACAGCAAAAGCAATTCTAGGCAACCAAGAAAAGGTAGGGGGTATCATAATTCCCAACTTGAAACTTATTACAGCATAATACTGGCCAAAAAAGAGACTGGAGAAGCAGTGGAACAGACTAGAAGATGCAGAAACAACTCCAGACACACTCAGCCACCTCATGTTTGACAAAGGAGCCAAACACTCTTCACTGGAGGAAAGATAGCCTCTTTAATAAATGGTGGTGGAAAAACTGGATTTCAACTTGCCAAAGACTAAAACTAGACCCTTATCTATCACCAGTACTAATCTAAAATCAAAATGGATTAAAGATCTAAATATTAAAACAGAAACACTAAACAGGCTTGAAGATAGGTTAGGTAGAACTCTTGAAGATATTGGCATAGGAAAACATTTCATAAACAAAACTTCAGTCACACATGAGCACAATGAATTAACAAGTAGAATCTTGTCTTATTAAAAAGCTTCTTGCACTGTTTGAGAAACCACCAACAGCATAAAGAGACAATCCACAATGTGGGGAAAAAAATTACCAGCTTTTCCTCAGACAAAGATCTACTATCTAGAATATATAAAGAACTTTTTAAAAAATTGGACCTCCTATATTTAAAGACCCAATCCAAAAATGGGCATCTGAAATGAACAGACATTTCTCAGATGATGAAGTAGAAATAGCAAATAAACATGTGAAAAAATATTGAAAATCACTGGTCACTCAAGAGATGCAAATGAAAACAATGCTGAGACTTCACCTCACTCCAGAAAGAATGGCTGCTATCAAGAAATCAACCAATAACCAATAACGGGGTTGTGGGGAAAAAGGAATCCTTCTCTACTGTTGGTGGGAGTGCAGACTAGTACAGCCACCATGGAACTCAGTATGAAGATTAGTCAGAAAACTAGGATTAGAGTTTCCATTTGACCCAGCTATTCCCCTGCTGGGTATTTTCCAAAAAGAATTAAAAGCATCATACCACAACAATATATGCACACCCATGTTTATAGCGGCACAGTTTTTAATAAGTAAATCTTGGAAACAGCCAAATTTCCCAGCAACTGTTGTCTAGATAAAGAAGATGTGGTTTGTTTGTTTTTGTTTTTTGTTTTTGTTTTTTATAAAATGGAGTGCTACTTAGCCATAAAGAATGAGAGACTAGAGATATTTATAGTAGACATTTTTCCTTTGCTTTTCTGAAGTGTTTTGTCACAGCAACCAAAATGGTGTAACACATTTTTAAAGCCAGACTCAACGTTTATTTTGTATCAATTGCCAAACATCACTTTTGGACACAGAATCATAATGCCACACTCTGGGCTTTCCTGATCTCCACTGTGGCACAACAATCCGAAAGGCCTAAGGATGTATTTGCCTACAATGACAAAATTATGACACTTCCTTTGAGGCAGAGATCTGGAAAATGGTAAACCTTCTTCATCACTCTTAATAGGACATCTTGTTAAAAGATCTTGATGACCTGCTTTGGAGAGCATAGTTAGAACTAGATCCTGATAGAAGTTAGGCTGGTTTCTCCTAAAGTCTGTTGATTTAGTAAATT
Source organism: Fukomys damarensis (assembly GCF_012274545.1). Taxonomy (NCBI): domain Eukaryota; kingdom Metazoa; phylum Chordata; class Mammalia; order Rodentia; family Bathyergidae; genus Fukomys; species Fukomys damarensis. The sequence goes on along the minus strand of NW_022900928.1, from coordinate 110,427,655 downwards.
ATTACACCATTTCCAATCTATGGACTGTGGCTTTAACGTACTAAGGATTATAAATCAAGATTTAGCCTTTCAAAACTGCTTTTTCATGCTTGTCTGATCTCTCTCTGCTCTAGACTGATAAAAGTGGCAAAATTTGTATTTCCTTGGGTTATATTAACTGGATTCCAGTTTGTGAGCATAAAATTTAATTATCAGTGCTTTGAAAATAGTCTCCTGTCTTGCTTCTCATAATTTTTTTTTTTTTTTTTTTTTTTTTTGGTACCAGGAATCGAACTTATGACCTTGCGCTTACGAGGCAGGTGACAGAACCACTGAGCTAAATCCCTGTCCTTCCTAAATATTCTTAACATTGTGATAGCCCTAAGAGCTGATAGATATGAAAATAGTTTGACCCATGTTGTCAGACCTTAGATGAATTGAGTCTTCCAGGATGTGTTGCATCATAAGACCATACAGTAGTGATAAGACAAGCCTTACTTCCTCTTTAGGAGACTTCCACACCCCTGCCATACTCTCTCCTCTCCCCTCTGGATATAAAATGCACATAAGCAATTTTTGTTATTTATAAGAGTAGGGATAAGTTGGAGATAGATTTTCTGACATAAAACTATTTTTGATAATCTAACTTTTACACAACTTTCATTACTCAAAATACTGCACTGACTATAAAGAAAAAACAGCAATGCAAGCAGAGTAAAAGGGAAGTCACAGAGTTATAGTAGAGTGTCCAGCACTTCAGAGTACATGGAATGGGGGGTTGGCCAATGAACTTGCAATGTAATGGTTCCCTCGGTAAGGCTAGCTCTACCAAGGAAATCATAAGCTAATGCCGCTCAACATCCAACTTACATAACAGCTCTTTTTCAGAAGCCATGCTCCTTAGGTGACCTTATGGTTATAATTTGGTTTCCTGAAATACCTGCCTAAAAAAAGAAAGTGCTGATCATGTTAGCTGATCATGCTAACTTATTTTACCTCTGTGACAATTCTACTTCTCTTTGCAAATAAACAGTTTGGCATTCTCACTTTGTACATCTTTTCTAAAAAGGTTGACTAATACATTCCTATTACTGGTAAGGAGTTCTGCTTTCAGTACCAATAAAATGAGATGCAAGAGTCTTCAGGCAGAGGATGGGTTTGTGTGCTATGAAAAAATTCATCCAGTCAGTCCTTCTGAGACCCATCTGGGAAGCCAGCTTTCCTTTCCCACCGGTTTTTCTGCATAAGTTCTTTTTTATGCTGCATGCGAGCATTCTTTTTATACAAAACCATAGGACTTACTACAGGTAGTGTAGAAAAGTTACATAATATATTTACAGGACCATTTTTACAAAATTATTTCATATTTTATTTATAACCCAAATATGATTTTATATTTTTTAAGTAACTACTTATTGAAATACACCAACATCTCCAGCTTCTGGTCAATAAGAAAAGTTTCAGAAAATGTATAACATAACATATATAAAACTGTAAGATTTCTGGTTTGTAAAGCTTATTGAGAGAGATATAAATATTTTAACAATGATAAATGTCATTATATTGTATACCTAAATGAACCAATAAACCTAATTTTAAAAATATTTTTAAAAAGCTAATATGCACCCACTATAAACACTTGGTATTAATTGATTCACTAATGCAGTAAATATTTTATAACACTTACCACATACTAGACAAATGTGGCAGTAAACAGAACAAGGTAACACTGCATTTTTGAGCATCTATTTAAAAAGTTATTTTAAAAGTGTAACAGCTGACATTTTTTACTACTTGTTATATCAGACCCCATGTTAAATGGCTTATTCATCTAAATTTTTCATTTCTCCTCATAAATCTAAATTAAGTCTCATGTTTTTTAAATCACATATGAAGAAAATGTGATAGTTTGAATAATGGTTCATCAAAGATGTCCATGTACTAATCCCCAGACCCTATGAATATGTTAATTTACAGAGTAAAATGAGCCTTTGCAGATTTATTGAATTAAGGATTACGAGATGAGGAGATCATCATGGATTCCAGGAGGTTCCAATGTAAACACAAGGCCCCTTACAAAAGGCTGATAGGAGAAGCATGGTCAGTAGTAGATGCAAAGAAAGAAGTCGAGGTTAAAGTGAATCAAGGAAAGAGCTATGAGCCAAGACATGCAAGGTATTTCAAGATGAAAAAGGCAAGGAAAAGGATCGTTCCCTAGAAGGCCCAGAAGGAGCAGTAAGGGGACACATTGATAAGTGAAACTAATTTTAGACTTCTGACCCTCAAAACTTTAAGATAATAAATGTATGTTATTCCAAGCACTAAATTCATGGCAAGTCATTAAGCAGCAATAGGAAAACAGTACAAGAAAATACAATTTTTTAGGGAGTTGGGGGTGACAGTAAATCAGTGGTTCTCAACTGAGGTGCTAGCCACGTGTGGTGGTGCACACCTATAATCCCAGCACTCAGGAGACTGAGGCAGGAGGATTGCTGTGAGTTTGAGAGCACCCTGGTCTACAGAGTGTGTTCAAAGCCAGCCTGAACTACATGGTGAGATCCTGTCCCACCCCCGCCCCCAAACAGGTCAACTAAGGTGCTACCCTCCAGTGATTGATTCACAAAATCTGATGATGTAGAAATAGGTATTTGAAAATGTTTTTCATATGATTTCAATATTCACTCGCAGTTGAATAAAAGCTTTTAATAGGTACATGAAAGATCAGAATTCTTAAAGTTCATACAAGAAGAACTTCTAAGCAAAAGCTATATTTCTAGTAATTATTTGTAACTTTATTAAGTGATTAAATCTTCCTACCAACCCACAATACATATTATAACAAAATAGTTTGAATACAAACTCAAAATCACAAAAAGTTAAAACTTTTTACTTACAACCTGTGAAGGAGCTTTTACCTCAACTTACCACTTCAGAGATTATAGATGGAGGTTCTTTCCCAATAGTCTTTAAAACTTTCTGACATTTTACTGTCTGTACATACCTGAAGCTGTCATTAATATTTCTGTATGCATTTTGGTACTGAATTATGAAAAAAACTCCATCTGTGTATGTCCCTCTATATTTACCTCTGCGTATTTCAAAGTCCTTAGGAATATATTCATTTTTCATTAGCTCATTTACTTGTATTCATTCAACAAATATTATTAACTATTTAGCATTTTCAAGATTTCTCACTCACAAATACTTTGGACTTGTAGAGATATACAAACAAGACAAGTCCTCACCATCAAGAAATTAGTTCCTCTATGCTTTATCAGCAATGTTTAAACAGCTATGCCTTTTACACTATCTTCTAATTGTGTATGTCTATATCTCTTCCAAGAAGGCAAACTCATGGGCAGGGACCCAGTTATATTCATTTTTGCATTAGGAGAATTGAATATTCTTATGCATGTACTTGATTGGCTGAATTAAGATAAATGGGTAATAATGTAAATATGCCAGCAATTCACTCTATAAATCAAAATTTAAATATAATAATATGAATAAATCACATTATATTGGGAGAACTTTAGCAGACAAAGACTGTAGACTTGGCATGATCAATGCTATATGCTTGCCAACCATTTCTTTGTCCTCCTGAGCACAAATGAAGACAATATCTCCTAGCCTCTTCACATACAGGCAGAGCCAAGTAAAGCCACATGCACTCATGTAACTTGTTGCAATCCAAGCAGCATGGTGAAAAGGATGCAGGCCACTTCCATGCATGTCCACTATTCAGCCTTTAAATTTTCTTTCATCCAATTTGCCTCTTTTCTGACAAGTCTAAAGGCTAGAAGTCAAACACATCAGTGTCACAAAATGGAAAAGTTCTAGATACTTAAGTGTCTTCATGGTGACCACAAATAGAATCAATGGAAAATTCACCAAGGAGTTAATCCTAAATGGCCTAGAGAACAGTAGTACCTTCGACAGATTTGGAGAAGTTGCAGGGGAAAAGGAATAAGGGAAATGGTAGACTTGGTTTGAACATGCCCTGTGGATAGGTAAAGACAAACTAAAGAAAATGGAAGTGGAAGAGAAACAGGTTAAAGATGTTTATGTAGCTGATTTAGAAGTACCAAAGATTGACCTTGAATTCACAATTTTTATGAGTTATACTTTGAATTTCTTCTTGGGTTGAATACCAATTCCTCATCACAGACATACCTTTTACTCCAGAAAAAAAAATTGATTTTGGTTGAGTTTTGGGAAAAATAATTTGATTTCCTATTGACAAAAATAGAGTAACAATACCCCACCAGCACCATAGTTATCTCAAAGTGCTCAATACCATTCAATGTCTATGGGACCACATTAAGAAAATATTAAATTCTTGGTTCATTTCCTGTTTATTTTGTGAGAATCTGATTCCTTTTAACTGAGAAATTAGAATATAGGTTCTACTGTGAATCTCTATCAACAATGATATTTTGTTAACCAGACCATCCCTACCTAACGACCATCAAGATAAATGGTTACTTGATCTTACCTTTCTAAAAGTAGATACTTTTAGTTATAGGTAGCTTTCTGAATTCTATTGTGAAGACTGAACAGTTTCTTGTATCACAAATTTTATTTTATCTCATCTAAATATCTACTATAGCTTATTTTAGTCCTGCCCTTGAAAGAGTAGAATCAAATTGGTCCTAGTGACTTTGTCAATAAACATGGAAGAACAACATAAGTTGATAAGCATGGGATGTGTAATCAAACAGGCTGAGCCATGTATTCTCCATTAATCTTAGTGGAAATTACTTCATCTTTCTGTTCCCTCGTTGTGCCAAGTGCTCCTACACTCCTATCTCACCAGATCATATCAAAGTGAATATCAGAAATATGTTCTCATTAGTAAAATTGGTGACTTGTTCTTCATCTTCATTATCAATCAGATCCCACAGATTAATTTGTTATAAGGTATAAGATTACATAGGAGCTGGGGGAATAGCTCAGTGATAATGTATGTGTTTAGCATGGGCTAGGTCCTAGGTTAAATCTACAGCACTAAAACCAAACACAAAACAAAAGTCACAATTAGCTGAAAATTTCAGGATACTTCCCACATTTCGCATAATACGCATGATCTTCAAACATTTTCTGTCCATCCACTGCACTTCTGATATCAGCGGGAAGGTGATAGAGTCCTGCTTCTAGAGTGTTACTGAGTCAATGTCCAGTGGGTTACTGACAAAGGTCAGTAGAGTACAGAAGAGGACAAAGAGCTGGGATTGGGGGTACTCTTATTTTTTTATTTACTAGTACATATTTGGAGTACATAATATTTTATCTTTTTGTATTAATTGTTCTGCATTTCTTTACAAATAATGGTTTAATAAATGCCTGTATATGTGCCAGAATTTTTCTAGAACTTGCTTTTATTGTAACCCATTTTCAAAGTATGGGATCTCCATCCATCCATGTCAAACTTTTCCAATATTACTGTGTGGCCAATTATGTTAATGTTCTTTCACAATATTGTTTATTGTGAGTAAAACATTTCTTTGAAATACAGTTGAAGTAATTAGCTTCTAATTTCACAATCCTACTGAGAGATTATGTGCTTGTACAGTATTTCCACATAATAATAATTCAGAATGGAGAGTCAAAATTTGTTATTGCATTAAAGATCTTTTCTTGCAAGCAATTATATTATTTGTTATCAAATTCAGTATAATAGGATAAATTACATTTTCTTTTTAACAGTTAAGTAAAAAATACAGATGCCTAAATTTCCCCTTGACTGCATTCTCATTTAAATTCTAGAATCAGGCTTATAAGAAAGAATGAGACATGAACTTAATGGAATAATGACTTTTTTACTGTTATCCCCAGGGACCAGGAAATTCCCTTTATAGTAGGAAGACATTCCAAATGTATTTTAAAATAGCCTCAACTTCACTGTTTTTCTCATTATAATTCAATTATTAAACTTCAAAGATGCTTTTAGTATATCTCTAGTTTGCAATAATGCTCCAGGAAAAAGATGATTGCTAAAAAAAGTTCAAAATCTCTCTCTCTCTATATATATATATATAGATATAGATATAGATATATAGATAGATAGATATAGATATAGATAGATATAGATAGATATGTCTGTATATATATCTATGTATATCTGTATATATATCAGATATACATAGATATATAGATAGATAGATACATCTATAGAGCAAGGGCTCTCTATATATCATCATAATATATACATCATTTCCTGAAATACAAACTTCACAGAGGACTATGTTGTTCTTGCTTAACTACGTGAATATTTTACTTTTACTTTGCATTTACTTTCAAATGTATGGATCATGAAGATATTTCATTAAATATCCCCAAAATAAATACTTTTCAGATCATGAAGATATTTCAGTAATTATTCCAAAAGGTAAATACTTTTAAAGTGAAAAAATAAAACTTTATCACCTCTTTGACCATCCATGTAGTAAGGTAACCTTGTGCTAGTACATTATTTAGCTGCAAAGGTGAGGTATTTTAGTGCAGACAACCCATATTTCACCCAGAAGTAGCTGGTGAGAATTCATGATACAAATATTATTTATTGCCTATATCCTTCTGGGTATTAAAAGAAAAACACTACAGATTGATCATCCTTACTCCAGAAATCCAGAATTCACCACAATTTAAAACTTTGTTAGTGCCAACATGACACAAGTAGAAAATTCCACACTTGGTGTCAGGTAACAGGTCATATTCCAAACACAGGTGCACTAAAAATACTTTACAAAATTGCCTTCAGGATGTGTGTATAAAGCATACATGAATCAAATGCATGTTATGTTTAGACTTGGGTCCTGCCCCCAAGATAGCTCATTCTATTTACGCAAATATTCCAAAATCTGAAATCTGAAATATTTCTGGTCCCAAGCATTTCGGATATTCAATCTGTGTCTCCTTCTGAGTAGTCAAAGTCCTTTCCTATTGCAAAAGAACTTCCTGGCTGTTGTTTTCGATCTGGCAGGTGGGTATAGTTAAGTAAGAAGTCACACTCAGCCTAAAACATGGATTTAAATAATTTCTTATACTGGCTTCAGGCAACCAGCCAGAGTTCAGGAAATTGGCACTGCACAGCCAGCCAAAACAGTCTCTTTTGGTAACTGCAAGCTCTTGGGCTATTTTTCCTCCAAGAACACTGATAATCTTACCACTTACATCGCAGCAGCAGCCCCCAAGAGACTTTCTTTATCCACCTTCTTTCTTTATGCCAGTGCTCAGCATAAAAGCCTCATATTTTCTTTCCTTCTTTCTTCAACTGTAAGAACCTCAAAGACCCTAGGTCCCAAAAGGTGGAGGGGTCGGAATTTCAGGCAGAGGTAGGCTGTTTTCTCACCAATTTTTCAGCAGCACTGAAATCTTCCTCACCCATTTAATACTCACAAGATCCAACTCTCAACTCAGACCATACACAAGATCTGAAAATTCCATTTTGAAACAGAAACATTTGAGGGATAGGAAACTATCTACCTGAAGCATGAGAAGATCAAGAAGAAACTGTTTTAAGGATAACAGAGTTTACTAGCAGCAGAGTGTTTCACAATGTTTATCTTTACAATAATCCTTTGTGATAACCCCACTTCCAAAATGAAATTTAAAGATCAAAAATTAGCCCAGGATCCTTCTCTCATTCTGACTCCTCTCCTCCTCTCTCCTCTTCCTCTCCTCTCCCTCCTTCCTCTCCTTTCCTCTCTCCCCGACTCCCTCTTCATCTCCTCTTTCCCTTTATCTTTTTTCACTGTTGTCCTGTGTCCATTCCCCTTTTCAAGATTGAAGTGCAAAAAGTGGATAATTTGTAGGCATGAGTCATCTCCATTACATAATCAATACCTGATTTGGTTTGTCTGTTCTTGTCTGCCTTCACAGGGTTAAGAAACAAGTTTTATCTGTTATACAGATTTAATGCAATTTCAAACAAAATACCAATAACATTCTTCACAGAACTAGAGAGAGAAATACTAAAATTCTTACAGAACCAGGAATGGCCTAGAATAGCAAAAGCAATTGTGGGCAACAAAGACAAGAGAGGGGCCATCACAATCTCAGACTTCAAGTTTTACTACAATGCTACAGTAATTAAAACAGTATGGTAGTGGCAAAAACAAAACAAAACACAGACTTGTGGATCAGTGGAACAAAATAGAGGATACAAAAACAACTCCAGGCATACTGAGCTACCTTATCTTTGACAAAGGGGTCAATTAGTTTTGCTGGAGGAAAGATAGCCTCTTTAACAAACTGAGCAGGGGAAATTGGCTATCCACATGCCAAAGATGGAATCTAGACTCATATCTCTCACCATGCTCTAAATTAAAATTAAAATGGGTAGGGGCTGGGGATTTAGCTCAAAGGTGCCACCACCTGCCTTGCAAGCGCAAAGAACTGAGTTCGATCCCCAGTACCAAAAATAAATAAATAAATAATAAAAATAAAAATAGGTCAAAGTATTAAAACAGAAACAATACCCTGAAAGATAAAATAAGTGAAAGGTCTTAAAGACATAGGTGTAGGCAATGACTTTCTGAACAGAACCCCATTTGCATAAGAAATAATACCAAAAATTAACAAATGGGATCATATCAAATTAAGCTTCTGCACACCAAAGGAAACCACCAACAGAGTAAAAAGATAGCCTATAGAATGGGAAAAAAATTCTGCTAGCTACTCCTCAAAGGACTAACATCTAGAAAATATAATGAACTAAAAAACCTAGACCCTCTAAAGTTAAAGACCCAGTCCAAAAAATGGGCATTTGAAATGATTAGACACTTCTCAGATGAAAAAGTACAAATGGCCAATAAATACATGAAAGAAATGTTCAATATCTCTGGCTATTTGAGAAATGCAAATTTAAACAACACTGAGATTCCATTTCACTCTAGAAAGAAAAATATCATCAAGAGCCAGGGATTAAGCTCAGTCGTTCTGCTACCTGCCTTGCAAGCGCAAGGTCCTGAATTCGATCCCCAGTATCAAAAGAAAAAAAAAAAAAAGAAAGAAAGAAAAGAAAGAAACAAATGCTAGTGAGGCTGTGGGGAGAAAAAGGAACCCTCCTTCATTGTTGATGGAAATATAAACTGGTACAACCACCATGGAAACTGGTGTGGAGATTCCTCAAAAAACTAAAAGTAGAGGTTCTATTTGATTCAGCTATTTCCCTTTTAGGTATCTTCCTAAAAGAGTTAAAATCGCCATATTACAGTAATACATGCATATCCATGTTTATAGCAGCACATTTATTATAGTTAAATCTTGGAAACAGCCTATCCACCTAGCAACAGATGAATGGATAAAGAAAATGTGGTATTTATATATGATGGAATACTACTTTGCCATAAAGAGGCATATGGTTGAGATATTTATAGGTAAATAGATACACCTCGACACCATAATGTTAAATGAAATAAATCAGACACACAAGTTTAAATATCACATGGGAATTCTTATATAAGAAACACAAAGTATAAATAAAGGGCTAAATAAAAGATTGATAATAAGAAGTAGAGAAATCTTTTTTCAAATGGGAAGGGAAATAGAGGGAGAAAGGTAAGAAAGAGGAAAGGGATTTTTTAAAAATTGAAGGAAAAAATGGAAATAGAACTTTTGCAAATGTGAAGGAGAGGAAGAGTTGGCGGGATCAGGAAGGGATGTGAGGAGAAGGACACAAAAAATAAGAATTAAGATATGTTATATACATGAAGAAACTCCCCACAATAAATGCAATCATTGTGTACTCCAAACATGTACTATTAGAAAAAAATTAAAATTAAAAAACACACTTTTATGGAAAATAGAAAGAAACTAGTTTTATTTATTTCTACTATAGTACCTGGAATATTACCTGGCATAAGAGCATGTATATGCTTACAATAAATGTTTGTTGAGTAAATGAATGAAATGATAGGGAGATGAATATAACAGGAAATCTAGAAGAAGATCCCAATAATAAGAAAATGCAAATGATAGAGGTAACACTTTAAATCAGTAGAAAAGATGAATCACTGCAATGAACTGAATGCTTTTGTCCCTCCAAGATTTATGTCATGAAATCCTGACCATCAAGGTAAAACCTTTGAAAACTGAAATAGGAAGAAGTCCAGGAGACAGTGGGCAAGGAGGGTAGGGAAGTAAAAGGAAGGTAAAAACATGCAAGATATATCATGCACGTGTACCAAATACCCACAATAAATGTAAACACTGTATATCATAAACACAAACTAAAACAATATATTAAAACAACAATAACAACAACAATAATAATAATAATAATAAATGGTAAAAGGGAATTCAGAGATAAGAGAGGGAGGTGGGAGGAGATGAGAAGGGAATTTAAAAAGAATCAAAATGTGTTACATACATGCACCTACTCCCTAAGATGTAAACTTCATGTATTGCAATTATGTGTCAATAAAATACATTTTTAAAAAAGGAAAGTGATTAGGTCATGAGAGAGGAGTTCTCAAGAATGGGATTAGTGTCCTTATCAGGGATTTGGAGAAATTCCTTGCTGCTTCAGCCCTTGAGGTTACACAGGGAAAATTTCCTTAGAATGGGCTCTCACCAGACACTGAATCTGCTGATGCCTTCATCATGGACTTCTCCACTTCCAGAATTATCAGATATAAGTATATGATGTTTATAAGCCAACTACTCTAAACTAAGTATTTGTTATAGAAGTCCAAAACGACTGAAACAAGTATCAAATAATTGGGCCTAGAAAAAAATGGTCAGTCTTTGTTTTTTTTTAAAAAAAATCATTAAATCAAAATGAATTTCAGAACCAATAATTATATCCAGTAAAAATGAATCCATAAAATTTATAATACAAACCATGGGAGAAATTTTCTATTGTCATAGATTAGGGAATTCCGATTTCCATAAACCACTGCAGTTTTTCACCAATAAAATTGCATTTCCAACCAGAATTTTTAGAAATGTGGTATATGTTCATGTATATCTAGCATCTTACTTAGTTTTCTCAATGCTGATACAAAATACCTGACACTCAAAGTTAAAGGAGGAAAAGTTTAGTTGGCTCAGTCTATAGAGGTTTTAGTCCAAGGTTGCCTGGCTACAAGGCAGGGTGGCATGGCAGAGGGTCATGGCAGAGCAAAACAGTTCATGGCAGGCAGAAGGCAGAAGCTAAAAGCAACTAGCCTCTTCCTTACCCTTATATTTTATCCAGGTTACAAGACCTTAGGGCGGTAGCACTCACACCCTCAATCCTAGTGTCCTTAATTCAAGCACTGCACCATGAATCAATCCCAGTGTCACACATTCTAGATCCAGCCACCTCTGAAAAGCACCACCTATGCCTGAGGCTTTGGGAGACAGGTAGACCCAAGCTATCACATCTGGTGTATATTCATGTGTACCTGAAATAAGGAAAGAGCCAACAGATGAATGAACGCTTAAATAAAAAGGTTGAGAATTGTTTGTACAGGAGAATAGACAATTCTTCCTCTTGATTAAAGAATGGATGGGTATTCGGATAAATTTGAGAATGGATATGGGAAGCTGAAGGCATTTGTGGTAGATGAAGATAACCACAGGATGGCTAATTTTTTAAATAGATAAATAATAAAGCTCAAATTCAAATGTAATTTATGGTCCACATAGTTTCAGCTCATGGACAGTCAACAATACTAACTTTTAATTATAGATTAATTTGATTAAGGCTTTTCTCTTTGATTAAGAAACCTATTGCCTAAGGAATGATCCTCTTAATTTAGGATGGGGCTTCAGCAAACACATTCAAGCTTCTATGAGAATTATATCAAACTTATCTACTCAAAGTTAAAGGATGTCCATTTAAAAACAGACACAATTATATAGTAAAGGCTATGAATTTTAGAGAAATCATACCAGGAAGCCTTATCTTACCCTGAATACAAAGCAGCTATACAAAGTAATAATTCTGTATTATGCAAGCAAAATGATCTAGCAACTATCTTCTTTGACATTGTCCAGGATCCATGTAACAGAATTACAGGTGCTTACATTTCTTTTAGTAGAAGACTGTAATGCAGTAAAATTTATATCAAACTTCTGCACATGTTTAAACATTATGCTTTGTACCAATGGACATGTCTACTTTTTTCTAGTGAGCTAGATAACATGGATGTAAAAGACAGAGTAGCCCTAGAATATAAATTTTATACTACTTCTACTTTTGAGCAATTTTTGCTTAAAATTGTGTATGATTAGTATTTTGGTCATATTATTGGTGTGGTCAGAGGGAAGCAATTTAGAAACAGATCAGGGTTTGAAGGTTGAAGTTTAAACAAATCTATTCTTAATCCTGATATACAAATTTCCTGTAAAAATTTTGTTGGCCAAACACACTTAAATGTATATTTATTTTTTATTTGTTTGCTTTTGAGACAAAGTCTCACTATGCAGTCCAAGCTGGCCTTGAATTTGTTGTGGTCCAGCTGTTCTCCCACCTCAGCCTTCTGAGCATGGATGTTGCAGGTTTGTACCACCACACCCGGCTTATTTCTTTTTTAAAGAAAATACTCTAGAACACAAAATAGCAACTAGTTTTGAAAATACTGTTCTCAGTACAGAAAAACAAAATACGTCAGACAAATTTAGGAAAACAAATGTGAGTTTTAGGTTCTCGATATCATCAAGGCACAGTTCAAATCAAATATAAAGTAATAATAAAATAATATTAATAGCTCCTAATCATTCCATTTCTACAGTGATATAGAGACAGATACTGGCGGCTAGGGTGAGAGAACCTGGCATTTGTATCAGGCTTGGGGAGGACCATGTGAATCATGATATTTACTACAGGTATCAGAGTCAAAGCATAAAGAGGCATTTGGAATATCCATGAAATAGGTTTTAAATGTTAAGATGATATATCTCTGTATAATATCAAATGAGCAGTATAGGGTTAATTTTTTTCTTATTTCACCATAGAGTTATTTTTTAAGTAGGTTTTTTCCCCTTAGGATTCCTTTTGGAGTTTTTGTAGTCCAAAATATGTGTATTTCTCATTGCTAACAATATTATTTACCATTTACTGATTATTTTAATCCTGTCATTATGCTCACCACATGACCTCCACTCCCTGAACAATCCTCCCGCATGTCCTATGATATAGGTACTGTTATTTCCCACTTACAGGTGAGCAAACAGAGGTTTAGATAATGTATACCTGGGCAAGTTCATACTCCCTAGTAGGTGGCCTTTTTTAAACAATCTACATTGAAAATGGCCTTCAGAAAATTCGGGCAAGCCAAAGACACTTCCAGATATATGGTACTCTACCTGAGCCCTGTTCTCCTTTATTTTATTTTGCTTCTATTTTATTTTATTTTATTTTATTTTTGGTACTGGGGATTGAACTTGGTAGCTTGCACTTGCAAGGCAGTTGGTGGAACCACTGAGATAAATCCCCAGTCCTTGCTTCTATTTTAATTGTGGTGTAATCTCTTAGCTTTGGCCCATTTATGGGCTCCATTTTCTTGAAATTTCCTACTATCTGCCATTTGATCCTATGACACCATCTTACTCATTTTTCTAAGTGAGTTTTTTTTTCCTAAGTGACTTTTAAAGCCTTCAAGTATTTGCACACATCTTCTGTCCCTTTGTGGTCTAGAGTTTTATACTCTCCTCTGAAATATGAATATTCTGATTCTCTACAGGTGCAAAAGTTTAAATTCTAATATTGTTAGGAGTTGGCCTGTACAAGAGTAGAACATTTACCTAGATTTATTATTCAGTTTTAGAATCTGAACAAATGAAATTCTTTTGTACTTTAACCTATTTTTGTATTAGCTTTAAAAGTCCCTAGGGTTGCTTATGAGCTCTGGGTCACAGGATTCCAAGAGCAGCCATTTCTTAAATGATATTAGTAAAGAGGTCTTTGACATTTTCTCTCTTGCTTTTCCTAAAATGGGAAGAATGAGGTACTGAAAGAAATGAAGAGTTATAGGAAGGTGATCAATCCTCAGACTGCTTAAAATGGGGGACTGAGGGGGTTAAAGAAAGACAATAGAGATATGCGTAATTTCAAAGTACATGGAGGGCCAGGAGGTCAGGGCTTCAGAGTGGGCAAGGACAAAGACACTCCCAGCTTGCCACTGTTCATTGGGTGCACACAATAACTGGAGGGAGCATCAGGTGCCTCAGTGGGCCACGGTAATTCTATGTTGATGAGGATTTTAGGTTGACGAGTAGAGTAAGGAGTTTTCTTAAAATAGTAGGTGGGACAAGATAGCAGGCTAATAAAGAATTTGTCCTTCCCTCAGGTAAAACCTTTCTCTTTTTTTATTACTACGTTCTCAAAGAACCAGGATGTCTTCAGCTGTACACTTACCCTTGAGTGTCACAGTAACACAAGACCACTGAGGCCTCAACTTGTGACCAGAGGCACAGGGAGTTATGTTTCCACGTGCCATAACCAGCTTTCGGGAAAGATGACATTGGGCCTCACACAGCTATTGTCATACTTTAATTATGAAATGATTTTCCCAAAAAATTATGTAGAATGGCTCTCAACAAAGAGTAGAGACTTAAAGCCGACACTGGTAAGCCTTGTCTGGAAACAGAAAAAGGATTATAAACTGTTCAATACAGATTTTGGCCAAAAATCATTACAACCCAAAAGAAGCAGCTTCCACAGACACTTTCAAATGAATTATAAAGGACCAAATCAGGAGGAATAGTTTCTGGGCTTTGTTTTCCTGGCAACTTAGACAGAGCATGGTCTCTGCTTAGACGCAGGGTGAAGAACACTGTCACAGTGTTACTGTTCCGGTCTCCTAGTCCCCCAGACTGCATGCTTTACATACTGTATCTTCTTTTAGCTCCTGAGGTAGATACTATTAATATCTCCATGATACATATACACAAAAACATGGAGAGATTAAGGAACTTTCAGAGAGGGTTTTCAACCTCAGCGTAGGTCCACTGAATGCTATATTTCATGTTTTTTTCACTATGCCATAATATGTAAGTGGGGGAAAAAAATAAATCAAGGACACTCACCATGTCAGCCCCTCTGCTCTGCACAGCTGCCTTACTTCTCCATTAACCACACTCTGTCTTGTATTTTCATTCCAGTCTTATTTTCATAACTGTATTTTTTTGTTTGTTTGTTTTTGGTTCCAGGGATTGAACTAGGGCCCTTGCGCTTGTGAGGCTGGCAATGGAACTACTGAGCTAAATCCCCAGCCCTCATAACTGCATTTTTAGCTCCTTGCAATGAGAAATTTTATCTTGTACAATGCTGCACCGAATTAGGAGGAACTCAATGAGCATTTATTGAATAGGAGAACAAATGAATGAACATATTTTGCTTTCCTGATCCACAGGGACTCTACCTCCTACTACACCAACTCTAAATTCCTTGGATTTAATATTCAATAATCATGAAAATGCTGATCAACAATAGATGGCTGCAAATAATAATAGCAAATCTGTATATTGTACCCTTTATAAGCACCAATAAACTTCATACTCACAATGACAACTGGTAACTGATAAAGAGCACAATCAGAATTTAAATTCTAGTGATCTCATCCCTAAATCTGTGCATTACACTCACTCTTATACTCTCGAGTTCCCAGTTCTGAACACAGACACCCTCTGTCAGTCAGACTGGCTCCCTTTATGGGGCTCCCACTTTCTCAAATCATTCCTGATTTTGCTACACCCACTTCAAGGGTCTTCTTTCCCTCCTTGTTAATTTTTTTTGCTTTGTTGAGACAGGGCCTCACTATGTAGTTGAGACTGACCTGGAAGTCACTAGGTAGCCCAGGCTGTTCTTGAACTCATAGAGATCCTCCTGCCTCAGCCTCCCAAGTACTGGGATTACAGGTATGTACCACCATGCCAGTTTTTCATATCATTTTAACATGGCTGGTTCAATATTCAGAAACATATTTGTTCATATATATTTCAAAAGATGAATCTAACTTTACTGTGCAGAAAAATAATAGACACCAACTTAACCAAGTATAGCTCAAACTAACCTCGCCAAGAATGGAACAGGCAAAAAGGATACTACAATGTGGTATAACTAAAGGGACACCACATTATTCACGCACAGATTTTGCCACTAGGAAAGTTACTTTTACAGAATAGATGGATTTTTCCTCTTCAAACTAACATGGTAAAAAGAGAAAAAATGAAAACCAAAAATGAAACAACAGCAAAAAGGAACTGCTCCAAGTTAAAGAATACCAGAGACATGATGACACTGTAATGTGAGGGGTAAGCATATACAGCTCAGTGTAACAGCGCTTGTCAAATATGTACAAGGCCCTGGGTGTGATCTCCAGCACCAGATTAAAAAAAATTAAAGTTCCTGGGTAATTGATTTCTTTGTAATGAAAGAATATTATTGGGACATTGTTGAAACTGGAATGTAGAATGTAAATTAATTAAGAATCATGTCATTAAGAGTTTGATAACTCTACTGTGGTTATTAAGAGAACTCCTTTGTTCTGAGGAAATAAATACTAGAGGGAAGGGAGCATGATATATTCAACCTATTCTCAAATTTTTCAGAAAAAAATAATTTATGCGGCCAACAGTGCAAAATGTTAACATTTGAAAATCTGAGTAAAAAAGGTAAATGGGAGTTAGTCTATACGATATCTGCAACTTTCTCCACAGATTAGGATATTTCTAAAGTCTGACGAAATATTGATAATATGAGTCTAAAGCATTCAAATTAACATTTAGTTTTGAAAAAGTACAAAAGTATCTTTAAGAAGAGATAAAGGTGCAAAATAATAAGGTTACATGTCAAAAGGAACATTCATTCAAAACTTTTAATGCAAAAAAAGGTATGGAAAGTATCCCAAACAAAAAGTGTTTTCACACTGGAAAAGGTTTATATATGAATGATGTATAAAAAGTAGCAAGACAAATCACTAAAATTGTTTTATATCTTTTTATATAGGTGTATATGTGAGAAACTTTCTACATAAATCATTATTCACTTCCTCTGAAACTAGAAGATTTAGAATTTCTTACATGGCCATATTTCCTACAGTCTTGAGAGAAATCATGCCTCTCTCATCTACAGGGGCACCCCTGGCCTGACCTACTCAGTCTAGAAACACAGTCACCAACAAGTCAGTTAAGTCCAAAATAATGCCCTCCACAATTCTCCCCCAGCACCACGTACTTTGAAATATCATTATGGAGGCCAATTATTTGAATGGGAAAAAATCCTGATTTATGTCTATGATTAGAAAAGGTCACATTAGGGGCCAGGGATTTGGCTCAGTGGTTCCACTGCCAACCTCCCAAGCACAAGGGCCTGAGTTCGATCCCCAGCACAAAAAAAGAAAGGTCACATTAAAAGTGACCATTCCCTGAAAGGACTGAGGACTGTGAGTTTGTAAGTGGAGAATAAAAACAGATAACATTCCAATGATGAATGTCATGTATATCTAAAATGTACCGATAAAATTAATTAAAAACAAACAAACATCCTGAGTTCACACTGTGCTATGGTTTTACATGAACCATATCATTACTTAAAGCAACTTAGGAGGGATTCGTGGTTCTCGCATTTTATAAGGTTCACCTGGAAGACTTGTTAACTGCATAAAATACTGTACCTCATCATCAGATATTCTGATCAACAAGCAGCATTGCTGATAATGATTTTCAGGCCACACTAACATATGCTGATGTGGTCCATATTATTATCCTCATTTTTCAGAGGCTTAGCAAAACTACACAGCAGATGATTCCTATGTGATAATATGAAATATGATTTGGTCTTTGTCCCTGATTCCATCACAGAGTTCCTAAAATGCTTCGAATTTCCTGATAGGATGTATATTTTGTTATTCACAACAAGCCCCTGTCACACAAGGTAGGGCCCCAGATAAACCAGAATAAAGTTGTCTCCACAGATATACTAGTGATTAGAGGATTAAAGAATTGGGACTTTCAGCCCACTAAGCTCTCTAAAAACAAGGATATTTGATGACCTTCCAGGTAACAAATTTTGTGGACCCGCTAGGAGGGCATGGAGCAGAGTGGGTATAGAAGCTCTCTGCTACCCTCCCTAATGTCTTATCCATTTCTTTCATATGGCTGTTCCTTCACCATATCTTTTATAAGAAACTGGTAAATGTGTTTCCTTGGATCTATGAGCCATTCTAGGAAATTATATAAGAGAGGGGGTGGATCCTGGGTACCCTGCTTTAGAGCTAGGTGGTTGACCAGACGCACAGGGCACAACCTGGGACTCAGAAATGGCCTCTGAAGTACAGGCAGGCCTATGCAACTGAGTCCTTGGCTGAGGGACCTGACAAAGCACGATGACTGCTGGAAAACTGCTTGGTAGGTGGGCAAACACACCCACACATTTCTGGGACCCAAAGTGATACAGGGTGTTGAGTATGAATAAAGAGAAAAAAGTTTTGGTGTTTCCTTTATGGATCTTTAATGCACCGTAGGAGCAAGTTATGAGATCACTTAGTTGTCACCTTCCGAGACAAAGACTTTGTTCCTATGAAGCTGGTAATTAGCCTGGTACAGACTACAGGGTAGAGGTAAGGATGACAGGCCAGCAAATCCAGAATTCTAGCAAGAGCAAGGGGATTCTGTGCTTCGAGTCAACCAATGCTATTCACATTCTTCCATTTAGAATAAAAACTTTCCTTTTAAAACTTATGTCCTACATTAAACTATTTTTAACACAAAATAATCTTCCACTTTTACCATTTCAGATGGTTGGTAACTGTCCTTTAATAGTAGAACAGCTTCATAAGTTAAAGGCCCAGGCATTTAGCTCAGTGATGCTGTCCCCTGCCTCTCAAGGGCAAGGTTCTGAGTTCAATCCCCGGCACCTAAATAAATAAGTAATGAAGAGCTCAAGAACCTTACGATATTTTCTATTGCAAAAAACAAAACAAAAAGTCTAGCAACTCAGGTTTCGTTTAAATGAAGTGCATATCATTAAACACTACCGGTGATTTGCATAGAAAGGAAATGGCAAGATACGAATTCAAGTAGTACTGGAGAACTGAGCTCAAGTTAAGTATTTTTGTCTATAAAACATTCAGATTTTTCTTTTCGGTAAGTCATCACCAATTTGTACAAGACAACATGAGAACAATTCTTCGAAAATAGTGTCTATGTAGAAGGCTATATGAACTCAACTTCCAATGTTACAAAAGAAACTTCAAGTGGAGTTTTGCGGTGAGGTGTCTGGGCGCACCTCGGGGATCTCTACCTTTCACCGGGTTCTCTGGGCGGCTCTGAACCCTTGAAGGTCGCCGTCTGCAGGGACCGCGGCGGCCCCGCCCCCGGGTAGCGCGGCGGAGGATCGGAGGCGG
>NW_022900928.1:110399394-110407865 GCF_012274545.1 Fukomys damarensis | reverse complement strand
GCGGTGCAGCGACAGTTTGGCGGCGACCTTTGTCCCACTTAGGGCTGCGCTGCGGCAGCCGAGGGCCAGGGACCTCTGGAGAGGGCAGAGGGTGCGGCCAGTCCCCCGGAAGACTGGCCCAGCGCGCGGAGCCTTGCCAGGCTGAACTGGACAGGAACCTACCCGACAAGATGAGCCTTACGTTTTGTTAGCAAATCCTCCAAAGCAATTAACGCTGAGGGATTAGTGAGACCGTCTCAGTAGCTCAGTGATTATTAAAATGGGTTTATAGTGAGATCAGAAGTTCAGATAGCAAGAGGCATGAAATCCATTCATTGGGTAAACGAACTGGAAGCACGAAAGACTCGTACTTAATTAGGATGACAGGACAGGTACATGAGCTAATTAGCACATTGTTACAGAATACAATAAGGTGCTGTGAGACCTGCAAAACACTAATGTTTACCCTGGGCTGGTTTGGGTAGGCTTCACGGAGGAGGTAGCTTTTTCATGATACACTCGTTTTTCTAAATTCTTCCCTGGGACATCATTAAGACACTGATCTTCCATTTTTTTGGTAACGGGACTTCTTTATGCTCTTAGAATTAGAGAAGCTCAAAGATGGGTTAGTTATTTTGGTTCAAGTATGAGAAGAAAAATCTGCCCTCACAAAGAGAGTATCAGAAAAGGAAAAAACCCAAAGGACTGACCCTCTGAATAGGTTAGGAGTTATAATTTTATTTTAACAAGATTCTTAAGTTTTTATGTGCATATGGATCATGTAGGGAGCTTGTTAAAATGCAGATTCTAATTCCTTTAAGGTCTGGAGCAAGGCTTGAGCTTGTGTATCAATAACCAGCACTCAGGTATTGAGGGATGAAGTGATTATTTCCTTTTCTAAAATGTAAAATAGGCTTACAAAAAATTAGAATTTGGCCTCTAACATCAATAATTTAATCCCTGGGGGAGGAGAGCAGCTTCTTGGTTCCAACAAACTTGCTGTCATGTGTTTTGATATCTTCCCTCTACAGACTGTCTTGACCACCTTTAACTTCTAAAGTCTTTATTATTTTTGCATTTCTTTCACCTTCCTGGGTCTTCGTGTATTTTACTTAGAAATATTACCAATATTTCCCTTAAATTTAAAATAAAATTTAATAAAAATGAAATAAAATTTAAAATCCAGGCAGACTTGCCTGTAACCTCTGGCTTTATTTACTCATTATATTAAATGACTCTGTGTCTTAGAGCCCCAGTTTCCTAGCCTTGGTGTATTTTCATCCCAGAGGAAAAAAGTCCCACATATGCGAAATCTATGTGGACAGCTATGTGTTTTACAGTTTTATTTCTACTAACAAAAAGTTGGAGCCAGTCACTTCAATTACAGAGATAAAGTAAGTTTTAGTTTATACTATGCAATGTGACAGTTGAAGAGGTCCCCCTCTTATCATCTATTTTTATCTGTTTTTACTCATTCCACTCCAGACACATTTGGACACCATACAGACTTACACCCTTTGCTCTAGTTGTTCTTTTGCCCTAATTCTTTTATTCTAGAAATGTGCTAAGCTTTGACCTTCAAATAGATCTCATCGTTAGATCTCGCCTTTGCTTCAACCCACCTTAACTACACTGTTTCTGTACTGCAGCCTCTGTCCCTGCCTTACCCCAGATACACCCTCCTGATCCCTTCCCTGCTTTGCTTTTACTGTACCGCTTACTGCCTCTGATACAGAATTTGCTTATTTTCCTGAGTTTTTCATTGTTATTCAGTCTCCCCTTGTTAGAATGTAAGCTTTAAGACCAGAAACTTTGGTTCACTCTTGTATCCTGAAACTACATCAGTGCTTGGCATAGAATAGGTACTTTGTATTTGTTAACTAAAAGGATAAGCCATTTAAAACTATGATTTATATGATAGGGAGTAGTAATTAGAAAAATGTTTATCAAGGTAAAAGGCAGGCCAAGTATGAAAAGTGTAGTGTTGAATGTTCACAGTTAAGTGTTACCAGGGAATGGCAGGTAGCTTAGTGTAGAACACTTGCCTCACATATATGATGCCAAGGCTTGATTTTCAGCACTGGAAACAGAAAAAAAAAGTCATCTCACTGTGCCTGCATCACAAGTGCAACATCCTTAGTATACAAAAAGAAAAACAACTAAAAGCTGTATGTTTAGATGGCTTATGACTTAAGGAAAGAGTCTGTGAAGTCTAAGATCAAAGTGCTAATTGATTCAGTTCTTGGTAGGGTCTGTCTTGGGCTGGCTTCTCACTGTCCTTAAATAGCCTTTGCTTGAGGAAAAGAGAATCTTCCTCTACATAATGGGCTAGCAACCATACCAGGTTAAGACCCCACCCTTTTTACCTCATGTAACTGTATTTCCAAATCAGCCCTATTGGATGCTAAGACTTCAACATATGACTCTTAAGGGGTATTAAGTAAAGGTACAAAAATCAAACAAGAACAAAAGAATTAATTTTAAGGAAAAAAATGATTGAAACAAATGTTAACAAACAAGACTGATTGATGAGTATAGTAAGCTGAATTATTGTAGTTGCTAATTAGACAGACCTTAGACCTTTCTCTTCTCTCTCTCCTCTCTTCCTCTCTTTCTCTTCAGTACTAAGGATTGAACCTTGCCTTTTTACACTGATCTACATCTCCAACCCTTTTTAATTTCTACTTTGAGACAGAGTTTCGCAAAGTTCCCGTACTGGACTGAAACTTCTGAGCCTTCAACCTCAGCCTTCAGAGCACTGGGAATGCACACTAAGGAGAAACATGTCTTAACGTTTAGTTAAAAAAAAAAAAACTCTGAAAAGGCCAGGCATGGCATGGTGGTATGTGCCTATTAATTCTATCATCCTGAGACCTCTCAGATTTGGAGATTCACAGGTTCCCACCCAGCCCAGGCAACTTCAGATCACTGGGGATGTAGCTGAGTATAAAATCCCTGAATTCAACCCCCAATACCACAAAGAACAAAACAAAACAAACAACCAAAACAAACTTGAGTCTGTTGTGATTAATGTAGGTCTTTTCCAAACAATGACTTAAGAGAAAAAGCATGGGTCAACTAAGGAAGAGAGAAACCTAAATTAAGATTTAATGCAAAACAAAAAAATGTGGTTTGGCAGTTTATGAATATATGATAACATAAACTAGATGTGATTTTGAAAGTGGTTAAAGAAACATAGATTTTCAAAATTTTTTTAAAAAACAAGACCATTGAACTACAAGAACTGCTGATCAGTCTCATTTTAAGCATAGTGTTTGTGACAGGGGCTCTTGCAGGAAAGAGGAAGCTGGGGAGGACAGATAACAGTCACTTCTTGAAGATCTTGAATAACTCTATATAAATCCACATAGAGATTGATGGGGAATTTGATTTCCACCTAGATTGGCTTTGTAATGTGGAAATGTCATCAACAGTTTACATTATATACACTTGCTGTTTAAAATTATGTGATCGTGTATAAAATATTAAATGTAGAGAATTTGCATTATTTTTAACATTGTATATGACATGAAAGTTGTGAGTATTCTTCTATGGTACTGTTTGACTTTTACATAATTTAATCTGTCATATGACAGCACTATATTCACCTCAGCTCATCTGAGATTAGTTTTAAGCATTATCCTTCTTATAGAATTACAAGTGCAAACTGAGGTGAATAATGATTAAGTATTTAATTCCAGAAAAGTGAGGAAGAGCCTATCAAAAGTAGTAATGTTTAAAGTATCTCTAGGAAAGCCATCAAGGTTCTATGTTGTTTGGTCACAGAGTAATAATTCATTTGATTTTCTTAATGCATTTTTCTTAAAGGTGTTCTCATTCTGGAGGGGAAGCACGTCTAGAAAGTTCTTCTGCTAAAAGATTAACAGATATAGGAATTAGAAGAATCTTTTCTTCAGAGCATGACATTTTCCGGGAAAGTGTAAGGAAGTTTTTTCAAGAAGAAGTGGTTCCTAATCATGCAGAGTAAGTAATACACGTTCCTTTGATGAATACAAAGAACCATAAAGTGCTGCATACTGGACAGAAAAAGTACTGTTCAGTTTTTATTAACATTTTCTACTGCTTTTCACCATAATAGTGTAAGATTGTTGGGTTCTTAAGTGAATTCTTAGCTTTTTATGTGAGTTGTTCTTTCGCTTTTTGTTTTTTGAGTAAGGGCCTATGTTACCCAGGCTGGTATTGAACTCCTGGGCTCAAGCAGTCTTCCTTCCTCAACCTCCCAAGCAGCTGGTACTCCAGGCTTACATCACACCTACCCATTTTAAGTGATTTTAAAATGTATAATTAAAAAATGGAAAAATTTGAAAATGTACAATTTAATGTAAGGATAATATTTTTGAAAACTGTGGTTAAGTGGCAACAAACTACTAGTCCATTCCATGTTTTTCTGTTTTATGAATGAATTAAAATATGTGAAAGGCCAGCATAGTGCAAATCATAGTAGGTGATTGGCCACCTATAAGTACTTTACTACTAGATGTTTCTTGATTAATCACTGATTACTTTATTGATGAAAACTATCATTTCTACTGAATCTTTCTTGTTTCCAAGATTTACTCAAGTATAATACAGTGCTTTACATTTTTATTTAAAAACATTTATAAGAGTTTTTGTGTTTTATTTTATTTTGTTTTGAGGCAGGGTGTTGCTATGTAACACAGGCTGGACTTGAACTCAGTATGTAGCCCCGGCTGGCTTCAAACTCAAGATCATCTTGCTTCAGTCTCACCAGTGCTGGAAGTGTAGTTGTGGTCCATGGGCTATTAGGGTTTTAGTATTTTTATTGGTTAGAATAACTAAAATTAGCTAAAGTCTGAAGCTATGACTAATCTTTGGAGATGAACAACTAGCTTCTTAAATGTAAGAGAAGTGTAGTGTGTTTTCTTCTAGGAGAATCTTATTTTTGTTTTCAGTGCTTTTTTTTTTTTTTTTTTTTTTTTTAAAAAATTTTGGAGGATTTTTTTTGTTTTTAGTGTTTTTTTTTTTTTTTTTTTTTTGATACAGGGTGTCACTTTATAGTTCATGCTGGCCCTGAACTCACTATGTAGCCCAAGCTAGCTTCAAACTTGGAGCAATCCTCCTGCCTCTGCCTCCAATTGCTGGGATTATAGGCATGTGCTACCCTGCCCAGCAAATCACCTCCCGCCATCCCAGACCGGGGATTGAACTCAGGACCTTGCACTTGCCAGGCAGGCATGGCACCGCTGGGCTACATCCCCGGCCCTTCACTGCTTTTCAGTTTTGTTTCAGTAATACTGTTGAAAGGCCCTGAAGTAAATAAAGTTGAAACATTTTGAATCAATACTAAAAATATTTCCAAAGCTACATTAGGTGATAATTACATACATCAAAATACCCATGATAATCAAAACCTTTCTTCTAACATTTCTTGTATCTGTATCTACCTTTAATCAGTAACTTCAACTACCATGCTTCTTAATGACTGGATCTACACCTTTAAAATTCAAAAATTTTTAGATTCTTTCACTATTTCTAATTGCCATCTACTCCTCCTTGTGCTGTTTTCATTTTTAAAGGAGAAAAGTTGGGCCTAGAGTTTTGACTTAGGTGGACACATTGCTTAACTTGCATGCTTGAGGTGTGTGGGTTTGGTCCAAGCACGAAGAATGAGGAACACAGACTTTTCAGAAATTGCAGGTGCTCCTGCACTCCTGTTGCTCCTTTTTAGTGGAGTGAGGTTGTTTGCTCTTTTTAGATTTGATAAGCTTTTCCTGTTAGTTCAGTATTTTAAGAAAATATGCAGAGGAGAATTTTCTTTACAAATTGACCAAATTCCCTTGACTGTGACACAGCAAATCTTGTAACCTAAGGAGAACCGACTGAGTGAAACTACAGCCATGGGTATCAATGGGTATGACTTCCAGCTCTGATAAATAGGGAAAGAGGCAGAAAATGGCAAATAGAAGTATGGAAGAGAAAAAGAAATAATGGAAAACTCAGATACAAATAGAAGGATATGGCAGTTAACCTTATGTTAAGGATGCTTTCCTGAACAAAATCATTTACAAATTCAGAGTGTGGTCATTTAAATAATTTGAAAGAAATTATTTTATTTTAAAATATTTGTTATCTGCAGATGGGAGAAAGCTGGAGAAGTGAGTAGAGAGCTTTGGGAAAAAGCTGGAAAACAAGGACTGCTCGGTGTCAACATTGCAGAACGTCACGGTGGGATTGGTGGTGACTTGTTCTCAGCAGCTGTTGTTTGGGAGGAGCAGTAAGTATGGAGACATTGAAGCTCAGTCTGGAGTTCACTTTTCTGAAGTGATAATTGAAATGCTTTCTAAATGTCCTGGGATGATTAAAAATTCAGTATAAAATGTGAATGATTATACCACTCACATATTCTTGGGCGTTTTTTGAATGTGAGAAGGAAAGCAAATCCTTTTTTAAATTGTTGAAGTAGGAGCTGTTTAAAATTAAGGAGAGAACCTCATTTTTGGAAGGCTTACATGGTATTTTCTTTTTTAAAATAGTTGAAAGGGAACAGCAGAATGGAAAAATATTTCCAACAAACATACTAAAGTTTAATGTATAAGGAACAAATAAAGGTGACAATTAAAAATGGGCAAAAATTTTGAAGTAACATTTTATATAAAAAGAAGTGCAATTAGTTTTTTTAAATGAAAAAGTACTGCCTTACTGTCCATCAAATATAAATTAAATTGACTTGTAGGTATCATTTTGTGTATCTACAAAATTAGTGAAACTGACAAATCCTAATACCCAGTGTTGACAGGATTGTGGTATTATAGTGAAAGTGGCATTGTCATACACTTTGGTGGCATTGCAGATTAGAAAAATAAATATTTTGGAGGATTAAAAATGTGACTATGTAGATATATGAAAAATGAAAATGTTACTGCTCTTTGATATTTTAGGGAGTTTATCCTAAAAAGGCAATTGAATAGGAAAAATAAATGCTGTGTTCAGAAATCATTGTCATGTTAAATCATACTCCCCCAAATTTTGAAGCAATCTAAATATCCAGCAGTGGGAGAATAAAAAAATTATGGGACACAAACAGTTTGGAATATTTTGTAGCTATTTAAGGTTATAATTGTAAAAATCTATGTAAGAAAGAGAATTTTATTATGTCATAATTTAAGAAAACAGCAAGGTACAAAATTTATAATCTAACTGCATCTATATTAGAACGCAGTGGTACCTCGGTTCATTGACAAATTATTCTATGATTTTGGAAAAGATGGCCATGTTTGTGTGGGAAAGATGGCTTCAATTGTGTTTGTTGCTCTATGCAAGTTTGCAAACAAAAACAAAATTATGTCAAATGTTTTTCCTTATGAACCAAATTGATTGTTTTTTTGTTTTGATTTGGTTCTTTTTTGGGGGTGTTGGTGGTTTTTTGTTTTTCTTTTTTTTTTTTTTGGTTTTTTGATATAGGGTCTCAATAGGTAGTTGAGACTGACCAGGAACTCACTATGTAGCCCAGGCTGGTTTTGAACTCATAGCAATCCTCCTGCCTCAGCCTCCCGAGTGCTGGGATTGTAGGTGTGCCCCACCATACCCAGCTTCCAAATTGATTGTTTTCAAATAAAGTGTTCATGAACTGAGGTATCACTGTATATCTAAAGTTAGTTGACTATAAATAAAAACAGTTGGTGTTTTAGGGTAATATAATTCTAGAGGCTCAGCATTTTACCTCTTAATCCATTAAATGTGTATTTGCTAAGCTGTTAGAGCACTATTATCATAGAACGGGCAACTAAAAGATTAGTAAAAGCAGAGAGAAAACACTAAGGACGTAAGTTTATGAGGAGGTAGGTTATAACCCCGTATGATAAATCTTTAATGGTTTGTTGTTATATTAGTCATTTTGATTAAAAATTAAAGAAATTAAAAACAGCACAGTAAGTATCTTATGTTTTAAATTTTCTTCCTTTTTTCTAAGATCCTACGTAAATTGTTCAGGTCCAGGTTTCAGTCTTCATTCAGATATTGTCATGCCCTATATTGCAAATTATGGCTCAGAAGAACAGATTAAGCGCTTCATCCCTCAGATGACTGCAGGCAAATGTATTGGTGCTATAGCAATGACAGAGCCTGGAGCTGGGAGGTAAGTCAAGATTCAGTTGGTTTTACTGAAAACCTTCATGTTAAAATCAGGAACAAGACAAGGATGCCCACTATCACCACTTCTCTTCAATATAGTTCTGGAAACATTAGCCACAGCAATTAGACAAGAGAAAGAAATTAAAGCAATAAAGATAGGAAAGGAAGAAGTTAAACTATCATTATTTGCTGATGATATGATACTCTACATTGAAGATCCAAAAAACTCCACCAAAAAACTTCTAGACTTAATTGACAGATTCAGTAAAGTATCTGGATACAAGGTGAATACCCAAAAATCAATAGCCTTTCTATACACAAATAACAGACAGACGGAAAGAGAAATAAGGGAAAAAATTCCTTTTACAATAGCATCCAAA
>NW_022900928.1:110390175-110397698 GCF_012274545.1 Fukomys damarensis | reverse complement strand
GAAGGGAGGGCAGAGGTATGGGGAAAAAAATGAGAATCAAGACTTGCCATGTAAAGGTACATGATCCCAACAATGAATGTAACTGTACTGTATCCCTAAATGTACCAATAAACTCAATTAAAAAAAAAAAAGATTCAGTTGGTTTTAACTCAGGGAAGCAGCACCGTAATATTAAACATTTTCTTAGTACTCTCAGCTTTCCATATCTATGGGTTCTGCATCTGTGCTTCAACAGCCTCAGGTCAGAAGGACTCAGAAAAATATTCCTTCTGTACTGAACAAATACAGACTTTTTTCCTTGTCATTATTCCCTAAATAGTACAATATAGCAGTTATTTACATCATATTTAAACTGTATTAGTTATTATAAGTAATCTAGAGATGATTTACAGATTTACAGGAAGATATACATGTTATATTCAACTAGTACACCATTATATATGGTACCTAAGCATCTATGGATTTTGTTATTGCAAGAAATTCTAAAACCAATACCCCAGGGATCCTAGTATACCTGGAACTGAACTTTCTATCTGTAAGTCTCTGAGCTCTGTGCTGAGAGCAAGACAAAGATGAACACAACATAATTCACTACCTCAAGAATTCAAAACTCCAGTAGGAAATAAGACATTTTTATATACAAATAATATTAAAGCAGGTTGTAATATATATTGCGTTTGAGATATTACTATACTATTTTGCAAATAAAATGGTAAGATAGGAATTGAATGTTCAGCATGATGATTTTTGAAGTGGGGTGAGCTTTGCATTGGAAATGTTGAACAGGCTGTTAAAAATGTATATTTAGAACACAAGACAGCCTGATGTGGCAGATTTTAAAAGGAAGAAAATACCAGAATGGAGGAAAGCTATGAATAAAGAAAAGTATTAAAGTGCTAAGAAATTGTGCTGATAAATAAGGAAAAAAATGTGTTAAGAGGGCAATAGAGAAGGTGCGACATGGTTCATTGTGCCTTCCCTTAAAGATAGGTTGCCCACTCTATGGCTATAATTGCTTCTGATAATCCCAGAGCTTCACTGTCTTCCCATGTACTTAGGAGACTTCAGTATGTGTAATTATGTGTATTTGTGTGATACTTTGACATTCTGTAAATGCTTTCACATGGACGTTCTTATTTGGCTATCATAATAATCTATATGAACTGTAGAGGTGTTATGTTCCCTATGTTAGGAGTAAACAGAAAATAAGAAATTAAGTGTATTTAGCAAGTTCATAGAGTGAACTTATGACCCATGTTTGAGCTAGTGTGTCTGACACCAGTTGCACAATCTTGGGCAAAATTCTCTGATCCTCAAAACTTGTATCAGTGACATTCAGATAATAATTAATAAGAAGACTGTTATTGTGAGAATCTAAAGTTTTGCCACTGCTGAGCATTAAAGCATTTTCACTATTTCAAATTTACCATGCAGAAATGTAAGAAAAAAATCCACAAACTGAGTCATTACATTTATTACCTTTATATGTCCCTGTGAATAATTTTTAATAAACCATGTATAGATTTTTAGTAACTGATACTTTATACTGTACCTATTAATTGATAAAAATTATAATTGTAGGATACAGCAGTGTTTAGCTTTAAAATGTCTACTGTTGGCATTGTCCTTCTGATAATTGGCAAGTTACAGATTGATTCATAAATCTCTTCCATTTAACCTGTCTTTTAGATAGGTTCTGTATTTAGGTAATTTCCTACTGATACTTACACATGATGTTTGAAGTGATTAGATGTGCAATGGTTAAGTTTTGAATTATATTTTTAATATCTTGATGTGCTGAATATCCCTACAATGATATCTTCTAGGTTCATTGAATTGGTAAGAGGACTCATAAAACTCAGTATTTATCATACCTGTGGCTGTGATTTATTACAGTGAAAAGACACAAAGCATAATCCACAGAAGGAAGGCTCCAAGTGATATCCATAGAAAATGAGAAGCAGTTTTTTAGTTTTCTCCCTAGTAAGTCACACAGGACATGCTTAGTTTTGTCAGCAACAGGTTGTAATTGCATGTTGAGATAATGTCTACAAGGATATGTTTCATTAACAACTCAGGCCCAGGACAGCTTTATAATCAGGCCTTTCTAAAATTAGCAGTCTCCTACTTGCTTTATTATCTCTTTTCTATTTACTTGGCATTTTTAATTATGTAATTCATTAAATGTTTATGGAATTCTTGTTATGTAAATAGCAGTATGTTAGGCAAGGGGCATGTAGTCATATATTTGCCATATTCTCAGAAAGTTTGAGAGATAAGTGGGCAAGATGAAATCTTTACTGAAATTTAAGGTAAACACTCATAAACAAATACAGTAGTTTACTATGGCTTTTGTGACTAATTACCACAAAGTTCATGGCATAAAACAACAAATTTAATTTGAAGGCCATAAATTCATAAACATTATCACTGAGCCCAAATCAAAGTATCAGTAAGGTCAGGCTCCCTCCTGAGGATATAGAGAAGAATCAACACCTTGCCTATTCCATCTCCTGGTGTCTAGAGCATTTCTTGGCTTAGTCCCTCTGTGTCAGATAACCTTTTCCTTTCCTACATATGGAATCTACCTCTACCTTTTTTCCCCTAAGGGCATTTGTGATTATATTTATGTCTCATCCAGATAATTCATGGTGTCTTCCTCATTTCAACATCCTTCGTAAATTAATCATTTCTGCAACATCCTTTTTTTTTTTTTTTTTTTTAAGGTAGTGGGAGTTGAACCTAGGGCCTTTGCACTGCCTGAGCTATATCAGTTATTTTGAGAAGAATCTTGCTAAGGTGCCCATGATGGGCTCCAACTTCCAGTCTTTTTGTCTTATCTTGCTAGAGTACTGGGATCACAGGCATGTACACCATGCCCAGTTTAAGATTCTATTTTCTTTTTTTTCTTTTTTGGTACTGGGGATTGAACTCAGGACCTTGAGCTTGCGAGGCAGGCAGCGGAACCACTGAGCTGAATCCCCAGCCTTAAGATCCTGTTTTCTTGTAAAGGGAGCTTTTCCATTGCTGATACAAAATACTTGACACCCATAACTTAAAGGAAGAGAAGTTTATTTTTGGCTCATAGTCACAGATGTTTCAGCCTGGGTTTACCTGGCTCCAAGGCAGAAACAGCATGGCAGGAGAGCATAGAAGAATGCTGTTCAAGTCGTGGCAATCAGAAAGGACAGAGCAAGGGAAAACCAGAGAAGAAGAGGTCAGGAACCAGATACAGCTATAATTCCCAAGGTTAAATGCCCAGGACCCACTTCCTCCAAAAAGACTGTCTACTTCCTTATAGCCATTCATCTATAAAGTTCATGATTTAACCTGTTGATGCAGTTAGTGTCGTCATGATTGAGTAGTCTCTTCCGGGGTTTCTTAATCCAGTCAAATTGACAATCAAGATTAAACAGCAGTGTTAGGGATTTGGACCTGATATGTTTTGATGCATTATTCAGGCTAATACAAAGAGCGATTTTTAAAACTTCCATGGAGTATAAAAATATAAAGACCACATACAGGAAGAATCATGAAAATTTCTTAATAAGTGGTCGGTACTATTTATGTATGATGCTATTCACTGTAGGCTATTCATACATAATGAAAACTGAGTATTCAATGTAGGAAAATGGATACACCTTGAAGCCATAGGGGGATGGGGAAAAATAAGAATTGAGATATATGATGTAAAGTTACAGACTCCCAATTATGAATGTCATCATATTGTATACCTAAAATGTACCAATAAACTTAATGAATAAAAGAGATACATAATAGGAGTATGGAAAGTATCTTTCTCAAAGGGGAATGGGGAAAAAAATAAGAACCAAGATAGATTATATAAAGGTGCAAATTTCCAATGATGAATGTCATATTGTATACCTAAAATATACCAATAAAATTAAAATAAACCTTGCTGGGTATCTTGCCCCAAAAGTTAGGAGAATCATACCACAGTGACATATGTGCACCCATGTTCATAGCAGCACAATTTGTAATAGCTAAAACTTGGAGGCAGCCCATTTTCCCATCAACTAGAGAATTGATAAAGAAAATGTGCTTTTTTAATAAAATGAAGTATTACTCAGCCACAAAAAATGAGAAATCTATAGCTAAATGGATTCACATTGAGGCAGTACTCTTTTTTTGTTGTTGTCGTTTTTGAGACAGGGTCTCACTATATAGCCCAGGTTGGTCTTGACCTCACAGTGATCCTCCTGAGTTCTGGGATTAAAGGTGTGAGCCACCACACCCAGTGAGGCAATACTCTTAAGTGAAATAAATAGGACAAATGTGTAAATACCAAATAGTTTCTCTGGTGTGAGAAACTGAAAGTGTAAATAAGGACTAAAAGGTGTAATAGATAATGTGAAATGGAAAGAAAAGAGGAAAGGGGAAGGGGAAATGAGGGGGTAGAGGAATGGAAAGAAGGGAATGAAATTAAATAAGAAAATGAAAAAAATGGAAAAAAAGTCTTTGTAAATAGGGAGGTATGGAGGGGTTGAAGGGAAAGCAGGGGAATGGGGAAAAATATAAGAACCAAGATAGATTATGTAAAGATGCAAATTTCCAATGATGAATGTCATTATGTTATATACCTAAAATGTACTAATAAAATTAAATTTTAAAAAAGAAAGAAATGGAGGGGGAAGGGAAGGAGGGGAGGGAAAAGGATGACAAAAGGAATGAAGAAGATTGATGTACATTCACCATCTCCATACAAGGAAAAAAAAACATGGACTGCAAACATGGGCTAATAAAAAATCATAGTAAGTTCATATGTTGGTAGTCCACGTGGATAAAAATTATCTTACAGAGAGCGGGGGATCTAGCTCAGTGGTTCTACCACCTGCCTCGCAAGCGCAAGGTCCCAAGTTTGATCCTTTTTTCTGTAAGATAATATTTTGGGGGGGTTATTGGGGATCAAACTCGGATCCTTGCGCTTGTGAGGCAAGCAGCAGAACCACTGAGCTAGATCCCCAGCTCAAAAATAAATGTTAGATCAAAATCATATGTTTGGCTATAGTTTTATAAAAGCATATGAGTATATGGACCTGTATCTATTAAAGATTTTGCAAAGATGTATTTTAAAGATGTTCATTGAGGAGAAAGTTTTTAAAAATTATTTTCTCCTTTGGAATACTGTTTCTATTTTTATATTTTAGTTTAAACATGTTTTGTTTATATTTAGAAAAATGTTTACTTTTAGAGTAGATTTGTTAGAAGAAATAGCACTTGAGACATAGTCTTTTGAATAACTAATGATGAATTAGAGGTAGGGTAAGGGATATAAAGGAAGATAACATAATGTGTGGAGACACATGACCTTAGTAATATAGTAAGCCTTGGAATGCCATTTTAATTCATTTCGGGGTCTGTGTACTCTAAAGTCTGGACAGTTTATATAATTCATTCATGAAAGACCTTTAGAAGATAATGTATCAGACATGATTGTAATTATGTGAACATTCCTGATACTAGGAGTTCTGTAATGTATCCAATTTGAATAATCATATTATGTATATACTTAACAGCATTTGTATAATCTGTTTTTTAGCTACTGATAATTTATCATTTCTTTCAATTACAGTGATTTACAAGGAGTAAGAACAAATGCCAAAAAAGATGGAAGTGATTGGATTCTCAATGGAAGCAAGGTGTGTAAAGAGGGACTTTCTAGTATAATACTAATAGGACTAATACCTCAGATATTACTCATTATTGAATCTAATGAACCTAAGGACTCACACAGAAATTACTTCCTTATGTGCTTAGATATGGAAGAGACTTACAACTTTTATATGCCATAAAGTCTGTGGTAGCCTCAATGTTTAATGTTGTATGCTTCCTCACAAATATTACAAAGATGATTTTAGCTTCCAACAGTCCTTCTCAAACCAGAAAAGGGCAAGGAAGGTCATGTTGCTCAAATATGGGCTAGACAATAGCTGAATTGTTGAAATATTTGGGGAAATTCTTTCTGATAAATATCAGAGTTTCCAAATATCCTAGGATGGAAAGGTAGCGGATGTTATAATTTGAGAGCCCTTTGGTCTT
This sequence comes from Fukomys damarensis, assembly GCF_012274545.1. NCBI lineage: Eukaryota > Metazoa > Chordata > Mammalia > Rodentia > Bathyergidae > Fukomys > Fukomys damarensis. Next base: position 110,391,638 of record NW_022900928.1, on the reverse strand, counting down.
TCTGAGCATTAACCCACTGATAGAATTGGAGCCCCCCCCCCATCCAACAGAGTTACAAATGGCTCAACAGCAAGCATAGCCTTTTAAATCTAGTATTACTGAAGGCTAATGATAATATCTATTTCAGATCGTATCTGGTATGTACTTGGTAAATATGTTGTATTAACTGAGTGGTAAGTGAAGAAAAGATACTTATTTTCTACACTGTTCTAAGAAAGTCTTACTGAGAATACGTAGCAGGGTCTATTGAAAGATGAGTTTTTCTGTTTGTTTGTTTTGGTCTTTGGTGCTGGGTATTGAGCTCAGGGCCTCGAGAATATTAAGCATGCCCTACTCTGTAACTGAACAACACCCCCTGCCCTGTTTTCTTTATTAAAAAATTCTTTTTTTTCCCAATGTTTCAGGCTAATATCTTTATGTTTTCAAAGAATATTATGGCACTGTCAAATTTCTAGGAGATTCGAAACATTCTCAATATCTATACTTATGTTCATAGAGTGCACAGAGGCTGTTCAATTTATGGACTGACATCAGTATGCAGAATAAACTTTGAGAATCTCAATTCTAAACAACATTCCCTAATTTTGTATGGCAGAAAAGCAATACCTGATGGTTGAATAAATTTGGAAAATGTGCATAACTTCTTACTCTGATAGCCTGATATATACTGTTCATCTCTAAAAGTTGGAAACAATAAATTGTATTTTAAGAAATTTTTGTAGACTACCATAAATTGCTTATATTATTTAAATATACATAAAGAAGTATTTGTCTAAATGTAGTAGTAGTAAATTATAGTAGTAGTAAGTTATAAATGTCAGTAGATGCTGATTCCAATATATATATTCAGTTAACAGTTAACTCCTTATATATAAAAAGCTTGTTTTGAAAGAAGAATTGGGTATTTGGTCAAAAGTGATGGGGCTGGGTACTGTGCCTTTTTAACCCCAGCTACTCCAGAGGCTATGGCAGGAGGATCACGAGTTCAAGGCCTGTCTCAGTAACTGAACAAATGGTATCACAGAATTCAAATGGTTGGAGATATAGCTCAGGCATAGTGTGCTTTCCTAGCATGGACAAGAACACAGGTTCAACCCCTATTATTAAAAAAAAAAAAAAAAAAAATGAAGGTCAGGGATTTAGCTCAGTGGCGCCACACCTGCCTCACAAGTGCAAGGTCCTGGGTTTGATCCCTGGTACCACAAAAAACAAAAACAAAAGTCTGAGCCCTGTCTGCTCAGTTATGGCCTTCTGTGAGAAGCACTCACTAACAATACCATTGACTATTTCAACTGTTTTCTGGATATTATTCATTTCTTTGTTTCTTTTTGTTTTTTTTTTAATGGAATGTGCTGAATGTCAATAATTTTGTTCAGATGACTGCAGAACCTGGAAAAGCTGTTGCTGCTATCGATGCATTACATACTGCTATTATTAGTCTTTTTATATAAAAATATATATAT
>NW_022900928.1:110380846-110390081 GCF_012274545.1 Fukomys damarensis | reverse complement strand
CACATCATACTAAATATGTAAGGTCATATCTACATGGGTTTGATTACAGAAACTGATAAAGTATTCTTTAAATAATGAAAAAAAAGAATAAGATAAGACTATAAGAGCAAGCCAGGGATTTGGCTCAGTGGTTCCGCCGCCTGCCTTGCAAGTGCAAGGGCCTGAGTTCAATCCCCGGTACCAAAAAAAAGACTATAAGAGCGAAAAGCAATTTAAATATGTTCAGGGACCATTTTCATCTCCAGAATTAAGGATTATTTTAATGCTACATCATTGCCTTTTCTCTTTTACTTTCCTTTTTAGTTTTATTTTAGGATTCCCTATTTTTAATGTTCATACAGAGATTTCTTTAACTGAAATACCGAATAGTTTCTTTGGTGTGAAAAACTATAATAGTACACAGGATCCTAATGAGATAATTAATAATGTGAAATAGGAAGTAAAGGGCTAAAGGTGTAGGGAAAGTGGGAAGGGTGGGGGAAAGGTAATAAGGGAGAGGAAAAAATATGAGAAACTGAAAAATGGAAATAAAATGTTTGTAAATGGGGAGGGGAGGAGGGGGTGAAGGAAGGGCAGGGACAAGGGGAAAAATGAGAATCAAGACCTATTATGTTAAGGTGCAGGATCCCAATAATGAATGTAACTGTATTGTATACCTAGATTGTACCAATAAACTAAATTAAAAAAAAAAACTCAATTGGGAATAGTAAACAATAGGAAAAGCAAATGAAAGTAAAGGAATGGGGAAGTAAATATATTACATCAGAACAAATGTCCAACTGGTAAAATATCAACACAAAGTTTTCAACTATATTATATTATCATAACTACATACAAGTATATGTTAACATTAAGTGGAAAAGCAGCATACAGAAGGTAGATGTAGAATTTCAACTATAAGACTAGAGATGAAAAAGCCAGGCCTGGTAGCGCATGCCTGTCATCCCAGAGCTCGGGAAGCTAAGGCAGGAAGATTGCTGCCAGTTCGAGACCAGTCTGAGTTACACAGTCAGTTCAAGACCAGCATGAACTACACAGTGAGACCGTATCTCAAAGAGAGAGAGAGAGACAGAGAGAGAGAGAGAGAGAGAGAGATGAGAAAGGAAATTGGTAATAATATTTGTATTTTAGACTCAGAAAGTTATCTTTCCCTTTTTGTAATAGCTTTATATCTTACCTTTATTACATTTACGGTAAGCTTATGTTGTATTACAAGCATTTAGTAAAAATTGTGTCCCTCAGGGGTACTCCCAGCCCTTTTCAAACTTTTGACTCTGACAATTAGATTGCAAACGGAGAAAGTCCACCTACAAAGAGAATTCTCTTACAACTTTCTTAGAAAGGAGATCAGTCATGATGGAAATACTCACATTAGGTGAGGTTGTTGTGGAAATAGTTTAGAATCCATTAAACCTGTTCTGTAATTATTTCTACAATAGTGTCTGGAGAAATCACTTGATGTTTCCAGTGTGAGATCAGAGGGTTCAAGTGAATGATTTTTGCCTTGTAGACTACTCCTCTTTCTTTCCATTTTATTACTTGTTTATTATCTATAGTTAATACACTTCTGAGACCATAGGTTTTAGAACAGACAGATATTAATTTCTGGATGCTCTAAACAAAAAACACTTAGCAATCTGAGACCATGGGTACAGATAACAATACCTGAATGCTTTAACCAAAAAAAAAAAAAAAACTTAGCAATTTAACTGTGTCAGCTACATAAAATGATCATTCTTACCCTGGAAAGGTAGAAAAATTGGAAGATCTGCAAGTTTTTTGAACAAGGAAGTAATATAAAGAAGCAGCTGCTGAAAAAATATCAGCTCTGTGTGTACTTGAATAGGGTACAGAGAGGGATAAATAAAGCATGTCCTGCTTGTTTTCATCTTCTTAGATATGCTTTCTCCAATTGTAACCTGCATGGACCCGAGTATTACAGAGAATGATAGTGTACTTGGGGTTTTGCAGGTGTTCATCACTAATGGCTGGTTGAGTGATGTTGTGATTGTAGTCGCGGTTACACATCGTGAAGCTCGATCACCTGCACATGGCATTAGCCTTTTTCTGGTGGAAAATGGAATGAAAGGATTTATCAAGGGTCGGAAGCTACATAAAATGGGATTAAAAGCCCAGGTAAGTCATAATATAAGTCATATTCAGGTAATAATTGTTACTATCAAATCAGAGAAAAGTCAATGTAGAGAATTACATGTGGCACAATCATACCTTCTTCCTGCACTGAATTCAAAGAATAAGGGTTTCAGAAAAATTTATTAGTCATGCTGCTGTATCTCTGGTAGTCAGCAAAAGATAAGGATCGCGTTATTTTTAAAGATCTGTTTTAGAAATGGCAAACTTGACTGTACAATATTAAGCTGTCTTTTTGTAATGTATTGAAGAAAATTATGAATTAACAGAAATATGTTTTTATGTATTACCAAAACAAGATTTCCTGAATGTGTATTAGAAATTCTTACTCTCCAGAGAACTGGGCAGTACTGGAGCTTGAATAACAGCATACTGCAGTGGGAAAATCACAAGTTTGGGAATCACATGGACCTGGTTTGACTCCTTGACTTACCATTTACTTTTTGTGTTCACTGATTACTCCAACATGGCTTCTAGTTTGTTCCTTTTAAAAAATCTTGAATGGAATTAATAACATGGGGTTATTGAAAAACTTGAACGAGCTCATGTTCTCTTAGGATACTGCAGAACTATTCTTTGAAGATGTCCGATTGCCAGCTAGTGCCTTGCTTGGAGAAGAGAATAAAGGTTTCTATTACCTCATGCAAGAGCTTCCACAGGTCAGAAATTAAAGATGCTATTTTTAATAATATAATGGGCTAGAGTAGAGTAATATAGGACCATATATAAAGTATGATTGAAAAACATAGTGAATGTTTAAAATTTTTTAAATGCACTACAGTAAAAGGCATATTGCTATTCATCTCCCTCAGTATATCCCCTACCCCATGCTTTGAATATGCTTATGCCTTTCTTTGGTCACTTTCTGAAGTATTCTGAAAGTCCTTTTTGTGAGTGTCTTTAGTTGCATTATCAAGGCTGCCTCAATATTCTGATTTACTTTTCATGATCATTTTGACTTTGGGAAAGATCCAGAAGGCACATGATGGGTAAAATCTGGTGAATGAGGATGCAATACAATATTTTAAGGGCCTGCCTTTCTGTTGGGTAACACACAGAAGCAACATTAACCACATTTTTTTATCCACCTTGCACACCTTAGAAAAATATGAAAAAGTATTTCCATAACTGCTTCAAAATGTGGCAAGAACAATGGCATAAGTATGTGGGAAGGGTGTTGAGGGGAATTAATAGCAGCATGCCTTTTATTACTGTAATAACTTTTCAATTTAAACACACACTGTATTTTTTTATTAGCCCTTGTGAATCCATGCATGCCAAACTGAACACAGGAATATCTAACTAAAACTTATAAAATGACTAGGAAAAATAGATTTTCTTCACTTCTGTGATTCCTTCTTGGAATGATTTCAGCCTAATAACTAGAAGTTAAGAACTTTTAGCTCTTTGTAAGGAAATATCATTGAAAACACCTGGCAATTTTTGAATAACTATAAATCAAAGGAGAAAATGTGTTAAGTTCAAACTGAAAACTTTTAGTGTAAAAGCTAGGTTCTATTCTGTTTTTCAAATATGGCTGCCTAGTGATCATTGGACTTTATATGTCAGTATAAGGGGATACATTTATGACATCCATGGCATACACTAAAACTGAAATTGGGAAAAAGAGCTAGGAACTGTGCATTCAAATAGTGTGAAATGCTGTGAAAATCACTGGCATGATAGATTTAATCTAAGGCTACTTTTGCACTAGTAGACAGAATTTAGCCTATAGTCTGGAAGATATTTATTTGTACAGATACATTGTTATATAGTACAGAGATCAATAAATAAAAATGGATTATTTTACTAATACATGAGTAGAAAGAAGAGAAAGCTATGTAGATTACATATAGTAATGACAATCTTTCATAAAAATAAAGAATTTTTTAGAGACTTATTTTAGGTAGGTCAAAATCTCAAATCTTTGTGGAGCACTTTATTATTAAGAGTTAAATTAATCTTTAGGAGTTCATTATAAAGATTATAGGATTTATTAGAATTGAAATTTTGTGAAAATCATTTGTGTAATTAGAATAATGTTTAAGACTTAATTTTTGGGTTATAGGAAAGGTTGTTAATTGCTGATTTGGCAATTTCTGCCTGTGAATTCATGTTTGAAGAAACCAGGAATTATGTTAAGCAAAGAAAAGCTTTTGGGAAAACAGTTGCACACATACAGGTAAGCCTGTTGTTATGGTTTGGTACTGAATGGTCACAGTTTAGTCATCTGAAATGGATCTAGGGTAAATGTAAATTTGGTGTAATTTTGATATGTAGTATCCATGAATGAGATGCTTAAGGGAAAGACAATGAAAAATAAAATTAGAGACCCTAGAACAGAGTCCCATGGAGAATTTCTACAAGATCTGAAGATGGAATAGGAAAGAAAGAGAATGCAGAGATGACTGAATTAGAAAGGAGAAAGCAAAGCAGGAGAGTATTGTAAAAGCCAAAAGGAAAGAAGGAGGGAGTTGGATCAAATAGGAGAGAATGGGATCAAGTTGTACTTGGAGAAAAAACAGATCAAAGCACACTCACTGGACATAATGATGTAGTGTTTGGTAAGAGCTGTTAAGGCTGATGTGGAGCGACAGGCCAAAGTCTGTGAGAGTTGTCAGTGGAAATAAGGAAGTAAAGCTAATAAAGACAAACAACTCTTTTATGATTTAGTCTGTGAATGATAGTTGAGAATAAAGATGATAATGAAGGAGAGGAAGGGAGAGTAGAGGTTGTCGGAGTCAAAGGAGATACCGAGGTTATTTTTTTGTTTTTACATTTCATGGGAGTATTGGAGTATACTTTAATACTTAAGGGATTTAGTAGAGAGAAACATTGTGGCTATGGAGGTAATAATCATTTGCTTTGGTTCTTTGATGGGTAGCTCTGTTGGTCACAATTAGTAAAAGTTTTCTTGTCAAAAAACTTTCATTTCCTTAAATATCAATAGAGAGTCAGTTCTTGAAAAAATAAGAGGCATGGAGGTATCTGAGGAGACTGAGGAAGGTTTGAAATGGCCTTTTTAGAGTGAGAGACTCAACTAACTAGAGAAACACCATCACCCTGCTGGCACTGTTGAGAGCCCTTGTAAGAATAGGGATCATGAAGGCCGGGGATGTAGCTCAGTGATTCAGTGGCCTGCCTTGCAAGCGTAAGGACCTGAGTTCAATCTCCGGTACAAAAAAAAAAAAAAAAAAACAACAGAATAGGGATTATGAGTTTACATTTTATCTTTTACATTTTGTGTGTTAGCATTACTAGTACATGGCCTGTATAAATAGAGAAAATAAATGGATGGTTGTGTTTATTTTAGGTTGGGTTTCCAGGAAGTTTAAGGTATTTGCAAAAGAACTCAGTGTGCAGTGATCACAACCACTGTAGTGGTTGGTAGTGTTTCAAGACTAGCATTATACAAATTACATTCAAGTGTAGTTTAAATCCTCGCTCAGCTCCTGAAATTTCTCTAGTCCAGGCCAGTTATCTTAGAAATATTTTCCTGTTTGTAAGATTTTTAAAATTTACTTGCTATGTAAAATTGTATTCCTGAATAATAGCAGTAGCTACCTCGTAAGATTACTGTGGGGAACTTGAGGGATAATGGTGCAGTGCTTAGAATATTGCCTAGTAAAATAAGCCCAAGGGCCAGGGATATAGCTCAGTGACACCATGCCTGATCCCCACACCAAAAAAAGATAAACAGATTTAAAATAAGCCCTCATTACAGTTACCTGTTATTTTTTTCCCTTATATAATGCCCTGCTCCATTTTTTTCCAATGGGGGGGCTTTTTATCAATTTCTTGCTCTTACTCCTGATGTGGGCCTTCTCTTCTGTCTTTTTGGAAACTCCTTACTACCCATATCTTCAAGTTAACTTTCCATTCTGAAAAAATGTCTTTACACATATGCCAAACCAGAACAGTTGTTTCACATTTGTCAAAATGAGGTATGTACTCAGGCAAAGGATATAGTTTAACAAGCAAGCCAGGCGTGATAGAACATGACTGTACTCCAAGCATTCTGGAAGCCTGAAGCAGGAGAATCTGAAGTTCTGCTTAACCTGGGTAACTTAACAACTTAGGCTATGTCTCAACATTTAAACTAGGAAGAGGGCTGGGGATATAGCTCAATGCAAATGCCCTGGGTTTAATTCCCAGTGGGAGGGAGGGTGGGAGGGAGAAGAGAAGGAAGCGAAGGGAATGGAAGAGAAGGGACAGGACAGGACGGGAGAGGGACAGGGACTTGGCTAAACTGGTGTTCTTAAGAATGGGATGAGATACTGTGTATTTCCTTTTATTTATGAATCGTGGTTAGCAGGTCTCAATGCCTGCCCTCTCCCCCTAGATATCCAGAAATGTTAGAGATGGGACAGTGGGCAGTAACTGGAAGTGTACCTTGTGTTTAGGGCAGTGGAGGAGAATGTTGTTAAATATCTTGTAATTCAGAGATACACTAATACCTGTAGTCTCCTGTTGAGAAATACTGACATACATGACTTTCTCGTTTTGTTTCACTGAGCACTTATTTATTAGTTGCCTTCTGACATTGTGTTTAGTAGTAGTTTGATAGGTGTGACTCAGGAAATACACATGGAAGTCTCTAGCTCCTGGCAGTGTAAGGGAAGTTACACCACTGGGTATCACTCTACAACTGTCTCATCTGTGGCATCAGTAATATTTGCCTCTGATATTCAACCACTGCCATTTTCAAATCAAAAATGTTCATTAAGACATTTTTCAAAATAAGGCTACTGGTGGGGATTTAGCTCAGTGATTCTGCCACCTGCCTCGTAAGCACAAGGTTCCAAGTTCGAAACCCGGTAAAAAACAAAACAAAACAAAAAAATAAGGCTGTAGAGCTTATTCTGTAAAAAAAACTCAACCATCTGGACATAATTTCCATCCCTTTGGAAAGTACATTTCCTCTGTTTATAGGTTTCATGATACATTATAGCAAAGATGACTATAGTATTATGCAGGTTGTCTGAATAGCTCGGAAAGCATGTGATTTGCCATCCAACCATGAAGGAAATAGGAGGTTGATCTATATGTATTATTTTCTCTTAAAAGAAAAGGATTCTTTGAAAATACAGTCGTGTATAGCATGTTTCTGTCAATGACAATGCATGTGTGACCTACCGACATATCCATCACAAAATGGTAGTGGTAGCTCAGTGAATTACTGGTGTGTTTGTGAAAATGCTGGTGTAATAAACCATCAGCAATATAAAAATATGATTTTGTACAGTGCATTATGATTATGTACCGTGCATAATACTTGATAAGAAATAACTATACTAGTTTATATAATTCATTATACTGTATTTTGCCATTAGAATACATTCCTACTTATTGTACTTATTCCTACTTACTGTAAAATAATATGCTGCCTTAGGCCAATAGTAGCTTCATAATCTTGTGATTCCTAAGTCTCTTGATTGCAACAAGAGGTACAGCAATTGACCTGTACCATCTGGATTTATGTTAAGTACACGTCATAGTTGTCACACAAATTGTCTAATGGCATATTTCTTAGAATGTATGGTTACAATTAAGCAATACATGGTTGTGTCTATTTATTGTAGTTTCATAGCACAAAAAATAGTTTTAATCCTGTTTTTTTTTTTCCTAATTGAGTTTATTGGTACATTTTAGGTATACAGTGCAGTTACATTCATCATTGGGATCTTGTACCTTTACATGACAGGTCTTGCTTCTCATTTTTCCCCTTATCCCTGCCTTCCCCTTCACCCCCCCGTTGCCTATTTACAAACACTTTATTTCCATTTTTTCATTTTCTCTTTTTTTTTTCTTTTCCCTTATTACCTTTTTAAAGCAAGTATCATTTTATTGTTACCATCCTGCAAAAGCACTTCACTAAATTTTCAGTAGAGGGCAGTAGCAATTTGCTCCCACAGGTTCATTTTTGAGTAGTAGTAGTAGTAGTTTTCAAGTCATTTTTCAAGTTTTTAAATATGTACTGAAGTTTCTGAGCTGTTCTTCTGATTTTTGTTTTATTAAGTAAGTGTCTGAATACAATGCTCATATTTCAAGTTAATATATGTAGAGGTGATGAATTATTAACATGCTTATAAATCTCTTCTAGAACTGGATATACTATGGTTCTACTTATTCAACTGAAAAAGACCTGTGTCAGTCACAGTTTACTTGGCTTAATATCAGTTTATGACTATGTAGCTCTTCGGTATCTTTTCTATAGGTTCTTGAATTTTGAATATTTTGGGTCTTTCTGAACATTTGGATATATGTCACAAAATTTACACATTTCCTTTTTTGAATAGAGAGAACTATCATACCAAAATAGCAATAGTACAGATTTTAATTTTCTTTATAATGATGTGATATTACAGCTCATAATTTTCCCCAGAATAGACAATAAGACATTAACATTTTTAATAAAATATCATTTATTGACTTCTCTGTACATGCCAGGCACTGTGCTAAATGAGATCTTTTTTTTTTCCTTCACGAATACGTAGAATAAGTATAATTATCTTCATTTTACAGATAAGGCAGGTGAGGCAGAGAAAGTTTAAATAATTTGCCCAAAATTATACAGCTATTCTAATTCCAGAACCTATGTTCTTAACCACACAGATTTTACTGCCCGGAAGTTTAAGTGGATGGCCTATTTTCTTTCTGTATATTCTTTCACTTAATGGGCAATGAAATAAAAATGGAATGTACTTTTCTAAGTCGAGCTCTTGATTAGTCATTTCCTATATGATAGATGCTCTTCTAAGGGCACAGAGGACTAGGGAAAGGGATGGGTGGAGTGGCAGGTAACACTTTTCCCTTCTGTGCCTCTAGAAAGAATATCTGTTTCTTAATTAACTATAAGGTTAGGTAATAAACCTAATTCATTTTATTTTACATCATAACTCATATAATAATATAGCAAATGGTGGTTTAAAAGACTACTGGACAAGGTGACCTCTCCCATGTTCCTTCCAGTTCTAAGTATCTGATAGAGACTATCTAATCTAATCTGCTTATTAACTTAAAGAGAATTTTTTAAATGCCAGCTGCACTATTACCTGTTAGCATTTTTTTTTTTTTTTTTTTT
>NW_022900928.1:110359742-110380708 GCF_012274545.1 Fukomys damarensis | reverse complement strand
TTGTACCGGGGATTGAACTTGGGTCCTTGAACTTCTGAGGCAGGTAGTAGCACCACTGAGCTAAATCCCCAGCCCTGATTGGTAAATATTAATGACTCTTAAAGATACTGCTGTGAACATAATGATCATTCACCAGAAGTGCCTTGCTAATAATGTGTGGTACCGTTTTTAGCTATAATTCATTAAAGAATGACTTCACAAAGCATAATGCAGTGTCTACAGTGAAGAGCAAAGGACAGTTCTGTTTGGCAGCACTCAACTCAGTGCCAAGAATATGTAAATATTCAGTCCCTTTATCTGCAGAGTAAATTATGTATTCTTGGAAGCATTAATTTTTTTTCAGACCTCTGGACCTCCTTGAGTGCACTGAAGCAAGGATTCTAAGTGACTCCATCCTGGTGTGAAATTTGACTTCAGCTTCTAGAATCTCCCAGCACCCCCACAAGAATAGTTCTTGTATGAGAGAATCAGGCTTCTCTTGTATTATAAAAAGCTCATAAATTCTCAAGCATAGCATCATTTAGGACAAATGTCTTGAGCCTTATCAGATTCTCCAAATGAAGAATAATTGATCTGAGCCAAGAATGGGTTTAGAAATCAGTTTCAGGGGTTTCCATGGAATATTTTCTCATTTGTTCTCAATGTACAGACAAGGTTGATATCCTACTCTTCTCATTTCTTGTTCCATTTTTAGACTTTCTGTGAGTAAACTTGAATGTGTGAGGTTGGAGTGGGGAAACTGTGTGAATTAAAGGGTAGAGATTAAGAGGAAAGAATGTGAGATGAAGAAAGGCTGAGTGTGATGACACATGTATGATCCCAACACTCAGTGGCTAAGGCTGGACAATCTCAAATTCAAGGCAAGAATAGGGTATGCAGCAACTTCCAGTCTAGCCTGACTACTTATTGAGACTGTCTCAAAAAAAAAAAAATACATGAAATTCTGATGAGGCCATCTGTTCAGAATTAGAGGACAGCACACGCGGAGGTGGAAGGTGAAAGGAAACAAGGCTTGGCTTTGGAATCATTAGATGCCAGTTATGTTCTGTTTGTAGAATGGGATAGGGTAAAACCAAGACAAAGACGGTGTGTGTGTGTGTGTGTGTGTGTGTGTGTGTGTGTGTGTGTGTGTTTCTTAATTAGCTTTGTAGGTATGTTGATGTATCTATATAGAATCTTTCCCTGGCATTTCCTGTTCCACATGACACACTGAGGTCTGGCCAGATCCTGGGCCATTATATTCCCATTCAGTTTTCCAGAAATAAAAGTACTGATACTGTCCACATACTGATGACACTGAAAGATTTAGTTTTGTGGCTTGAGAATTATTTTGGCCCATAGTGTAAAATTAGGTCCCACGTCCTCTGAAAATCTAGCTTCTCACCCTTCTTTTGAGAACTCAGTCATGGATTTGGACTTAACAGTAGTATATAGGTGGGAAGAATTGAATTTATGTTTTTCAGTCCACTAAGTTTGTCACCAACTTCCACGTGTGTGCATGCTATTAATTTATGCCTTATTAATGCCACAGCAGAATGGTCAGAACTCTGTTTCTATCTGAATTTCCATAATGAAGACTGAAACAGCTGATCATACCTGGACCTCAATCTTAAGTAGTCACCTAGAATAGAGTGTAGTTTTGGAGGCTTCTCAAGGTAGAGCTCGCCAGTACTTCTAGTCCAAGCCAATTTCCTGAAGGAGGTTTAAAGTCATTACCAAAGAGAACAGAATCTAAACTCAAAGTTTATGATATAAAAACCAAAAATCAAGAATAAAGTAACTTGAACCATAGATTTAGCTCAGCACTCCTGCCTCACAAGCACAAGGTCCTGAGTTCAATTCCTGGTACCAAAAAAAAAGAGAGAGAATAAAGTAACTTAATTGAAGGGATAGCAGTCAGGAATAATTGAAGATGTTTTCAATTTCCAAGGGTACTTAGTATATTTTAACATTGACAGTTTCAGACCATTCAATTTCATGAAAGAGTATGCTACCTATATTCTTCAGAGAGATGAGAGAATGTTTGAAGAGAGGTAGAAAAGTTTATGGTATACTGGAGTTTGACTTACTGAGTGCTTTGATTGTTGTTAATTTTATAAATAATTCTTGGCGTAATAGATATTTTGATGCATTTATAAACATATGGAGTGCTCTAGTCAGTCTAGGTTGTTACTTTTATTATTTTTCTCCAAGACAAAAAGACAGAGTAGGGAAATGTATATAGTTAATTTCATTAATAAGGAATAATTCTTCAAGGATTTGGTCTCCAGAGGAAATTAGGTGTGGTCAACAGCTGTACCTAAAGAATTGTACCACAAGATGGTGCTCATGTGTTAGTCATGCTGTTTTTCAAGCAGTTTCCTTTAATTGTCCAAAAACGTGATAATTTTGGTATTTATCTGTTTTTACATCTTTTAGTGCAGGTTTACTTAGCACTTAAATACGTTTGTGCTTTTAATTTACGCTGATTAATTCAACATATATCTTGTTTTGGAAGCTAAAACCAGCAATTTCCATGTTTATTTTGCTCTCAATATCTTTTATTATGTAATTTTTGAGCTGCTGAATCAAAATATGTACTTTTGCCAAGCTCATTTTATTCTTTCCTCTTCTTTAAATACAAGACTGTGCAGCATAAACTAGCAGAATTAAAAACACACATATGTGTAACCAGAGCTTTTGTGGACAGCTGTCTGCAGCTGCATGAAACGAAACATCTGGACTCAGCCTCTGCTTCCATGGCGAAATATTGGTATGCCTTCTACAGGAATTAAAACATAGGGTGTGCACAGACTGCTGTGGGATTCTGCCAACTGTAAGCTCAGCTCTGGGGTTATAAATGAAAATAGGAGTAAGGTCAACTTTTTTTTAATGCTGAAAAGTCCCATTAGGGCTATTTGTAATGTGCTAAAAATTACTCAAGTTAGTATTTAATTCATGACTTGCTATTGAAAATAAAACATTAAGAAACTGAAATAGGATGACTGATTAGTTCTTTCAAGTAATAGTTTAATTTCAAATTATCTGAAATGTGTCAGTATAAGTCTGAAAGAGAACAGAAAAAGTTAGGAGTCTTGAAATAATATAAGTAGCAGTTCTTCCATTAAGTAATTCTAACCAAACTTCATTCTTCCTGGGACAGCATTTTGCTATCTATGAAATGATTAGGATAGATAGGATTTTTCTATTTAAAGTATTTTCCAGATCTAAGAAAAAAATTATTGAGTGACTGTCCAATCAAAAGTCACACATGCTTCATTAAATGAAAAGAAAAAGATACTCGTTTAGAAAGACTTTCATTTTAGTTAAATATGATTAACAGTGGTGTTAAAGATTAGTTAATTGAAAATAAGAACCCTATAAGACTTTTGTATATTTTCCGATGCAAGAACATAGAATTTAAATCAGATTGTGGAAGTGGATTTAGTTTCCTCTTTTAAAAAAATTCTTACATCTCATTAGGCCAGAAATAGCCTTGAAAAAAATTCCTGTCATTATTCATTAACTTGGGTTCAGTTTAATCATATGCAGAATAGGAGAAATATGCAGCATAGTGCTTTATATAATGATTGCACAATAAGAAATACAACAGTTTGAAAAGTAACATGAAATTACTAGAAACTAGTAAACTGACTTTTTATGTTTATAGCAAGTTCTTTGACTAGTGTGGAAAAGGGTAAAAATTTTAGATATTTTGGAGAAAAGAGAAATTGGCGTAATTATTGACCTATGCCTTGAAAACATCAGGTTTATAGACATAATGTTCTTTTTAACCTAAAAGTAAGGAGATCAACTAGTTATCGCTCAATAAATATTTCACTAAAATACTTGCCAGATATAGAAAATTACTGAATTCTAAGCATTATGGCTAGCTAGAGATGTCTTTTTAGGAACATCACCTGTCCTATGGCTTGAGTACTTTAAATAGAAAAATATGTCTGTGGTTACCTTATGTTTTCAAGTATTGAAAAATAGAAAATAATTTTGAATGAACGTATATTTTTATGTTAAGGTGAATAAAATCCCTACTATTATGGTTTTTATTATAGTTAAAATTAATACTGGGTAAGTAGAGTGGTAGCAGCTGTCACCTTGCACATGAGGTGCCCTGGGTGTGATCCCAGCACTGCAAAGGAAACAAAATTGTGTGATAAGATCAGTAAAGACTTCTTCTCAAGTTCTTTTGTAGTCTTCCTCTGAAGAATAATCCTAAATAACTTTATAATATTTCCTATATAATGAAATGTACTGTAGTGTACGCTACCCTCCTCGGTTTTCACTTTTGCCTTCAGTTTATTTCTGGAAAGTCAGTAACTGAAACATTTTTTTACCATTTTTAGAATTCAGAATTGTAATCTTTAGGAAGAAACAAGCATCTTTGGAAAGAAAAACAACACATTACAAAGGGAAAAGGAATTAGATGGCAGGATAAATTAGATCATACAGAGAATCTAAATAATTTAGACCTAGTTCATTCTTCACTATACCCTTTTCAAGTAGAAATAGCCAAAACATAATAGTCTAAGTTTTCATTTTGTTTCTAGCCTTAAGAAAAATTCAACCAGAAATAAATTGAAGGAAGGTGCTCTTTAATGTGAAAGTTCTCTTGACATTTATTTTACGTAATTTTTATCTTGTCTTTTTTAATATGTCTATTTGAATTATTTGATAAGTTTATGCATTGAAACAATTATAAATAATTCATTTCTTGATTATAAAGCATCTCATGAATATTTATTTTACACTTTCTCTTCACTGTTTACTTTGGTCATCCAGGGCATCTGAACTACAAAACAGTGTAGCCTATGATTGTGTACAGCTCCATGGAGGATGGGGGTACATGTGGGAATACCCGATTGCAAAGTGAGTACGATGCTTCCATTATGCTCTTCTTAGTGATGTAAAAAAGAAAGAAAATTTCTTTACTTTGTATGTGAAGTATAAAGGGCAAGAAAGTACAAAAGTTTTGTATTTTTCAGGTGACTGCAGAGTATGTTCATGCAAATGGAAGCAGTTGTTTTTTTTTTATCAACTCGCCACTAGAATTGTTATTTTTAAAGAATGTAAATACATCACTATACCAAAAACTTGATGCTTGGCTTGACTTTGAAGAACACATATCATTTTGTTTCATTGTTGTTTTGTTTTTATGGTGCTAGAGATTGAACCAGGGCCTTGCACATCTAGGTAGTGTGTGCTACCATTGAGCTACACCCCAGCAACCTTTTAAAAGCAAACAAAAGTAACAAAGTAGAATAATTAATTTGTATACTGAAGGGATCTAATATGTCATACATTAAATATTTAATTATTTATTTTGCTCTGAAAAATAAGTGTTTATTTTTTCCAAATAGAATTTTCATCTCTTCAAATTTAAGGAAATAAATGCACTTCTTTATTGTATTACAAATAAATACTGTTAGCTGGAAACAAAAGTTTGTAAATAGAGAACGTCATCTTCCTTACTTCTCCCTGTATTTCCAGTGTTTCCTCTTTCCTTCATTTGGTCTTCTGCCTCAATCTCCTCATGATAGATTTCCTCTTCACCTTAGAAAATATATTTTTCCTCTTGCCTTTTTTCTGTTTTTGGCATTACAGAGGATTAAACCCCAGACCTTCACACATCCTCAGTCCTTTTTAATTTTTAGTTTTGGGTTAGGGTCTTGCTAAACTCACCAAGTGTCCAGGCTGGGCTCAAACTTGAGATCCTTTTGCCTCAGCCTCCCAGAATGCTAGTGTTATGGCATGCACCGCCACACCTGCTTCTATCTTTCTTCACATTATTTTCAGTTTATAAAATTTTCCAGAGTCCATCTTAATTCTGAATTTCAGGATAAGAATGCTATGGGCTTCTAAAAATTTTTCTAATTTTTATCTGAATATAGAGTATTTTTTTAAAAATTATCAAATTTGTATCAAACTGCTTGATGCTTTTGAAATTATCAGTTTTACAAGTATAATTTTAAAATTGTGATATGCTTACAATCCTTACCAAGGAAAATAAACATTTTATTAGAGTCTCAAGAACAGAAGCTATAGCATAAATATACTTTTTTAACTTTCTCTGGTCACTGGCAACTCGGAAAGTTTTAATTTACTAGATATAATCTGTAAACCTTTGTAAAAGTTCAGCAATAACCAAGGTTGTTTCTTTCACTAAGAATGTAGACATGAAATAGCTGAGTGATTCCTTTTTATTTTTTTAATCAATCCTTGGACTTTGGCTTTTTTTTGTCCTTTCAGAACTTCTTTGAATAGACCTTAAGGCAGATTTTTTGTGTGTGTTGTACTGGAGATTGAACCTACATCCCCAGCCCTTTTTAATTTTTTAATTTTGAGACAAATTCTCAATAAGTCACTAAGTTGCCCAGTTTGGACTTGAACTTGTGATGCTTCTACCACAGCCTCCCAGAGTGCTGACCTTGTAGGCTTGTGCTGCCACAGCCAGCTAGCAGATTATTTTAAATCTTTGTATAGTCATGAAATAAATAATGAGCTAGCACAAACTTAATCGTCACTGAAATTTTTCCTGTACATTTTTATGTTTTATTCAGAGAATTCATCCATCTTATGCATAATATTCATTGTGTTTAAAAAGTAGCATAGCAGTAGAGTTTATATTTTTCTGCTTAACTGTGTTGTAACTATGGCCGGGAATGTAGTCATGGAGCAGTTTCATGTTTGCATACTTAAGTTCAGGTTCCAAGAAAGGCACACCAGATGCAGAGGAGTCAGCCATCTGAATCGTTTCAGATGAGTGTGATATAAACTGGTCTGTTTTCTCAGAGTTCTTGCCTTCATATCAGTTGCGAGAAAGATTTTATGGCTTATTTGAAATCCCTGTTTTCAGTTTGAAAGACTTATATTTCTTATAGGGAATAATAACTGTGTTCTTGGCCCCCTTGTTAGTTCAAAGATTGTAAAACTCTTTGTCTAGACTATCTCCACAAAGGCAGAGGGATTCCTAATGTCCTATAAAATCAAGTAAGCTGATTAGACACATAAGGCAATATGTGGATGTAGCATGCAGACTTTGATTTAAGAGAAGAAAATCCATCTACTTGTGCTTCTAACTTCCCTCAGATTAAGCTACATTACTTGTTATACATATATAATTTATTTCTGAGTCTTGGTTTCACAGATGAAAGAGATACTTTGTTCCCCCTACACTGTTTTTTCTTTAATAAACCCAGCATGTGGGTTTATTTGTCTTATTCACTGGAGTGGGACTATGAGAAGTGAAGCTAAATCATGGACATTTGAAGACTTTTTTGTCTTTCCTAGCAGAAAGGCAGCCTGAGATGAAGAGCTTCATTGAAGTGTAGTTAAACATTTCCTCTGCTGCTATTTTCTGTTAATTTTAGTTGATGACCAAATTTAATTAGTAACTTATAAAAGGTCCATGGATCTCTGTCATTACATACCCCATTGGAACTTCTTTATTGTGAGAAAAAAAGTGTCCTTCCCAGTCTAAAATTGTCTAAGAGCACTGGAATTGCTGGAGTAGGCTAAAATGCCAGGAACGTCCTGAAAGCACAAGTGCCTACTTTTGAGGGAAACAACAAAATCTGTCCAGAAAAGAGTATGTATAAAAACATAAATGTCTAGATTTTAAAACTTTCATGAGAAAGTACTGAGGTTCTAAATTTCTTTTGTAATACACTAAATCATATCAGTAAATATTTACTGAGTGCCCATTTTTGTTTGCAAGGTACCTTGATGAATATGAAGCAATTTAAATCCAGAGTTGGTCATGTTCCTAGAGAGCTAGCACATTTACTTTGTCTTGATAATTAGATAATTAGCAAAAGATGCTAATTGAGAAAGAAATGCCTTTGATTTTGTCTACTAGAAAATTCTAAAGTCCAATAATTAGCCCTAAATGGCTGAGTCATCGAAAGATTAATAAAAATACTTCCAAATAATAAAAATAATAATAAAAATACTTCCAAAGAGCTAGGATACCTATATTCTCATTGCAGCCTGCCAATACCTTTTGACCATTAAGTGGTATTGTAACCATTAATCAGTAAATCCTCTGAATTTGGGTTCTACATGCAAAATGTTCATAATTTTATCCTCCTGATACTACATTTGAGATGAGAAAAAATAAAAATAACTGTACAGCGGCATAGTACCCATTGTGGCTGTTAAAAGTGAGCTGACAACATGTCTGTTGTATGAGGGTGTCAGTGGAGTCCACTACTTAGTATTTTGACCCCAAACATCACCGGAATGGCTGTTAATCATTTCCAAAGAGTAATTTTCTTTTATCTTTGTAGAAGTAGTATTTTGTAAAGCATCAAATTATACTCCTAATGTTGGTAGTGGTGATGTAAGTTAAAATAATAATGGAAAATAACTAATTTCTCTAGTTTTTTTCTCTAAAACCAGTATATTTCAACTTCCTGAGAAAATAGTAAAAGATAGCAAAAAATTAAGATATTCCATGCATTTAAAAATTGAAACATTTTTCAGAATGCTTTTATATGTGCTAGATTTTATAAAACTAAATCAGGTGAAATATAAATTGTATTTTGAATTTGTAATCTCTTTATGCAAACTAAAAAAGGCTATATAAACTATCAGTGCCTTAATAAACTTTTAAGTATATCAACTTAAGATGAACTTTATACTGGGAAAATAAGTAAGTTACAAAAAACTTTTAATTGCTTGAATTTTATTAAATGTATACTTTAAAAGTTCATTGGTAAAATGAACTTTTAAATTTCTGATATATTTTACTTATATGAATTTGATTATCTTCTGATTTATCTAGAGCTTATGTGGATGCCCGAGTTCAGCCAATCTATGGTGGTACCAATGAAATAATGAGGGAACTGATTGCAAGAGATATCGTCCGTGAGCGGTAAACATCTACCCACATCCTGGAGTCTTATTATAGCTAATCAGGTTTTAAATCTACTCAAGACAAAATCTAACCTGGGAAAGAAGGAAAATGGCATGTGTTTTTTATATGCTCTGTATAGAGAAAGAAATCAAATCCAGATTAACACAGTGGAAGGGAAATTTTTGAATCGCAAAAATCAAATTTTCTCATAAAAAATTTAATTTCTAATTTTTATGTAAAAGTCAAAGGTTTTTTAACCCTAGAAGCCTTAATATTTCACTTATGTCTAAGATTCTAAAAAGTATTAATTATATAAAACCTGAGAATTGAAGCAGAACTAATTTTATATTGCCATGCTATAAAAACATAACAGCATTGATCATGGACTTGTACAGGGAAAAATAAGTATACCTTAGAATGTAAAGTCACTCAG
This sequence comes from Fukomys damarensis, assembly GCF_012274545.1. NCBI lineage: Eukaryota > Metazoa > Chordata > Mammalia > Rodentia > Bathyergidae > Fukomys > Fukomys damarensis. The sequence goes on along the minus strand of NW_022900928.1, from coordinate 110,371,424 downwards.
CTATTGTATGTTTTGCTCCAAATTCCCTAGAGCACAGGTAATACCTTACCACACCAACCCCCTATTTTATAGTAATGAATGGAACCTATTCCTCAAACAAAACATCACATTTTACTCTATCAACATATTCAGTTACTATATTTCAATTAAAAATAAAACTTCTTTAAAAAAAAAAAAAAGCCTGTGTGGAATGTCTCCGTGAAATACTGATGAGTGAGGAACTGCTCCAGTTGAAGCAGAAATCCTTTCTACTTTCTGTCTTGAAATTCCCAGGACTCACCTTTGCCTAACTCGAATCTGAGAATTCGCTTGCTGTTCTTATGTGCTAATACCTAGGCTTTTAATCAATTTTCATTCTACTTTATAGGAGAAAACATAATTCATCATCCTTAAATTTCAAAATACCAGTGAATATCAAAGTAGCAGCTTTCATTTTGTAACAATATAATTTATTAAATAAATATTTATTATACAAATATTTTGTATCTTCTATAAACAAGGCTGTTTAAAAATATGATGGCAAACAAAAATTGCAAGACCCTTACTAATAATAACTGAATAAACAAATAAGGCAAGAAAGGAACAGAAATTTCCATTCATAAATAAATTACAGTAAGAGAAGTAAGCATTTAAAATAAAATAAGGAAATTACATTTGACTTTAAAAAAGTATTATTAAAAAGTATTAATTTTTATGCTGGTCACATCTTTTTAGTAATTGCTTTTCTTTCTGTATGCTGGTGATGCAGTGAATAACACCCTTGAAAAATAGAAGTATGCAGTATGATAAATGCAGTTAATGTTTTAAAAATTGCCATTAATCCTCAAAATATTCCCCCTCTCTTTGAATGTACTTATAATGTACTTATCCTATTGTTCTTGCCACTTCTGAACCAGTTCTGAAATTATTTTTCCTATCTTTAGTTGCACTTTCATGGCTGCTTTGATGTCCTGAATAAATTCAAAACAATACATACCTAGTAAAAAAGGTAGATGAGGACACACAGTAAGGTTTTAATTTAACAGAAATTGCTGTACCAGTGATGTACGATGTGTGACACAGAACATTGTCATGATGGAAATCAAATTGCCTATTTTCTCAGGCCCTATTTTCTCAATGTACATTATTTCTTTTTCTTTAACCTTTGCTTTGATCTTTAATAACACACATTTATAGTACATAGGGAATTAGTACATGTACATAATACATTTCAATTTTGTCCTCTTCCCCACATCCCCCCTTTTATTTTGCCAGCACTTTTAAAGTTAATTATATATACAGATTAAAAACCAGAATAGTAGGCCAAACAATATATAAAATACGTTAGACAATTATACTAAATCAGGGTATACTTTTAGATGCATTGTTCGTACTTCAGTACAAGAACTTTTCTCTTTTATCCTTTTATCTGTCTCTTATTTTGAATTTTATATATTAAGTTTTTCGTATACAAGAAACCATGTGATATTTTGACATTATGGTCTCAAGGTGCATCCATTTTTCTGCAGATTCTTCAAGTTTATCCTTTACAGCAGTGTATTACTCCATTGTGTATAAAAACATTTCATTTATCCATTCATCTGTTGAAGAATATATAAGTTGTTTCTAAGACTTAGCTATTATGAATTGTGCTGCTATAAATATGGGTATGCATATGTCACTATAGTGTGATGTCTAACTTTTGAGGAATATCTCTAGGAGGGGAATATCTGGGTCAAATAGAATTTTTGTTTTTAATGTTTTTGAGAAATTCCCCATAGTGATTCCTATAATGATGGTAGCACATCATTTGCTCTTATAAGCCCTTGTAACATTCACTGTAGTGCCTCTAGGTACAAACTCAGTTTATACAATTCTGTCAAGGTAAAAAAAAAAATTACCTTGATATTGGATCTTTTTTTTGTGGGGGCATTGAGACAGGGTCTCACTATGTAGTTGAGACTGACCTGGAACTCACTAAACTCACTGTGTAGCCCAGGCTGGTCTCGAACTCACAGCGATCCTCCTGCCTCAGCCTCCCAAGTGCTGGGATTACAGGCGTGCGCCACCACACTTGGCCTTGATATTGGATCTTAATTGACTCACTTTTGTTTCTAACACAATGAAAGCAGTGATTTCCATTTGAGGACTCTGAATCTTAGTCTCAGGATCATAACCACAGACCCAAGTTTCATCTCCTGTGATAGCATTACTTATAAAGCTGGAAACTGAAGCAACTCCAGTGAAATTGAGGGACGCTCTTGCTTTTGTTCAACAGTCAAAATGATTTTGCACTCAACTCAGCTCATGTTCAAATCTGTTCTTAAAATGCTTTGAATAGAACTTTAAATGAAACTTGCCACACTGTTACTAAGGTTCTACTCACTATTTCTCATATTGAAGATCCCTGCCTTTCCATTGGATGGTATATGGCAGCAGCATTCACTGTATTTTTTAAACCACACCCAGGAGGTGTATTCTTGTTGAACTTTAAAACCATAAATATTACATTACATAGGTAGAGTAGAAGGAAGAAAAAATATTTTATATCATTTTTTCCTTGAGGTACACAGCTTTGATTTGCTCTTGGGCAGAAATGTGTGTAGTTGCCAGCTTAAGTTTCTTCTCATATGCATTAAGTACCACACAAAATGGCTTAAAATAAATTTTTGGTGTGTATTACAATATTTGAAGCTTTCACCTCACTCCTACAAACAGGAAATGATAAAGGATTTAAAAGACCTTACCACCCCCACACTTCTACCACAGCTCCTTTCCTTTTCATTCTTAATGGAAACTAGATGTTAGGAATAAATAATCTGTATGGTAAAAAATAAAATATTGCAATAAGAAAATGCTATACAGAGGTGAACAGTCCTGGGTTTGATGATGACTCTACTGTTGAGGATCCATTGGATTTTGACAAGTTTTTTAACTATTCAAGATTCCTTCAGGTGAAAATGACAAATGAAACCCAATTCATACCATCTTAAACAAAAACTTGAGTGCAGTAGTTTGAAAGGATAACAGAGTAACTCATAATTCAAAGAGCTGTAGAGATTGGGGTCTCAAGGGCCTAATTCTAGAGCTTAGAACTCCTAGCACTTGCATAATAGCCATGTACTTGTATTTTCCTCTACAAAGTGGCCTAATGGACACTGTAGAAAGACTTCATTATGAAACATTGAACTGCTCCATCCTGCATTCTTCAGGACAATGTCATTTATAAGGAAGGGGAGAAATGCACTGTGATTGACAGCCTCCATCAGGAGCACATGACGGGGAAGCAGACAGCATAATTATCAAAGGAATGAAAGTCAGCTAAAGCAGGGAGCATAATTATCAAAAGAAAGGAATGAAAGCTGAACCTGAGCATATATATGGTTCTGTTTATTATATACCATAAATGAGGATTTCTAAGGTATTTTCATGCAATAATCTCTGAGGTGTTTCTTTTAAACCAGTACTTTTCTTTATCCTACCAATTGCAGTCTTGTTTTACACCCTAAAAGAAATATTTTTTGTATCAAAGGCTAAAGCTGAAAGCAAAAAATAATTCAGAATAAGCTTCTTAACAGTTTACTTGGTTTTCATTTCTAAAGCAGCTAATCTTTGTGTTTTGCTTGATCAGCTTTAACTGTTATTTCCTAGGGAGGGAATTTATCATCAGTATCTCATATAGTGTTGAGTGCTTGTTATGGCTTGTATCTAGATGCCCCCAGAAGGCTCATGGGCTTATATAGGTGGGGTTTTGAGGAGCTGGCTTGATCTAAGGATTGGCCTATTGGGACTAAGGGTGGGTGGTATTAAATTACTCCACTGATTGGTTTAGCATAGTTTTGGTTGTGGATAATGGGAAAGCCCACTCTGAGTGTGGATGGCACCACCTGCAAGTCTTGTATCCTAGATGAGATAAAAGGGTCAGAAAGAAGCAAGCTGCTGCTGCTTGCTGCTTCTCTGCCTTCTGCCTGCCGTGCCACAAACTGCTTTTCCTCTGTAATGCCCCTCTGTCATGCCACCCTACCCTGAAGCCAGCGGACTATGGACTAAAACTTCTACAAACTGATCTAAATAAACTTTTCCTCCCTTAACTTATAGACGTCGGGTACAGTGGTACCTCATTTCACAAATTTAATTTGTTCCATGACTCTGGTTGTGAACCAATTGGTCAAAAATGGAATCAGTTCAGTTTGAAATCAGAATTGTGGAATCAATTATGTTTATGAACCAAGGTACCACTGTATTTTGGCCCAGCCATAAAAAAACTAACTAAGACAGTACTCAAGAAATAATAAATAATAATAATAATTAACAACAACACAGCAAGAAAACAACAGTATGTAGGTATATGAGACTATAAAGTTCCCTTAATTTTGTTTTTTGGCTAAGATTTTTAGGTTCATAATTATTGCTTAAAATTATGCTTGCCTTTTATGTCTTTGATATGTCATTGAAAATGACTTGCTAGTTTAAGATGTCACTGCAAATCTTCACTAATCTTTACTGACTTCTTCATATTAGGATTATTTTATTCTGTATTTGGATTCATTGAAGAGATTTGATACTGAGATTAAAGGTTTATGTATATTGCTTTGCAAAAATACTGAAAAGTTTTCTATTTTTAAAAATCTTATCTTGAAGAAAAATTATGGGAAACTTAAAACAAACTTAAAAATGGAGTACAGTATAATAAACCTCCAACTTCAACATTTGCTAGTTGTGTTAGTCACTTTGATGTCAGTGGGAAAAAATACTCAACGTCCAAAACTTAAAGGTGGATAAATTTAATTTGGCTCACAGTTTTGGAGGAGTCAGTCCATGGTTAGGTGGCTCCAAAGCAGATGTGACATGGTGGAGGAAAGCTGCTCACTTCATGATAGCCAGGAAATACAGAGAGAAGGGAGAAGCTGGGGAGGGAGATATATCCTCCATAGGCATGCCCCTTCATTGACATACCTCTTTCAACCACCTCCTAAGAGCACATTTGGCTATGAACTCATCAAAGGATCAATCCACTGATGAACACCTTCCAAAAGACCACCTCTGAACACATACAACTTCTAAGGGATATTCTAGTTCTAAACTGTAACATTCTATCCTGAAGCTCATAAGGCTCCTATCCATCTCATTATGTAAAATTCAGTTATTTCGCCTCTTGAGTTGCCAAAGTCTTAACACTTTCAGCAGTCCTGCAGGTCCAAGTCCAAAGTATCCTCTGAGACTCAAGATAAAGTTTAGCTGTAAAAATAAAACTAGTTGCATAATCCCAAGGTTCAATAGCATGGGGTAAAAATTTCCATTCCAAAAGGAAGGAATAGCAATCCCAATCAAAACACCAAGAACATTGCTCACAGAACAATAGAAGATAACAAAATTCATATGAAATCATAAAAGACTAGAATGGAAACAAACCTGGGTAACAAGAGCAAAGCGGAAGGCATCACAATTCCAGATTTCAAGTTATATTAAAAAGCTACAGTGATAAAAACAGCATGGTACCGGCACAAAAACAGACATGAGTATCAGTGGAACAGAGTAGAGGATGTAGAAACAACTCCAGATACATTGATCTTTCTGATCTGTGACAAAGGGGCCAAAAGCATACACTGGAGGAAAGATAGCCTTTTTAATAAATGGTGATGGCAAAACTGACTATCTGCATGCAGAAGATTGAATCTAGACCCATATATCTCATGATGTACTAAACTAAAAAAAGTAACAAAAATCTAAATGATAAACACAAACATTTAATCTGCTGAATAATTAAATAGTTAAAACTCTTGAAGACATAAGTGTAGGCAAGCACTTCCTGAACAGAACCCTAGTTGCACAAGAAATAACATAAAGAATTGACAAACAGGATTATATCAAATGAAAAAGCTTCTCCACAGCAAAGAAACCAATAGAATGGAGACAAACTACAGAATGGGAAAACAAATTTTGCTAGCTATTCCTCAGAGGACTAATACATAGAATTTACAAAGAAGTCAAAAATTAGGCCCCCAAAGCAAAAGATCCCATCAAAAAATGGGCAACTAAAATGAATAGATACTTCTCAGAAATCCAAATGGCCAATAAGTACATGGAAAAATGTTCTCCATTTTTGGCCATAAGAGAAATACAAATTAAAACAATAAAATTCCATCTTACTATAGAAATAATGGCTAGAATCAAGAAATCAAATAACATGATGGCAAGACTGCAGGGAAAAAGGAACACTTCTATGTTGTGGAAATCTAAACTATTACAAGTACTATGGAAATCTATAGAGTTCTCAGAAAACTAAAACTAGAAATTCCATTCAACCCAGCTATTCTCCTTCTATGTATCTTCCCAAAAGAATTAAAGACATGCGTATTCATTTTTATGACAGCATAATTCAGAATAGCTTAATTTTGGAAGTGGCCTATATGTCTATCAGTAGATGGACCTTATACACAATGAAGTATAAAAAAGAAACTGCCATAAAAAAGAAAGGAGTCATTTGTAGGAAAATGATTGCACCTTGAGATCATAATGTTCAGTGAAATAGATTCACAAATTTACATATCATGTTTTATCTTGCATGAGAAACACAAAATACAAATAAAGAGAAAAAATTAGTTCATAGGAAATATGGACATAGATATTTTGCAAATGGCGAGGGTGCCAAGAGATGAAGGGAGGAGGGCAAAGGGATAAAAGAAGAACTAAGATGTGTTGTGTACATGAATCAACTCCCCATGAGGAATTTAATCATTATGTACTGCAAACATGAACTAATAAAATATACAGGAAAAGTGAAGAATAGGGGGATGGAAAAGAATTGGACCAAAGATATCAAAACCTAACATGACAAATGTTGTCTGGTAGCTCCACATCCAGCATCCAGGCAATATGTGATGAAAGATGAGCTCTAGAGGGCTTGATGGTCCCATCCCTATGGCCATGCTGATTGTAGCCCATATGGTCTCCCTCTTGGGCAGGTTCCATTTGTGACCTGAAGCTTTCCTTGTCAGATGTTCCATGTTCTTAGCATCTAAAACACCTCAGGTTTCTAATTGTAGCCTTGGCTTCATTCCCACAGCTTCACAGACTGCCCTCTCAGTGGCTCCTTGCTTGGCCTTCCCTGCCCTTTTCTTTTTTAAAATCGCTATGGAAGCGCTTCTGACCTCACAACTCTTGCTTTCTTCATGTCACTAAAGCCAGCATCACATGAATGACTTCAGTGTCTTCCACTAGTGTAAGCAATAGGAAGGCCTTCTTGGGCCATAATTAAAGTGGCCCCTGAACCTGTGGGATGCCTGAGCATGGTGAAATGAAACCAATTTCCTAGGTGACCCTTCTTGAGCAGGGGTTACAGGGATACTATCTCGAGTCAAAGGTTTACAATTTTACATCTTTGAACCTGTGATGGGTGGGTTCTTGCCCATTGAATTGCCTTTGCAATTATATCCCAAACAAAATGACCATATTCTGTGGGTCTATTTCTAGACAATATATTGTTGCATTGGTTTCTGTATATATCCCTAAGCCACTGTTCTGATTGAGGTAGTTTTTAGTAAGTCTAAAATCAGAAAATGGATATCCTCCAACTTTGTTCTTTTTCAAGTTGTTCTGGCTATTCCAATTCCCCTTTCATTGTGTGTGTGTGTGTGTGTGTGTGTGTGTGTGTGTGTATGTCTGAGTCAATTTGTCTTATGTACAAATATATCATTCTAGGATTTTGAGTAGAATGAAGTAAATATATATATATATATATATATATATATATTTTACTTAAACCAATATACATATTGGTTTAAGGAATCACTATATTCAGTCCTCTAATCCATGAATAAGAAATATCTCTGTTTATTTAGGCCTTTTTTTAGTGCTTCAGTATTTTAAAATTTTCAATATAAAGATTTTGTACATTTTATAACATTTATACTTAAGTATTTTGTTCCTTGGAGCTACTGTATGTTATCTTGCTTTAATTCTGGTTTATAATTATCGCCAAGATAACTGGTGATTTTTGTTGATCCTATATCCCGTGGATCGCTAAATTCACCTAATTTTAGAAATTACTTTGTAGATTCCTTGTTATTTTCGACAAGACAAAAATGCGACCCGTGAATTGGAACAGTTATATTTCTGTAATTATAATATGTAAATCTTTTATATACCCATTTTTTTGGTTAAATTCACTGATTAGTACTTTCACTATAATGTTAAAGAGGACTGGGGAGAAGAGAAAGCAATATTTATTGTTTTTAATCTTAAGGAGAAAGCATACAAATTGTACATTATGTGTGAGTTTTTAAAGTTTTTTAAAAATAGGAACCCTTTATCAGTTTAAAAAAATTCATAATCTACCCTAATTTCATGCATTTTAATCATTATTGGATATAACTCTTCCAAATACTGTAATTTTCCTACATCAGTAATGAGATCACATAGATTTTCTTCTTTGGTTATTAATATACTGAATGTCTTAGTCTATTTCCCCTCGCATGAGAAAATACACCCATCACTTATAAATAATAGAAATATATTCCCAACAGTTCTGGACCCAGAGAAATCTAAGACGAAAGTGTTGGCAAGCTCAGGTAAAGGACCAGTCTCTGCTTCTAAGATGGCACCCTGAACACAGTGCTCTGGTGGTGATGAACAACACTGCATCCTCACAGGGCAGAATGGGTGCAGGGCAAAAGCCAACTAGCTTTCCCTCAAGCCCTTTTATAAGGGTACTGATACCATTGTGAGGGCAGAACCCTTATGCTGTTGCATTGGGGATTAAGTTTCAACATGCATTTTGGAATACAAAACAATTAAACTTTAGCACTGAAATGTATTGATTAAATTTTGAACAAACCTTGACTTCTTGATATTAACCTCATTTGGTCATTATGTTTTATTCTTTAAACTCATTGTTTTAGTTTAAAAACAGTTTGTTGGCTGTAATTTTGGGGCTGTAATTTTATTTTCATGCACTGTCCTTTTCTTGTTTTATCAGGGTGATGCTGATCTCATAAAATAAGATGGGGATTATTTTTCCCTTTTCCTGCATATAAGTAATTTGTTAGCCTGGAAAAAGACCCTGATCATTTGTTTTGTAGGATATTGATTATTGCCGGGCATGGTGGTGCATGCCTGTAATTCCAGCACTCCACAGGAGTGCTGAGGTAGGAGGATCACTGTGAGTTTGAGACCAGCCTGGGCTACATAGTGAGTTCCAGGTCAGTCTCAACTACACAGTGCAACCCTGTCTCAAAAAGCCAAATAAAAATTGATTATTGATTTGCCTCATTGATTTTTCATGGTTTCTATTTATTCCTCTGTTTTCTATGCTTCCTGAAAATTAATAGATTGAGAGACTTAATTAGATTCAGGCTCAATATTTTTGCTCAGATAACTTAACAAATGGTATTATGAATATTCTCTCTCACATTATAAATACGTATCTAGTTTCCTCACTTTTAATAATTTGGAAATTGATCAGTAGATTTAGATGATATTAGTCTGATACTTCCTTAAAATATTAACATCTTGGTTTCTACCCATAATTATTTACAAGCTCTGTTATTTCCTTAGGAATTGCAAAAAACATGCTTTACTAATTTTTTCATTGCTTTTACATTTATTGACTTTCATCAAGAACTTTCATCAAGTTTGTTGTTAGCTTGTATGTCCATTGGGCCACAAAGAAACCAGAAGCTATGATATAGAAGTGCAAGAGATTTATTGAGATGTAATACCTGTGAAAAATAAAAAGAAGAGGAAGTCATATTGGGTGAGCAAGTAAAATAGAATCTCTGACTATGAAGTGTATTTGGCAAAGTCTTGCCCAGTCCAGTGGGAAGCTATGGAATAGATTGCACATTAAGTAGAAAAGCCAGCCACTGATCCCTGTCTTCTGCTCAGACATTGGCCCAGGACTGCCTAGAACAAGAAGGCTGCCTATTCTCAAAAGTGGTTGTGAATCTCACATCTGGAGGCTGCCAGCTGTATTCTTATAGTAAAATGGTGTGGTCTTTCTCGAAGGGAAATCTCAGAACAGCATGAACATAGATATCATATCCTAAGATACAATTTGTAAATAAGAGTCAATAAATTCTTGGTTCTTTCCTTTTATCAATTTTTGACATATTAAGTGGACATTGTAGCAACTTCCAGTGGCAAGGACTTTGGAGATTTTGGTGATTTTTAATTAACTGCAATGAATATTCTTTTAACGTATAAATTGTTTCATCCTAGGCCAGTAAGAGCCCTTCCAAGTTTGTTCCTATTTTTCTATTTTATTATAGAAAATTTTAAACATAAAAAATGCAGAGAAATATTTATTGAACTACCAAATATGTATTACCAACCTTTGGCAGATATCAACTTGTGATCAATCTTTAATTGTGTCTGCTTTTTTATACCTCATATATTTTGGGGGGGGTACCAGGGAGCGAATAACGGGGCCTTGCGCTTGCAAGGCAGGCGGTGGCACCACTGACTTAAATCCCCAGCCCTTCTCATAGATTATTTAAAATAATACCAGACATCATGTAATCTTGAGTATTATTGACATGACCCATTATTTATAAAAGTGTCTTTGTTATCTGGCACAACAAAATTTCTATTTCCTATTATGCACAATTTCTATAGAGGAGCAGTATCAGATATAGCTCCAAAGATCTCTAGTTTATTTACTGGAATATTTTCAGCTCCAAACTACTATCGATTTTTTATTCCTTTTGCATTCTGTTTCTTGAAATCATTTTGATATTAAAATTTATACTTTTTCTTCAGTTTTTTCCTTAAAGCTAAACAACCAGTGATTTATCGTAACATATCCCAAGACAAGATATATTTCATTTTACAGAAGAAAATTATATCAGATAGAATGATTTCTCTCTCTAAAAACAAAAGTCAAATTAAATTTGGCTTAAACAATGAATGAAGGGCTCACAAATTTGGAAAGTTCAAAATTGGTTGAGCAGCTTACCTTTGTCATGATGGACCTACTTTACCAGTTATTATTGATCCCTCTGTTCTGTCACTTATGGTGTAGCCCTAACTCTGAAACTACTCCTTTAATGGATATGAGATACACTTTCTTTTTTTGGTGCAAGATAAGAATGTACTTCTGCCCAAAATTTTGAGTATAAGAACTGAAATTCATTCTGAAGGGGCTAATTTTGGTCCTAAGGCAACCTGTAAACCAATGATCATGTCAAGAGGAATAAAATGTGTGAATTTATACAAGCCAGTTTGGGTCCTCTTTGGTAAATGGAGGTAGGAACAGGTTCACTCAAAGCACATGAGCTGGGCAGAGTTCTCCATACCAGCAAGAAAATTAGGAAAATGTAAAAAATGGAAATTATGGAGCAGAAAGCAAGCAGACAACTAAGAAATGCCTACTAACACAACTACAAACTATATCCTGGTTATTGAGGTCAGGGCCTGGAGACTGTCACATTCCCATATACTTTAAATCATCTCCAGAGTACTTGTAATGCCCATTACATGGTAAGTAATATGTAGTTATTAGCTCTGCTATTTAGAGAATAACAAAAAGAAAAAAATTCTAAATGTTCAACATAGATAAACTTTCTATTTTTATGGAATATTTATGATCAACAATAATATATACCATATATACACAAATATATGTGATTAACATATATAATATATACCATATGTTACACACTTATGATTAACATATATATTACATGAGTATATAATGTTATATAT
>NW_022900928.1:110354399-110359712 GCF_012274545.1 Fukomys damarensis | reverse complement strand
TATAATTTGTGAGATAAGCTTGCAATGGCCATCTGCATAGTCAAATGTGGAAGAATTCAAAAGGGCTTTCTGTGTGCTGGTGAACCCAATGATCCAGTGAAAGGTGGAAGATCTGGAACTCACTGCAGAATCCTACTGGAGTCTATATCAGGAAGCTGAAGGTTCTGCACTGGAAAGCTGAAGAGCTGAAGAGTATGCACTGGAAGCCAGGAGACAGATATCCAAGCTAACAGTGAAGACTGTAGTGCCTCCAAAGAAACAAGTGAGACTGCTTCTTCTGTCTCTTCTTGTTCCATCCAGGATACAAGTCTATTGGTTGGTGCCACCCATCCCCAGAGTGGGTCTTCCCTCTTCAGTAAGTCCATCATTGAGACACAGCTAGAACTACACTAAGACAATCAGTTGGGCATTTCTTACTCAAGCAGAAAAAGCAGATAACTGTCACATTGACTGTATGTGTAACACCTTCAAGGAATTGCCCTGATGTTCATATGAAGTGAATGAGATATTGGAATATTGTTTCAACTTCAGGTTTCTGATCAATTCTCCAGGATATGCCTAGTTATAGACAATGGAATTAATGTTCTAGAAGCAATAGGTTCATTTCATTTTCTTATGCAAATATCTTCAATGGCTCCATTATTGCCATGAAATATAAACTTAACATTCCTTAGTTAATTCACATCAAAGCCTTCCATTGTTTGTTCCAAATCTACCTTTACATACTTCTGCACCATTATTTTTAAAAATTGCATTAATATGTTTAGCATTCTTACCACCTATGGGCACAGGTGCACAGCCTGAAAAACAGAATGCAGTGGCAAAAATCTTTTTAAACTGCTTTTCTGTTTGAAATCCCTACCCCTAGGGGTGAAGAGAACTTCATACATCTAGCTGACTCTCTTGCTTTGGAAACTGGTGAGGATCATTGTCCAAGCTAGATGTATTTTTTTTATTTCTTCCTAAATAATTTTTATGTTATTGGAGTGATAACGGTCTGCCTAGCCTTTCTTGCAACAAGATACATCCACAAGATAAAGTTGTAGAATTGTTGTTGAAAGGATTTGAGGAGAGGCACCTACCTTAAAGCTCCGTTACCTTCTGATTTTCTTTCTTCTTGCTGCCTAAGCAATGGGCAGTAATAGCTGGAGTTCTAGTAGCCATCAGGGACCATGAAATTACTCTACGAATGGAGCTCAGGTCTGAGAATGATAGAAGAAAATTAAAAAAAAGACCCTGAGTTTGTGGTGACTTTATGGAGCTGTTATACCAGCTCTGAACTTCTTTTACTACATTTCATTGACTATTAAGATGCACCATTCATTTATATATTATTAGGAGGTCTGCTCATATAATGCTTTCTCATTACATGAACTATGAGGTCATTTGGATTTTTGAAACTTTAAACTGAAAATATGTATCTTAGAATCAATACAATATGAGAGAATTAACTGTGTTTTTACAGTATTTTTGTTCTGGTCTTTCTGATTTGTGACAGGAAGCCTATCTATATCCTAATACAAACCATCTTTTAATTTTTCTTTTCTTTTTCTTTTTTTTTTGTGCTACCGGGGATCAAACTTGAGTCCTTGCACTTGCGATGCAGGCCACCGAACAGCTGAGCTAAATCCCCACCCCATCTTTTAATTTTTCTATTTATATTTTGGTCTAGAAACTCTGAAGTTTCTGAATCCATCAATATTCTTCTTTTAAGAATCAACTTTTTAAAGTGGTACCCACCCATAGTAGCATATACTCAAATATATCTGTTTTTGATGAATTTTGAAAAAGCACACATCCATTTGACCTCCACTATGATCAAGATACAAAATATTTTCTTCACCCTTCATACTAATACCACTCAATTCGTCCCAGCCCTGGCTTCAGCAAGTACTGATCTGCTGTTACTAAGGTTGGATTTGTCTTTCTAGAGCCTTTTGTAAATGGGATCAAGCAGTATTTACTGTCTTTTGTGTCTGGTTTCTTTCTTTCAGCATACTGTTTATGACACATCTGTGGATTTTTAAATATTTTTTATTTGGTACTGGGGATCGAACTCAGGTCCTTGCACTTGCGAGGCAGGTGGCCGCAGCATCACTGAGCTAAATCCCTGAATATTCCACAATTTATTTAGCCTTTTATGCATAATGGATAGTAAGAGTTGCTCGCAGTTTGATTCTACAGTGAATAAAGTAGCTGTGGATATATTTGTGTGCACAGGGAGTAATTTTTTTTTAATTTTCTTTCAGCCATAGGCAGTTCTCTCCCCAGCCCTGGTTTTAAAACTCCTGACTCCTGCTACTGCTACCCTTTTAGGAGTAATTTTTTAATTTTCTTTCAGCCATAGGCAGTTCTCTCCCCAGCCCTGGTTTTAAAACTCCTGACTCCTGCTACTGCTACCCTTTTATCTTCGTGTCTGTAAATACAGGCTAGTTCAAGATAAATCTATGCTGAACAAAACTGTCAACCTTAACACTGCTCCTGCTTCTATTCTACTTTCTAAACATGATAATAAAAAAAAAAAAACAACCCTAGAATATGATAGTGCAACACAGTTGTCCTGGGCACAGAAACATAGCGGAATAGTACAAGCTTCCAAACTAGTTTTTCATTTTATGAGAGGTAGCAGGAAAAGAATGATCGGTGAGCTTTTTATCAATGTTAAGTATGTAGGTACATCAAATTCACTAAGCTTCATTTTTTTTCCATGAATAATGAAAATGAATAAATCACTGAAGAATGTGAGCATTAAAGTTCATCTATTCAACATATATTTGTTGAGAACTGTGTTCTAGGCTCTGGGGATAAAGCAGTGACTAAAACAGCCAAAGGGCCTGACCTTATAAGCTGGAGTTTATTTATGTTCGAGATTAGGGAGAGGACAGAAATCAAAATCAAAATATATTTTGGATTAGATGGTATCAAGTGCTATGGAGAAAAATGGAGCAGGGAAGGAGGGGACAAAAGACTACAACCCCTTCTTGGCTGAGAGTTACTTGAAACTAGAGATTGATCTTTCTCCATTATCTCCTGTGTTATCTCAGTATCAGCTGCACTTTAAGTGCTGTGCCAGTGTTTCTAGAATGGAAGGAATGACTGACTAAAAACCAGTGTTGAGAAGTTTATCTCATGAAATCACTGTGATATTGCTTACCTGGACACTTTTACTTGCTTCCAGACAGGTGATATTTATGTCAGCAGGAACGGTGTCCTCCTGTTATCCTTGTTCTCACTGTCCTATTCTTACCTCTTCTTTTTCAACTCAGAATTCTTTTTACCATTCCTTCTAAATTCTGACATATTTTTGTTTTTAAACGTACATTCATTTTCTAGCCCTCGCTAAGTGAGTAGTGTAGAAAACAATTTGACAACTGATTTACTTTGTCAGTTTTTATTATAAGAATTTTGAGATTCTACAGTGTCCGGAAAACTGGCATATGCAACAGATAATTAAAGCCACGCTTTAGAACAGTGTTCAGTGTCAAGGGACAATGTGCTTCATACATAGTTAAATGGGGTAAAAATAAAACAGTATACAGGGCCATCTCAGATGTATAAAATATAGCAGGCCTTCCAGATAATTGTGGTTGCTTTCTTGTGTTTTCAACATATTTTACATTAAGACTGTATTATTGTAGTAATCATTCCCAAACTTCTATTAATTTTAAAGTATCATAAATTTAATACAAAAGGAGTAGGAAAAATTTACCTACATGATGGCTTGATAGAGTAAAATATTTAAGGTCTATAAAATGTGACAGAATGAAGAATTGGTTAGAAGATAAAAAGAAACAGGAGTATGGGAAACAACCAATCTCCTAGGGTGTTTGATGATCGAAGCAGAATGTATACCAAAAATATTTTGAATTGCTTGTATAATTGCAAAGCTTAATACAGGTGTCATTCATTGTGTCTCAAGAGCAGGGGCTTGTTTTACTGCTATATCTCCACTACTCATCACAAAATATGTTCAATAAACAGGAAAACTATACAAATATTTTGTTTTGGTGGTGAGTATTTTACAGGAGAAAAACTATTACTATCAATTTTTTTTTCTCCACAATTCCCTCATGTTAAAATCTGAATATCTGTCATTCAAAGCTTAACCAATGCAGGTGACAGTATTTTTTCTACCCCAATAACACTGCACACTACCTCCTCCCAAGCCTCTCAAGGATAGTACCTCCTGAACTATAAATGCCGCCCCTTTTTTTCCTGAAATCTTTAAAATACCAGCTGAAATCTAAAATCTTTCTTTGAAGTATATAAACAGGAGTATTTGACTTAGACTATTTAAAAATTTTTTAAAAATATTTTTGTCATATTTGTGTTTCTGTCCTTAGGATCTAAGGCAACCTTAAGATACATGCTAAGATTACAAGAGACAGTTCTTGATTGATTTATTTTCACATTCCATTAGCTCACATTTTTTAACGCAATGAAGGTAAATCAGTTTTCTGAAACTCCTCCCTTGCCTCATACTGAGGTGCAATTATTATTCTGAGTCATTTTAAAAAAATTATTCTTTTCACGAAATGCTCTTTGTCAACGAAAATTATTCCAATGTCAGTCTCCTGGGAATAGAGGGAACAAGGAGTCATTTTTCCAATTCCAGTAATACGTTAGGGATTATGTTTTGTTGTGATTGCATTTCCCGAATCTCCTCCAACCCCCCCACACACCCTTAATCTTATCCAATTAGTAAAGTGGAAATACTGGCAACTGGCAATCTGGATCTAAAATTCTGTGGTCCTTCACTCCCTAAATCATTCCGGTGAAAATTAAGTGCTTAGGAAAGCTTGTAATCCATCACGTAAGGACCTGTTCAGAGTTTAGTTTTTTAAAAGTTGAGTGTGGAGCTGGGAGACGCCCGGGTGGAGCTCAGCGGTGGCTGCGGCGCGGGGCCGGGAAAGGACTCGGGGATTTTCCGCACTCCGCGCCCGAAAGCCGGCTGTTACTGTGATTGCGTCGTCGCCGCTCTATGCAGAGACAGAAAAAAGCCTGCTCCGGCGGATCCTGATTGTCTCTTGTTTTAAAATCATAAACAGACCCAGCTAAATCCAAGGCTCATCTGTCACCCATTTTCAGGACCCCTCTGAAGTCCTAGAGAACTGGGCTTCAGGTCTGAGCGCGGGACCCGAACGCACGGGAGAGCGCAGGCTGACTGGAAACTCGAGCCTCAGCGCGGCGGGGCGCGAGGCAGGAAGTCGGCGGCCTAATTTTCCTTTTTTATTTTTTCGGGCTGGCAAGGGGAAGGCGGAGCAGGAAGCGGGAGTGCCGGGCACCGCGCTCCGAGGCCGCCAGCACACTCCT
>NW_022900928.1:110323525-110353914 GCF_012274545.1 Fukomys damarensis | reverse complement strand
CGAGTCCTCTGGGCTCCGGCACTGGGTCGTGGTCTAGGGTAGCGGTCGGACCGCAGCCAAATTTAAACGGCTAAATCCAACAGCCTTGGCAGGAGCGAAGAGGAGGGAGGGCGGAAGAGGTGGAGGCGGGGCGAGGGCGGGCCTTGGACGTGGTCACGTGGGTGAGGGTGGGGCTTGGCTCCCTTCCCTTTTGTTTTGTCTGGCGCGTGCGCAGGAGCCACACACGTGGTCTTTGGGGCGGGCTGCTGGGTTCGGCGTCCGCTGCTCTTTTCGGGCGGGCGTGGTGAGTCGGTTTTCTGGCTCCGCCGAGGCTGAGCCTGCTGTTAGACGCAACCCTTATTTTGTTTATTTCGTACTTTATTTCGGGCGCATATTGATTTGACCTTTAAATTTATTTGGGGTTGTGAGGAATCTAGAGGATTTTTGAGGAATGCTAACCTTGAAGTTTGTTGTTTTGGGATGTTCTGAAGTAGGAGTCGGTCTTTTTGGAAACACTGGGAGTGTCTTTGGTAGCAAAGACTAGAAGAAAGCTGCATGTTTTGATCGTTTTAGAAATCACAGGAAAGCATGAGGCTGCTTTACAGCTAAGACAGCAGGTACTCTGTGCTTCTTTACCCTGGGAGTTACTTGGTTCTTCCCCTGTCCCGTCTGCCCCCGGATCAGGAATTGGAGAGATTTCTTTCCTCCCTTAGGGTGAAGCACTTGTTTTTCATCCCCTAAATTTAAAAGCAGTCGTGTTGGCGAGATTAAAGATACTAGCTTCCTTCATCTTTCCTTAACCAGTTTACTTAACTTCGTGCTGAGTTGGGTCAGTAGAGAAATTTTTTTAAATACTGCCTAGTTGAGGCAGATTAGCAATAAAACCTGAGTGAAATATATTTTTGAATGCTACAGGCAAAACGGGTAGTATCCTTTTAACTAAAAAACAGTGGCTCTAAAAATTCAATATTGAGAAGACCCTGATTTTGAGGAATGCAGATTGCTCTAGTAGGATTTCTCCTTGAGTGGTTCCTGCCACTTCTGATTCTTAACTAGCCCTTTGCTTGGGCAAGTCACAACCCTCATCCCAGATCCGTTTCCTCCCATAAATCACTTCATAATATGGTGCCTGTTTTAAGAGACTGTTAGGAAGATCAAATGCCTCGTGTCAGTAAAAGTTATTGTAATCTTTACCAATACTGAAAATAGAGAAAGTGCCAAGTAATACAGTGGTATAACAAAAGTCATTTTTTAAGAAGCTAGTGGACTACAAATAATGAAATAGGACATATGTGACTTTCTCAAAATTAACTACTGTCTAATTCTTACTCCGTTTTCACTTAAAGCAGTGTCAAAATCTGCTACTATTCTTTCAAAGCTTTAATCTGCATAGATTACCATTACTTCCTTTAGTTTTTCTAGGATAATTTTTATGATGTGAAACTCTTCTTAATCCAAGGCAATTAATTCTATCGCACTGGTTTTTGCATTTTAATTTTGCTTGGTGATATGTGCTTTTTTCCCCCCAAATAATTGCTTATCTTGTTAAATCTTATTACAAAATAATTTGGAAAATAGAGAAAAAGTACAAATAAGAAAAAGAAGTTGTATTCTTCTCTATTTTCTATATATGTGTATTTTTCCTAAAGCAGATAATACAAGATCTTCATTTAATTTTTACTAAGAAAGTTTTCCATTTTATTAAGTATCTTGGAAAAAATATTTTAATAGCTGCTTAACATTTTATCATGTAAGTATCATATTTAAGTTCTTTCTATTGGCAGATGTTTCCATTAGTGTAAATTTTATATAGGCAGTGGCCTTTTATATAAAATTTTGAAATTCCCCTCTGCTTCCCTAGGTTTGTAATTTTTTGTGTAGTTTTTTTTTTTTTTTCCCCTCTCAGGTCAGAGTCTTTTTTTGTTTTTAAGGCTTTTGTAACATTACCAATTTACTTCTCAGAGTGTTGTATAATCATATAGCATTCATATGTGATATGAACATAACCTTTGGTTTGTCATGTAGTATTAGCTTTAAAAGGAAAAAACCTTACTTTTTTCATTAAATTTTTTTTCACATATCTATGGGATATGTCTTATTCCTAAGTTATTGTAAGGCACTTGAGAGAGGAAAATGCTTCATGTAGTACATATTACAAATTGCATAGTGGGTGCACAATAAATCCCAATTCGCTATTTATATTCACCTTTTATAAAGGTCATCATAGTTGTCTGTTAAAAGATCCAACCTCCCATTTTCTAACTGCTGAATTCAAATGCTTCATGCAGTTTTGCTGCCATTTATCATAACTTAAGACTTTCACGTTCTTTACTCATTCATGAAACTTCTGTGGAATTAAAAATTTCGCTCTATTCTAATTTCACTTGTAGCCTCTGTAACAAAACAGATTCCTGGTTTCTGAAGTTTCTTGTTTCATTATTCAGATTGTTCTTGACAGCCCACCTGTTATTGCCTGTAGCATAGGTCTGCCACATGAACCTTATATGTAATATGCAGTTTTTGTCTTTATGTATCCATTCAGTTATCTCCTTACCTCCTTTTAAATTTGCCCATATTGTATCAGATGTTAGTTGAAAGAGGCAGAAAAGTGTGTCCTTGGAGTTTAGAGTTGATTTGTAAACAGCAGAAAAGGGGGTTGGTTTGCAATACAGCTAATAGTGTGGAATTGACCGATTTACTGACATTAAGGCATATTCTCTTTTATCTTACTGTCCTTACTGCATTATGGTACTGTACTGGAATATTGTACACAGTGAGGACCCTGTGTAATAAATGCAATATCTAGTCTTACTTAAAGTATGTTAGATTTGGAAAGGCAAAGAAGGTATATTATTTCCAAAAAAATTCTTTTTTTTTCCCCGTTAGATGTTGTCCTGAATAGATCTTTCCCGGAAGCGTGATCTCTATTCCCTGATCATGTAGAGTAAACACTCAACAAGTGTTAATAAAAATGGTAGTATACTTGCTAGTAGAGAGTCTACTATGAAATTTGAAGATAATTCATAATGGAAATTTTTACTACTTAATGTTATTTTTAGGTTCTTAGAAATACTTCTTCATGGTTGTAATTCATTATATTGAATATTTATTAATATTTTTAAATTGTTGTGAACTTTTGCTTTGTAATGTTGAGGCTTTCTTTACAGTCTTGTAAGACATGTCACTTTTAATGATTGTTTAGCTCTGTGGAGTTAAATTGAAGCCAAAATTCATAGATTGAGCAAATGTATTTTTAAATGTAAATTTTTGCATCGAATTTGATGTACATAGGAAAAGCAATGACTCATTTATATTCTTATGAGTCATGCGCTTATAACTGAATAGTAATAATTCTACTTGAAGTATGACCTGTTTGATGTGTTATGTGGCCACCCAAGTGGCTTTATCTTTAATTAAATTCCTTTAGTCTTCAAAGAGAATTCCTTTTTTAGACATAATTTTCAAAGTAGAAGCAGTTCTTGCTTATAAACATTTTTGAATACACAGAAGAGACTTAACTACACCCTGGTCATACCAATTACTGCAGTGTTTTCTGCTGTAAATTGAAAATTCTCCTTAAAATGCACGGACAGATATTGGAATCACAGCACTAGTTTCCATTACAGTAGTTTCTATGTTTTGAGGAGTAAAATCATACCAAGGTTAACTCATTCTCCTTAACTTTTGTTGTATTAATGGGTTTTTCCCTTTATGTTTACAAGTTAGAAAATGAGTTCTCTAGTATGTTGGCAGTGTTGAAAAGCACATCTTTTTGTTAAAAAGATTTGTTTTTTCCTTACTCTTGTTTTTACTGTTATTAGCATAGGTTAACAAATCTGAACATTTAAGTTGTAAATGTGGAAATAATTTGATTACACTCATCAGGGTTCTTGCCTCTTATTACTGTTCATAGTCTTTCCTTGTTTGAGGAAGGTAAATGTGTATTGTTCATATTTTTATTCTAGTTTTACTGCTCTGCATTTAAAAGAACTGGGTTTATCAAGATTATAATTAAAAGTAAATGCTTGAGTAGATTTGTATAATATATTTTCTGTGGACTATATAGAATATACATATGTATTTTAGAATATACATTTAAAAATAATGTATTGAAGGTGATCATAAATCATATTCAGTCTTTACTCTTTAATATTCTCAGGAGGAAGAGTGGTTCTTATTTAGATTATTAATTTCAACTCTGATGATAGAAAGACTACATTAGCAAAGTATTTTTCTTTGGAAGATATGTTAAAAATATTTGCACTATATCACATATAAAATTGCGAAGAGTTTGCTATTAAATATCTGAACCAACTAAGTAATTACTATGTTGGTAATTGTCTCATTGTGTACATAATTGAGAGAAGACAGCTTTAACTATAGTTCATGATGTCCAGGGGGTAAGAGTTCATTTAATTAATTAATTATGAATCTTAAAAATGCAGATTTCAATCCGCAGTAACCCCCTCCCTCAATATTTTAAATCATTAATGGAAACATTCTGGAGACAAGGGCAAAGCCTTTTATTTATAAGAATACAACTTCAAAACAACTAATTCCTTCCTTAATTCTCAGTGAATTCTCGGATTAAATTTTTGACTAAAAATTAAAATTTATGGTGTACACTTAACTATGTAATCCAGCCCATTGTTCTACTGGATTAGTTTGGCTTTATTTATAATAATGAAATTTAATATAACCAAAAAGAAGAAAAATGTTTTGATCTTTGTAATGAAAACCAGCATTTATTATTTAAAGTTGTAAACTTTGGCCTGCTTTATTGAAATTCTGTGGTTGGTATTTTTTTATGAGACGTCTAAGAACAATAGTTACATGTTGAGATCTGGGTTGTTAGCTGAAGGATTCTTTACTTGATGGATTATCTACAATGATTTTACAAAGGACTTTTTTTTTCCCATACCACCAGTAAAAACTTTAGGCTACTGTAGTGCTAAGGAATTTTTTTAAGTTAAAATTTGTGATTTCAAAAGCTGACGTCTAAATGTAAGTGTTAAAATGTACGTTGAAAATTCCATTGTGGAAACCTAATGAAATTCATACCAAGAAGTATAATTGGTTTTTGGGTTACCAAGAGCTGTTGCTTATTGTCAGAGAAATCAGGATTATCTGTTTAGTTGCTTTCTTTGAAAGGTTGTTGATACAGTTTCTTAACTTGCAGTTTTGCTTTGTAAGTCCTATTAGCCTGATACTTTAGTTCCTGTGTGCTGTTACCAAAAAGTAATTTTTTTTCAGTATTTCCCTTCCAAGTTCTTTGAAGTTCTGTTGTCATTAAACTCTTAGAAATGGACCTATTATACCTGAGTATCTTTGGTCTATATGAAATAGTCATCAAAATTATAATAGTATCTGGAACTGTAGAGTACAGAATTTTAATAGCTATGATGACATTCTTAGATTTTATCTTAGGTCCAGATAGCCTTCCTGAAAATTATGTATATAATTCAGAATCTGAGTATCCGTGAAGATTAAGATACTTCTTAGCAAAGCTTTTAGAATTTGGCTTTTCCATATTTTCTATTGCCAGAATACTGTTGTTGCCTAAAAATATGTCTAAAAATATTTGAGGACTGAAGTATAATAGTTAATGGCTAATTCTTGGTTACTTGAGGGACCATGCATTTTATAATTATTAATGGGTTTGTATTATCCAGTGTAGTAGTTCCTAACCGTATATAACTATTGAGCACACTGAGACAGATATAAATATAAAATAAACACTTGATTTTGAAGACTCAGCACACATAAAGAATATATATCATGTTATTTTTATAGCGATTATATGTTGACGTGGTAATTTTTTTATATATCGGACTTGGTGAAATTATAGTTTTACTTGTTTCTTTTTACTTTTAAAAATATATCCACTAACAATTTTTAAATTGCCTATATTTGTGTTGGGCAGTGACAATTTTGTACTAATGTTTCCTAACTTTCTTACCTAAAGATTCCTCTGGTGATAAAATAGCTTATGAACTTGAAATTTGAAAATAGTTTTATAATTTTGGATAGTATTTTTTCATCAGTATTTATTAAGTGCCTACTGTATGTCAATATTCCATGATATGACAGTGAATGAAAGTATACAGAGCCTGTCTTGATGCAGGCTCATTCTGTTGGGAAAAATATATGCTAAGGAAGAAATTTTCAGTATGAATTTTTAAATGACTTATTTGTTATAACCATACTATTAATTGTTATATGTAATTTCATGTAATATTTTAATGCAGTGATTTCCTTATCAGTGATACATACTGTCTAATTTCATTTCATGTTTTATCTTGTTTGATGTTTTCTGAGCTTCTAGAATCTCTTGATTGGTATGGTGGCTGACATAACTGAGAAATTCTTAAAATTTTATCAACTGTCCCTTTTGTTCTTTCTTCTGGTGTTCTCATTATGCATATTTATACCCATTATAATTGTTCCATAGTTATTAGGTATTCCTTTTTGGATACTCCCACCCCAGTCTGTACTTTTCATATTTCAAGGTTTCCATTGATAAATCTTCAAGATCAGAGCTTCTTTCCTTAGCCATGTCTAGTCTACTAGTAAACTCAACAGAGGCGTTCTTCATTTCTATCACAGTATTTTTGATCTTTAACATTTCTTTTTTACTTTTAGGAGTTCCATCGGTGTGCTTATATTACTCAGCTATTTTTGAATATTGTCTGTTTTTTCCATTAGAGACCATAACATAATAATTATACTTTCTGCTAACTCCAACATTCCTACCATCTGTCTCTGCAAACTGTTACTTTGGCTGTTTGTATACCTTATAATTTTTTGATGAAATGGACACAATGTGTACTTGAGTAAAAGGAATTCCAGTAAGTTGCATTTATTGAGATGTTCAGGTAAAAACATTCTTTAGTAACTAGGTCTATCTTTTCGTGATTCTGAACTTCTGTTATCGTCACAAGTAATTTGTTAACTTTTTTCCTTTTAGATAGGATAGGATGATGGTTAGAGGAGATTGGGGTTGGGGTATTTCCCTTCTATCATTGGAAGGATACAGCATGCTGGAGTTGGATATATCTCTTATTTACATTTAACTGAAAAAAAAGTAAGACTTTTCAAAGATTTCTTTAAAAATAATATTACTAGTCACTTCTTTATCCTCTTTTTATTTGACTTTGTAGCATTGCACAGAACTGACTGTATATTCTTCACACATTTTTAAACACTTTGATCTCTTGATTCCATGTGTTCCTGGTGGTGATCTCCCTCCTCTATACCAGGGATTTGAACCCAGAACTGCATGCATACTAGCCAAGAATTCTTCCACTGAGCTATTCCCAGCTCTTTTTATTTTACTTTCAGACAGGATCTTGCTCAGTTTCCCAGGCTGCTCTCCAATGTTTGATCTTCCTGTCTCAGCCTCCAGAGCTGATGGGATTATAAGCATGTGCTACCAAGCTCAGCCTTTACTGATGACCTTTTTTGGGCTCATCCCATATGTAGCTCTTTCATTTTGCTCACATAAATAGGAGTGAATACCAAGGCTTGGTTGTGGATTCCTTACTCTTCTTTGCTTATATCCTCTCTTTAGGTAAACTCATCTAGTCCCTTGTTTTAAATACTATTTATATGTAGTGACTCCCCAACATACTATCTCTAATTATAACTCTCACTTGCTTTTAGCTGCCTCCACTTGGATGGCTTTAAAAGGTACTTCAACATACCCAAACAAGACATTTTTTTCTCCTTCAGTCTTTTGTCCCAAGTCTTTCCCATTTCAGAAAACATCATTACACATCATCTAGTTGCTAGCCAAAAGCCTGAGTCATTCTTGATTCCTTTCTTAAGCACTGCAAAATCTTGCCCATCAAAAGTTTGGTTGACTCTAACCTTGAAATATGTTTTAAATTCATTCATTTTTCTTCATTTCTGCTACAATTTCACTAATTCAAGCCAACAGTTGCATCTCTTGTTTACTGCTTTAGCTGCCTAACTGTCCTCCTGCTTCCAGTCTTGCTTTATTATAATTTTTTTCTTGTGGAAGAGCCAGTGTTCTTTTGTTTTGAGACAGGGTCTTCTCCCTTTTAGCTCAGGATGGCCTCAAACTGGTGGTGATCTACTTGCCTCAACTTCTTGAATGCTGAGAGTATAGGCATGTGCCATCATGCCTGGCTTAGAGCAGTTTTTTGGTTGTTGTTATTATTATTTTAATAAAAATGTCAAGCAGATTAAATTACTACCTCACCTAAATCTCTATTGACTGTTCTTTAACTTACATAAAATGTCCATGGTTTTGCCTTATCTACCTCTCTAATCTTACATTCTTATTGTCTTTCTATACACCCAACCACTCTCTCCTCTGTTCTCCTTACCCTCTCTCATTCTTTCTCTCTACCCCCTCTTTTTTTTTTTGGAACCGGGGATCAAACTCGGGTCCTTGCACTTGCGAGGCAGGCCACCGAACCGCTGAGCTAAATCCCTGGCCCTTTCTACCCCCTCTTCCTTGTTCATTATGTTCTAGACATATTTCCCATTTTTGTTTCACTGACACACCCAATTTATTTCTGCTTCAAAGCTCCCTATTAGTTACCTTTTCTACTTGGTAGGCACATTCCTTAAATTGTTATTTTCACTAAGGCCTCTGAGCAGATATCACCAGGAAAGAGGCCTGTCTTCACCTATAAATCTAAATTTACTCCTACCCCAATGTAGCCATGCTCTATATTTTGTTTAATTTTCATAAAAATACTTTTGAAGTCCTTATTTACCTGATATTTTCTTATTTATTCTGTAGTTACCATTTGCTTGAATGTAAGTTGTGTAAGGGTAGGAACCTTATTTGTCATGTTTATTGCTCTTTTTAGAATACTTAGCATAGTTGCTCTCACATTTTGCTCAGAAATATGTATTAACTGAATTAGTGAGTGTTTGCTTTTAGGTTGAATGTATATTCAGTGGAGATTAAAAATCCAGCTTTTACTGAAAGTATACAAAATTACTTTTATGACTTTACATTGGCTGTTTTTTATTCTGTGCATTAAAGGGATTTCCATAATTTGTTCATTTTAATTTTAATTTTTAAAAGATAAAATAGTTTTTTTAACTATAAACATTTCTCTTTAAATAACATGTTGTGATATAGTCTTTATGCCTTAAATGAAAACCAGATGGCTTTACTTGTAGCTAGATATTCTCATTGCCTTTTAAAAGATATTCTGAAATATTGGAGGCATTTAAGTACTATAAACAAATTGTGATTGTATGGATTTCAGTTTGTGAAACTAATGGAAATCATCTAGGACAACAGAATTATTGTTCACTGTTTTGTGCTTTTCAAATGAATTTTCCTTACCTATTTTTCCTCTAGCCAGTTATCTCTATGCATATATATGAAATAATACTGAAGAATAAATGCAATTTAAAATTGTATAATGTTCAGACCATTATTAGCATTAACCTAAATGATAAACTCACTGCTTTTTATTAGTAATCCTATCTAATTTCCACCAATTCCTGAGTGTTAGACTACATTAGGAATCTATATGTCAGAGACACCCAGACTGCTATTTTATTTATTTATTTATTCATTCATTCATTCTCATTGAGTTTATTGGTACATTTTAGGTATATAGTACAGTTACATTCATCATTGGGACCTTGTACCTTTACATGACAGATCTTGGTTCTCATTTTTTCCCCTTGTCCCTGCCCTCCCTTCACCCTCTCCTCCCTTCCCTATTTATAAATCCTTTATTTCCATTTTTTCATTTTCTCATTTTTTTTCTTCTCCCTTATTACCTTTCCCCTACCTGACCCACTTTCCCTACACCTTTAGCCCCTTTCTTCCTATTTCACATTGTCAATTATATCATTAGGATCTTACGTTCCATTATAGTTTTTCACACTAGAGAAACTATTCGATATTTATACATGTGTGACTTATTTATTTCACTTAGGAGTGTATTCTCAATATGTATCCATTTTCCTATGAATGACTCTAATTTCTCATTCTTTATGGCTGAGTAGTATTCCATTTTATAGAAAAACCACATTTTCTTTATCCAGTCTCCAACTATCCAAACTGCTATTTTAAATTAATTTTTAAAAGTCTATTTAGTATTTATTTTAAATTTAAGTCTATCTTATCAATTTTTTATAAGTAATGTTTTTGATGTGACAAAAATTCTGCCTGACTCATTGTTCGCTTTTTAAATAACTTTTATAATATAGATTTATCCATTTAGCCCATTATTCATTCTGATGCATCTGACCATATTCATAGAAAGTAAATAATACATGTTTAAGTCCTTTATTTATTTTGGCATATATCTGTTCATTTGTTCCAAATCACCTAGTAAAACAAAGCAAAATCATAGTCAACTGACCATGTGTGTGTGGGTATATTTGAGTGATGTATTCTTTCCATCACTCCATATGCTTATTGTTTGACCAATGAAGTACAGTCCTTCATAGTAAATTGATAGGATAGTTTGTGTCTGACTTTGTTCTTCAAAATTGTCTTGATTACTATAGTTCCTTTGCTTTTCCATTAAATCTTTGAATAAGCTTGGAATCCTGCCCAATTATTCATTGAGATTATGTTTACTCTTATAAATAAGTCTAACAATTATAATACTGAACAATATAATACATGAAGATAGCGTGTTCTCTTTCTTTACAATCACCTTGATATTTTTCATTGGTATTGTAAATAAATCATGTACACGTTTTGTTAAATTTACCCCTACATTTTGATTTGTTGGTGCAGGGGTTTGAATGTAGGGCCTTTTGCATGATTTGCTCTACCTTTGAGGTACACTCCCAGCCCTTCCTAAGTAATGTTTGAGGTTTTAGAATTATTACTGCTTTGCGAGATTTTGGAATCATTACTCTCTAAAATTTCTCTTTTCAGTTTTTCATTTATTGTGTAAAGAAATATAAATTATTTTGTATGTTGACCTTGTCTTTGTTGCTTTACTAAACTCACAAGTTCTAAGAGTTTTTTTTTTAAGATTCCTTGGGATTTTCTACGTAGAAAATCATGTTATGTGTGAACAGATACTACAGTTTTTATTTGTTTTCTCATCTCTTTGCCTTTCATTTCTTCTTGCCCTTTTGCATTTAATGAGATCTCTAGTATGACATGGGATGTGAGTGATGAGAGCAGATTCTTTGTCTCATTCCCAGCTGAGGGTAAGAAAAATTGATTCTTTCACCACTAATTGTGATCTGAGGGTATAGGCTTTTATAAAGACAATTTTTATCAAGTTAAGACATGTCTTTCTTCTTTACAATTTGACTTTTTTCTTATCATGAATCAATACTAAATTTTGTCAGTTACCTTTTCCTGCATCTAGGGAGTTCCTATTTTTAAAGTCTTTTGATATGGTAAGTTTAGGTGATTTTTTAAAAAAACATTGAGCCTGTCATGCAGAAGGGCTTCATGGAAATAAGCCATATTTGATTGTGACATATTATCCTTTATGTAAAGCTGTATTTGTGTATTTATTTTTAAAATAGTAATTAAAACTGTTACTTATACCTACATAAACCTTAAAATGTGCTTAAAAATCATGACCTATTGGTGTATTAATTCAGTAAACAAATACATGACAATTGGTATGGACCAAACATTATTCTGGTGCTGGAGATTAGAACATTGAACACAATGATGCTAAAGCTATATTTCCTCCTAGAATGTGATACAATGCCAGGTATTAATTATGCTACAAAGAGTAATCAAGCAGGGTAGGGGAATGGAGGATAAATTAAATGAAGAGATAGAACAATTTTAAATATTTTGATTAAGGAAGGTCTTGATGAGGGGACCTTAGAGCAGAATCAAATGAAGTGAGGATGCTAGACATCTTATTTGTAGACAGCTGTCCCAGGCAAAGAGAATAGAAAGCACAGTCACTATGTCAGGAACTTGGTGTTTTTCAAGAATAGTACAAAGTGTAGTGTTTCTGGAGTTTAGGAATCCATAGAGGGGGTTGTAGAAGACATAGCCAGGGACCTGATAATACAGAGTTTGTAGCCATATATGGTGGCAACTACTTATTTAATCACCAGATATTTATCGTGCACATGTTATATGTCACATATATAGGAATTTAAAAATCAGTAATCCAGAAGTCTTCCCAGAGTTTATAAGTGTTAGTGATATATGTAATTGTTCATATAACATGAAGTAGTGGTATTTAGTTGGCAAACACTGTTACACAGATTGATTGCTTATCTAAATAATTTAACTAAAATAAGTCCACTCATTTTATTTTAAAATACATGAAAGAGAAATACCTGTTTTTGTGAATCTCATTGGTTGCAACAGAGGCTTATTTCATTTTTTTTTTAAGTAAGTATGAACTTGGGAATGCAGTATAGAAGAACTTTAAGGAAATCCTAGAATAGAGGCTGTGATACTGCTAGACCTTCCAGTGACTAGAGCCTAAAGTCCTTATTCATATCCAAGTGTATTATCTGTTGCTGTGTAACAAAATATTTTACAATGTAGTAGCTCAAACATTTATCATTTTATAGTTTTCTTTGTGTTCAGAATCTGGGCATGACTTAGCTGGGTGCTGTTGCTGAAGGTGTCACAAGGCTACTATCAAGGAGTTGGTAGGAGTAGCACTCATCTTCAACTTGATAAATTCAGCTTCTCAGATTACTCACTTGGCTGTTGGTAGTCCTCAGGTCCTTGCTGGCTTTTGGTAGAGGTTTTTCTTTGCCATGTGGATCTTTTCAGCTTACACGAAGCTACCTAGCTTCCCTGAAAGAAGGTTAACAAAATGGAAGCCACAGGTTCTTTATAACTTAAGTCTCGAAATCACATCCATCATTTCTGCTGCATTCAGTCACTAGAAGTCAGTAATTTGGTTCATACTTCAAAAGATGACACAGGGCGTTGAATGCCAGAAAGTGGGTATTATTAGGCTTGTTTAGAAGATTACTGTCATACCAGCTAATTCTCAGAGAGTTCATCAGTTTTTTTATTCTTTTTTTTTTTTTTTTTTTTTTTTTTTAAGCTTGTGAGGCACACTCGGTACCACTGAGCTAAATCCCCGGCCCTGTTTTACTTCTTTATCATAAGTGGGCCTCAGCCATTTTTAATCTGCATCTCTTTCCCTATCAGTTACGTTTCTCAACTATAAGTCTATGTTTTCCCCTACTTATTTTAGTTTCCCCTTATCTTTATCTAGGGACCAAGATAAACTGTCCTGCCTTGTGTTATTTCACCTCCTGTCCTCTGCTGATAACTACTTTGATTATATCCATAGTACCCACTTTACAGTTTTTAGAGAGAAAAGGTAGGTGGGATGAGAGATAAGAATATTGTACGTTTTAATATTACCATACTATCAGCAAGAATGGTGATTAAGGCAGGGTTCCTCAGAAAACAATGTACATACTATACTTTAAATACTAAATATTGTTGTGGATCTTTGTAGATTTAAAAGTAGATCATTGAGTTGATCAAATTACTTACATCTTGAAAAAATTGCCTAATATTTTATAACTTTTCTATTTCCATAAAAGTAGATTGTAAAATGCAAACAAAATTTTTTTGTTTTCCTAGCTAGTAAAATATTTAGGATAAATAGGTATAATTTATATATAGAATTATTGCTTATTTTTGAGACTTTATACAAAAGTATATAAATTTTTAGACATTATGGAGAGAACTATACAAAAATCTCTGATGACATACAGTAAAATATATATATGTACATATATATATGATAAACATCACCTAGAATTCACCATTGACATTTATTCATTTTGTATTTATTCTTTATCCCCTAAGGAAAAAAAATTATAGTTAAAATATGAATCTTTTTAAACCAACATTCTAGGTTGTGTTTCAAGAAACTTGATGTAACTGTTGTTACAAGTTTGGTGGGTATTTCTCTGGCTCTTTTATTCTTGTAAATATACATCTAAAGTACATAGATATAATATGGTTTTATGTTTGTAATTTATATGATAGTATATACTTCTATACTTTTTTATTTTTAACTTACTTGCTTTTCTGGCCTTTTCCTAAATTATTCTTTAACTTTCAACACATTATCCCATCATATTTTATTATCCGTTCTCTTATTAGACATCTAGGATGTTTTGAAAGAATGTTTTGTTTTTGTAAACATTGCTGTATTTTGTACCTTTGACAAATATTTTCTACTTAATGGACAAATTACTGTGCAATTTGTAGTCTCAGTTAATGTAAGAAATCTTGTTTACCCTCATTCTCACAATAAATTATTTTTAGACTTGAAAGATTTTTATCAATTTGCAATTGGAAAACTAAACTCTTGCTTTGTTAATCTCCTTTTTTTTCCTTCATTGCCAGTGTGATTGAGTAGTCTGTTTTTTGGGTGTTGTCATCTGTGAGGTGCCTTGTGGCTCCATCCTTCATCCATTTGTAGGAATTCATTATATATCCTGGATATTAATATTTGTCTGTTATATATATTGTAGATAGATATCTTCTAACATATTACTTGCATTAGTCATTTGTGATGTTTTCCTTTTTAACACAAGTTTTGGGACCCATTTTCCTGTCTTGGTCATTTGTGCTAAGATTTTGCAAAAATAAGAAGGAAGGAGAGTTAAAGCTAGTAAATGAAGACAGTATAAGAGTGGCTATTTGACTATCAACTATGATATATATTTGAACAAAAATTATGGAGTTTCATAGTTCCAAATTGTTTAGCTATCTTCAAAAACTTATAATTGTTAATGCTGTAAAACTTTTACTTAACAATTCAAGCTTCATATTTTTTTTTTCTTGGTACTGTGGATTGAACTCAGGACCTTGCGCTTGCGAGACAGGCGACTGAACCACGGAGCTAAATCCCCCACCCAGGCTTCATAATTTTTAATGGTAGTGGGTTACCCTTTCTGTGAATCAGAATGTAGGATTTCACACTTTTTCTTTTGATAAAATACAATTAAATTTATTTACTTACAGGATTAATGTATAGTTGGCATCTGGCAGCCTCCACTATTTTTCACATATAAGTACTGCCTTAGACAGTGATAATTGTTGAAATACGTTGAAGAGGAAAAAAAAAAGTATTGTAGATAAATTTTCAGGAAAAATGTATATATTTTCAGATAGGCAAGTTCTATCATTTTTAACAGCTATGAACTTATATTTTTGTTTGTAGATCAATTTCTTTAGGTCTCCTTATGAAAATAGTATAGTTCTTACTGTTACTACTTTTCAAATTTTAAAATTAAATTCAGAAATGGGAGTTTAGTATTATTATATTTCACAAAGATAATTCTTTTTAGTGAAATTACAAGATTGAATCTCATTTTGAAGTATGATTACAAGATTCTAAGTGGAATAATTGATTTTAATTTGACTAAGCATTATCACAAAATGGGATTCTGAAATAATAAAAATATAATTTCATCCACAGTTATTTGTCAAGCATTGTGATAGAGTTAAACTTTTTTTCTTTATTTTTTTCTTTTGGAGTGATGCAGATCAATCTCAGGGCCTCATGTTATACAAGTTCTGTACCACTAGTCTATACTCCTACCCAGTAGTGTGCATCTTGAGTTTTAGATATTAAACCCACAGTCAGAGGGAAGAATAATAGAATAGCTTAGTCCTTGATTGGATGAAGTTGGAATTTGGGAGATAAAGGAAGAGTTTGGTTCCATTTATATTTTTTTATTGGGTTTATTGATACATTTTAGGTATACAGTACAGTTACATTCATTATTAGGCTCTTGTACCTTTACATGACAGGACTTGGTTTTCATTTTTCCCCTTGTGTCTGCCCTTCCCCCCCTTCTCCCCTCCCCATTTACAAACACTTTATTTCCATTTTTTCATTTTTTCCTATTTTTTTCTTTTTCCTTATTACCTTTCCCCTACCCTTCCCACTTTCCCTATACCTTTAGCCCTTGTCTTCCTATTTCACATTGTCAATTATCTCATTAGGATCTTATGTACTGTTATAGTTTTTCACACCAGAGAAAGTTTTCGGTATCTACACATATATGACTTATTTATTTCACTTAGGAGTATATTCTCAATATGTATCCATTTTCCTATGAATGACTCTAATTTCTCATTCTTTATGGCTGAGTAGTATTCCATTTTATAGAAAAACCACATCTTCTTTATCCAATCTCCACCTGATGGGCATATGGGCTGTTTCCAAGTTTTACCAATTACAAACTGTGCCGCTATAAACATAGGTGCGCATATATCATTGTGGTGTGATTATTTTAATACTTTTGGAAAGATACCCAGCAGAGGGATGGCTGGGTCAAATGAAACCTCTAGTCCCAGCTCTTTGAGGTATCTCCATATTGATTTCCATAGTGGTTGTACTAGTCTGCACTCCCACCAACAATGGAGAAGGGTTCCTTTCTCCCCACAACCCCGCCAACATTTGTTATTGGTCGATTTCTTGGTAACAGCCATTCTTTGTGGGGTGAGGTGGAATCTCAGCATTGTTTTCATCTGCATGTTCCATTTATATTTTAATTAGAAGTATCAAGATATTTGTTGCTCTAGGAAAACGTATAAGCATGAAACTTTTTTGAGATATTTGATTGTTTATTTTTATATTATTTTAGGTTTCCAGTAATTATCTGCAAGAATCGCCATGACCCCAGCTCTGAGGGAAGCAACAGCAAAGGGTATCTGCTTTTCATCTTTGCCAAGAAGCATGGAGTCTGACAAGTTACTATGTATGGAAAGTGCAAGAACTATAGATGAAAATCTAAAGGGAGATGCTTTCTCTCAATTGCTGGGATTTCCGACTCCTGAACCTACTCTTAACACTAATTTTGTGAATTTAAAACATTTTGGCTCCCCCCAGCCTTCCAAACATTATCAGACAGTTCTTTTAATGAGTTCTAATTCTACTTTAAATAAATACAATGAGAATTGTAAACAAAAGAAATCAGGAGAGACCAACTGCAATAAACTGAGAAACATACTGCGTAATGGCAGCAACATTCAGCTCAGTAAAATGTGCCATTCTCGTTCTGAAGAGTTCATTAAAAAGGAGCCTCTATCAGATACAAGCCAGTGCATGAAAGATATACAAATCATTTTGGATTCAAATCTAACCAAAGATACTAATATAGATAAAGCACAACTGCAAAACTGTAAACAGTTCCAAAAGAATACCCTTCTGGATAAAGTTACTGATGCTGACATTAAAAAGGGTTTATTGTGTTGTGCTCAAAAGAAAATTGGACCTGGCCTCTCAGATGTGCCTAATAGTTCCTCAGTTGCTGAGAAAGAGGAGGAAGTGAATGCTCGTTTACTTCACTGTGTAAGCAAACAGAAAATTTTACTTAGCCAGGCTAGAAGAACACAGAAACATTTGCAGATGCTCTTGGCAAAGCACGTTGTTAAGCACTATGGTCAGCAAATGAAATTTTCTATGAAACATCAGCTGCCCAAAGGGCGTTTTCATGAATCTACCACAGTTTTGGATAACAGTTTACCTAAATGTCCTGAGATTAAGCCAGAAGTCAACATATTGACTGCAGAGAATAAATTGTGGGATGATGCACAAAATGGCTTTACTCGGTGTATGGCTGCAGAAATCCAGAGATTTGCACTGTCGGCTACAGGGCTATTGTCTCATGTTGAAGAGGGTCTGGATTCTGATGCAACTGATAGCAGCTCTGATGACGAGTTGGATGAATATACCATTAGAAAAAATGTGTCAGTGTAAGTGCAAAATTATTATTAGACCTTTTCCTGTTCTGTATGTAGCAGCCCTTGGGTTCAAGAAATAGATTTTCTAAACTCTTAATGCCATATATATATATATATATATTTTTTGGTATTGGGGATCGAACTCGAGAACTTGCACTTGGGAGGCAGATGGTGGCACCACTGAGCTAAATGCTCGGCCCTTAATGCCATTTTTTTTAAAATTGAGTTTATTGGTACAATCTAGGTATACAGTACAGTTACATTCATTATTGGGATCTTGTACCTTTACATGACAGGTCTTGGTTCTCATTTTTTCCCCTTGTTCCTGCCCCCATGTAAATACTTCTTACGTAATGTTATTTAGGGAATAATGACAAGAAAAAACTGTGCAAAAGTCTGTACAATTATTTTCCTGAATATTTCTAGTATGTGGTTGGTGGAATCTGCACATGTAGAATCTGTTGATATGGAGAGCTGACTGTTGAAAACAACTCAACTGTTCTCTTTAGGGAAGACTTATGCAGGAATAACAACACTAATTAGCTATAAGTGAGCTTTTTCCTGTTTTTGAATACCATAAAGGCCTAAATGTTTCGATTAAGTGACCTACCCATTAAGTATGGTTAAAACTTGGTGGCTCACACCTGTAATCCCAGCACTTGGGAGGCTGAAGCAGGAGGATTGCTGTGAGTTTGAGACCAGCCTGGGCTACTTAGTGAGTTCCAGGTCAGTCTCAAATACATAGTGAGACCCTGTCTCAAAAAAACAAAAACAAAAACAAAACAAAAAAAAAAATCAAAAGGTTAAAACTCAAAAAATTGAAATTTGTACACAGGGAACCCCCATTGGCTTTGGGGTTTTATCAGATTAGAGTACATATAAATTTACCTACTTCTTTTTAAAACTGTGTATTCATTCATAGCTTTCAGCCTTGATCTTTACCAACTCAGTCACTTTTTGCTGCATTAATCTAAAATATAATGCCTGCTGTAAGGTGCCTATTGAAAGCTTATTATGTAGTAGGCAGTATAGGGAAAAAACTTTTGTCAGACTGTAATAACCCTCCAAAACAGATCTGATTAACAGAATCTGTTTCCAAGATAATGGAAATGTTCTAAATTCATGTTATCCAATAGGCACTAGCCTTATGTGGCTGCCAAGATCTTGAAATTTAGCCAGTGATAATGAAGAATTGAATTTTGAATATATTTAATTTGACTTAATTTATATAGCCAGGTAAAACATAGTTTTTAATCTAACTTTTGAGGAATCTATTGATGTCTCCAAGTTGATATCAATTACTATATAAAAGTCCATGACTTTTTCACATTCTCAAAAATGAGTAAAGATTAGAATTAGCCAAATGCATTAGTTTTTTTATTAATAAATATCAGATCAGCATTTTTTATAGTGAGAAATGAAATGTAATTTTTATGGTGAGAAGTGAAATGTAAAAGAACACTAGACATTCTAGTCACTTTGTATTCTGATTTCATTTTAACTAAAATTTGCTTGAATGTGGGAGCTATACTGAGCACAGATTTATTTTTCTTGCTGGCATTATGCTGGATACTTATACATTATATCTCATTTAATTCTTTTGATAACTTTGGGATTTTATTGATATTATCCTTATTTCACTTAAGAAACAGAGTTGGAATGTTTAGGTAATTTGCCTGTGACTAAAAATGCAAATAAGTTGGTCAAGCAAAGATTTTTCCCACATGCATATGACTTTATGCCCATGCTTGTTTTCTGGAAAGTGATAACTTTCTCAACATTATGACTGATTCTTATAGATACCAGAATGGCAAGGCACATATTTTCTGAAATAAGCTCAGTAATATTTTTTTTACATTTAAAATACTTTCAAAAGGAATTCACTTTAATACAATTTAGTAGGTTAACTTAACAAATTAAATATTTACTTTTTTGTTGAAGGGAGTTAAAGGCAGGTTTATCTCTTTTAAGCTAGAAAGAGAAATAAACTTAAAAAACTTTTAGTCTATGATGCTATTTTTATTAGTATTTGCTTTCATTGTTCCCTTGTGTTCCCTAGTCTGCATACATTTTATCATTAAATCATATCTTATTTCTTTTAGGTTGCCGATATATCTTTTAATCTTAAATACCCTAAGCTCTATTAAGGATAGAAACTACTTTCAATATGTTCTGTTAATTTCTTATATCCCATCATATAATTATTGATTGATCAAAATTTTATTTTAAGATTTGTATTTATTCTTTCTACTGAAAGAACACTAACTTCAGACATTTGTATAAAACATGCATAAATGGGACGATCCAAACTGTTAAAAAGTATTTTATACAAACGTCAAACAATATACTTTCAATTTATTTTTTTAGCTCTGTCAGTTTATTGAGGAAAACTGAAGTAAAGTAACTTGGAAAAAAAAACTGGGTCCTGGTTTAAAAAGTTTTCTATACTATCTTTTGTCTCTTACTCAGCTTGAAGGGCTTTGTGAATTGTAGACATAGATTTTAGAAAAAAATGAGTCTAAGAAGTTTAATGTCAGGGGCCGGGGATTTAGCTCAGTGGTACTGCTACTTGCTTCACAAGTGCAGTGTCCCAGTTTCAATCCCCAGTACCAGAAAAACAAACAAACAAAAAGTTTAATGTCAGTTTCTAGTGTCTTGAATTATCGACCTTTTAGAATTACAATGACTTGGTTATTAATGCCTGTATTTGTATTTCTAGAAGTCAGACTGTGTTCTAGGGTCAAACTCATCTGATCTACACAAATAAAATATGTTTTCTATAATCAATAATACTAAATTTATCTAACTCATAGAATTCCCTAACTCACAAAATTTGATAATTAATTGTTTGGGTTTTTATTACTTGTTTTGGCTACTTGAAATCCACATATTACATTTTAAATTTTATTTGTTTTGAATATTTTTGCTGATGGTAACAGATTTCATGTGAGATTCTTCACCATTTGATTAATTTCAAAGTGTACTGAACTTTGATAGCAAATAACTTGTAAATTCTCTTTATCTTTTGCTATGAGTATTTGTCTTAAATTGGATTTAATCAGTTCAATTTCAGTTGTTAAATTTATTTAAAAATGTGTAATATCCTGTTTATTTTCTTTCTTTTAAAGTTCACTTTAATATTTTCTTTTCTACCTTTGTGGAAACTGATTTTTCAAATGTAGTTGAGTATTTTAACCTATACATTTCAGAATTAAACATAAAATAGTGGGTAGAAATGCATTATGTGGACCTAAATTTTTAAGTGAATGCTAAAACAATTAAATTTTCATTGTCTGTACTGACTATGAAGACTTCTCAGCTTAAAATCATGAGTTCCATAGTGGCAAATACTAAAGCTTTCTTCAACTTAGAGTATTTCAAGAGCATGTGTTACTTTCTCTGTTGTGTAGATCTACTGCCTAGCATTGTCTTCTGTGTGGTGGTTGTTTGGAATTTGTTGAATGAATGGATGAATATCTCTATATAAGATGCATACATATAAAAAGTTGGGGTTAGCAGTCCCTATATACAGTCACTATATACAGTTGACCAACTCACTTCATGGGTTCTGTATTCATAGATTGAACCAACCATGGACAAAAAACACTTGAATAAAAATTGCATCTATATTGAATATGTACAGGTTTTTTCCTTGACTTTATTCTGTAAGCAATACAATGTAACAACCATATTTACATTGTATTAGATATCATAGATAATCTAGAAATGATTTAAAGTTTATAGGAGGATGTGTATATAGGTTACATGCAAATACTGTGCCATTTTATATAAGGGACTTGAGTATCTGAATTTTGCTCTCTGTAGGGATCTTGAATCAATGTTCCGTGGTTACCAAGCAATGGCTGTATACATTTTTAAATTTTTCATTCTGGAGTTGCTACCTGATGTCATTTTCCTTCCTCCCTTTGGCTTTGATACTAAACTGGCTGCCAGTTGTTTTGTACATCTTAGACACTACATGAAAGTATGTTTAAGGAATGAATAAAGTATGCCACCATTTGAACTTTAAAATAATGATTTTATTATTGCAATTTTAAAAAATCATTAAATAAAATGTATTATATTTGCCTTAAAAAGCTTAGATTATATTACTATATGTCTTCTAGTTTTCTTGAGTTTATAATCCTAATAGGAAACATAAATTCCTTTACTATGGCCAGGTAATTAACACATTAGCCATCACCATTACATTATTGTTTTAAGTATATATCTGAGTTGCCCTTTGTATTTTCCCTCCAAATATATAGGCAATAGATAAATTCTTATGGTTGTTATTGATAGACTTTAAAAATAAGTTTTGGTTGAATGAGTAGTGTGCACTAAAAGTTAAGAAAATTTATTTCTTTCAGGATTTTAAGTAGGTATCATGTTTTTTGCAGGTTTGAGATAAAAGTTTGTTTCTTATTTTCTTTACAGGTTTGTAATATGAATGGAATTTTTTTTCCTCAGTGTTTCATTCTCAAAACAAGTGAAAGTACTTAGGTTCTGGAAATAATTGCATAACAATCCTGGCTTGCTCTGTGATCCTAAGCAAGATTAGGCTTACTCTTTCTAAATCAGATTCCTTTTCTTTGATTTACTTTAGAGTCTAGAGATAATTAGATGGAATATTAACTGTAATGTTCCAGTACATAATAAGGCATGAATAAGACGGCCATAAAGTGTGCATTATGAGACAGTTCACTATTGAGGAAGACTGAGGCTTAATACTACTGGGAGAAACTTGGAGTGACAGTGTCAAATACATGCCTAAGTGGTAACCCCATGTGAGAGCTTAGGAGCAGGTAGTTTTAGACCAGTTCACATCAGTTTTTTATTTCAGGCAATTTGTGATAGTGTTAGTTCTCTATCACTTCTATTCTACCACTTGGGTAGCACAACAGTGTCAGGCAACAAACAAAAGAAGCCCTCCGACAAGAAATGTGGATGTTGGTAGTTATGAAGTCAGGTGTATTAAACTGGTTAAATGTAAGGGGATGTGGGTGGCTTGCCAGCAAGTGAGCTACTTTATGTTATTTTTTCACCTGGTAGTAAGGCCTTAGAATTACAGCATTTCTTTTTGGAAATAACAATGAATTACTTTCTTCCAGAATGTATAGTGAGGAAACTCACATATTTTGACACAGGCTTATTTTGATTTTCCAAAGTTGTAGAAAAGGAAAAAAATGTGATACCTTATCTTATTTCAGGAAGCGTGGTCTACCAGATTACATAACTGCCTCAAAGGCTGAGGGGAAATACCTCATAATTTCCCCAAATTGGTCTCCATATATATTCAAAATTTTTTAAATTTCCTTTACATATGTAAATTAGCATGCTTGAAAAAAAAATGTTTTTACCAGATTTAGGCATTCATCAAAAAAAGAAAAAATCCAGGTAGAACTGTTGGGTGAATCTTCTCAGATTGAAAAACAGAAAAGAAAAAAGTAAATTCTTAAAGGCCCACAGAAATGAATAATCACAGGTTTATTGCTGCTGTTTTGCCAATGGAAAGGAAAAAAAAACTAAAAAGCCGAGTGATCCAGTATTTCTTTTTAATGGTCTGGATAACTAGGAATAAGAACTCAGTGTGAGATTCAAATGGTAAAGAGACTTCTAACTTCTAATAAATGGCAAACGAGTATCTTTACATTTGTCTAAAGGGGAGTTTACAAATCGTTTTCACATTTGCCTTATATTCTCTACACTGATAAATAGGTAAGTCTGATTTTAAGGAAAACAAGAAGTTAAATGAAAAATAATTTTAGAGAATTTGGAATATTATTTGGAAAACCTTTTCCGTTTTGTAAGAGGAGAGCAGAAGCCCAATAAAGGGAGAGCTTCAAAATTACAATTGTGAAGTGGATTAGCCTTAAAAAAATATATGTGTGTGTGTGTGTGTGTGTATATGAGTGTGTATATATATATACGTATATGTGTGTGTGCATATATATATATATATATAACTTTGA
Source organism: Fukomys damarensis (assembly GCF_012274545.1). NCBI lineage: Eukaryota > Metazoa > Chordata > Mammalia > Rodentia > Bathyergidae > Fukomys > Fukomys damarensis. The sequence continues at coordinate 110,330,280 of NW_022900928.1, read as the reverse complement.
GGAAAGAAATATTTCAATTAAAATAAACTCATTTAGGGCTGGGGATTTAGCTCAGTGGTTTCAGAGTTTGCCTCACAAGTGCAATGGCCCGAGTTGGATTTTGTTTTTCAAAGGTAATTTTCAAGTAATGTGATCTTAGTGTGTTCACTGAATTTGCTCAGTGTTGTAAACTCAGTGAACAGCACAGCTGGAATTTTAGCCTCCATCTCATAACTGTAAATTTCAGGGTATACTCATGTTTATAGCGGCATAGTTTGTAATAGCTAAAACTTGGAAACAGCCCATTTGCCCATCAGTTGGAGATTGGATAAAAAGATGAGGTTTTTCTATAAAATGGAATGAATACTACTCAGCCATAAAGAATGAGAAATTAGATTCATTCATAGGAAAATGGATACATATTGAGGCTATACTCCTAAGTGAAATAAATAAGTCACATGTGTAAATACCGAATAGTTTCTCTATAGTGAATAAACTATAATAGTACCTAAGATCCCAATGAGAAACTGACGTGAAATAGGAAGGAAAGGGCTAAATGTGTAGGGAAAGTGGGATGGGTAGGGGAAAGGTAATAAAGGAAAGAAAAAAAATAGGAGAAAATGAAAAAATGGAAATAAAGTGTTTGTAAATGGGGAGGGGAGGAGTGGGTGAAGGGAGGGCAGGGACAAGGGGAGGAAATGAGAGCCAGTGAGAGCCTTTACCTGTCATGTAAAGGTACAAGATCCCAATAATGAATGTAACTGTACTGTATACCTAAAATGTACCAATAAACTCAATGAAGAAAAAAAAATTGTCAGGGTATACTATTATATCTAAATATTTTAGATGGATTAGGCCAGAGTTAGGTTGATTGAAGCATTTTTAAATTGTGATATAAAGTTGAAGATTTTCATTGAAAAAGCACCACATTGCTTACAGTTTTATGAATTTCTTTAAATGTTGCTTTAAGTTACAATTCTTCTATATCCCAACACAACTGAGGATGATCAAATTAATTAATTGTTTTGACTGTCATGATTCTCAGGATGAAGACAGGTAGAAAACACATCTTTTTGGATCATGTTGTTTAGAGTACTCTATAGGTGATAGAAGTAATTTTCCTTAAGATTGCTATATATAATATGTATCACTTAAAAGTCTTAAATATTTTCAGTTTTAAAATAAGCCACTTTCATAGGAGAAACAAAATAGCAGTTATATACTGTAAGGGGAAAATGAAATATTAAAGCTACTTGGGAGTGATTATGCAAGTTGTGATTTTATTTCTCAGGAGGATATCTCCATTCTTGTTTTCCTAGCTTTGATATAAAATACAGTTTAGAAGAGTGATATTAGCAAAATGATTGAGTAGGAGATACCAGCCCTTGTCCTCCCCACTTACAGAAGCTAAGGTACAGTATCAACTCATGGATAAAAATGTCCTTGGGAAAGCCAGAGAGACCAAGAAAGAAACTAGCCACACCGTGAAGAAGGGGAAAAAGGGAATATAACTGCAAAGAGGGGATAGCTAGGGAGAGAGGCATATCTAAGACATCTGGAAGAACTAGAAATAAAGAAAGTTGGGCTTTTCTTCAATATCAAGCATGTCATAGATGCCACTATAATCAGTAGCACTGTATTTTGCTGCCAGAATAATTCAGAGCCATCTGCTGAAGATCCTCTGGAGAGGAAGCTATTGCTGTACTTCTCTGCAATAAGAAATAGCTGCTGCAGAATTGGGGTCGCCACTCTTCCAATTTCAAACATGCCCCAGACTGGAGCTTTGATAGCTCAGTCAGGGTATACTATTATATCTAAATATTTTAGATGGATTAGGCCAGAGTTAGGTTGATTGAAGCATTTTTAAATTGTGATATAAAGTTGAAGATTTTCATTGAAAAAGCACCACATTGCTTACAGTTTTATGAATTTCTTTAAATGTTGCTTTAAGTTACAATTCTTCTATATCCCAACACAACTGAGGATGATCAAATTAATTAATTGTTTTGACTGTCATGATTCTCAGGATGAAGACAGGTAGAAAACACATCTTTTTGGATCATGTTGTTTAGAGTACTCTATAGGTGATAGAAGTAATTTTCCTTAAGATTGCTATATATAATATGTATCACTTAAAAGTCTTAAATATTTTCAGTTTTAAAATAAGCCACTTTCATAGGAGAAACAAAATAGCAGTTATATACTGTAAGGGGAAAATGAAATATTAAAGCTACTTGGGAGTGATTATGCAAGTTGTGATTTTATTTCTCAGGAGGATATCTCCATTCTTGTTTTCCTAGCTTTGATATAAAATACAGTTTAGAAGAGTGATATTAGCAAAATGATTGAGTAGGAGATACCAGCCCTTGTCCTCCCCACTTACAGAAGCTAAGGTACAGTATCAACTCATGGATAAAAATGTCCTTGGGAAAGCCAGAGAGACCAAGAAAGAAACTAGCCACACCGTGAAGAAGGGGAAAAAGGGAATATAACTGCAAAGAGGGGATAGCTAGGGAGAGAGGCATATCTAAGACATCTGGAAGAACTAGAAATAAAGAAAGTTGGGCTTTTCTTCAATATCAAGCATGTCATAGATGCCACTATAATCAGTAGCACTGTATTTTGCTGCCAGAATAATTCAGAGCCATCTGCTGAAGATCCTCTGGAGAGGAAGCTATTGCTGTACTTCTCTGCAATAAGAAATAGCTGCTGCAGAATTGGGGTCGCCACTCTTCCAATTTCAAACATGCCCCAGACTGGAGCTTTGATAGCTCATTTACCTGAACACCAGAATCTGCCTTTGTGGCTATTTTATGTATGACCACATTCAAGACCTTGGCTTTATGGCTTCACAGTGTACACCCTTGCCTCAAACAGGAGAGCTGCTACTGCCATGCATTAGCCCCACTCTGAGTGTTGGAGCCTAGGTGGCTCGCTGCACCAGGCTCCATAAGCTTTGTTGTTGCTCAGTGAACACCTGCACCTCAGTCATAGTGTTCTGGCCCATTCCCAAAACCTGTATAGCCCCTTGTCTGCCTGCACCTCAAACATCAGCACCAGTGCAACTACAGAATGCTCTTCACCCTGAGCTCTGGAGCTATGGTCTCTGTGCATGTCTGTGCTATAGATACTGACTCTGTTGCCACAGTGAGTTGGCCTGTGACCCAAACCCCAGAGCCATTATAGTTCTGCATTCATTGGTGCTCTAGATCCTAGCTTCTTACCTGTTCTACAAGCAGCCATGTTTCATACACCATCATCAGTGTAACAGTAGGTGTGCTTGCACTCCAGGCATAAGTGTGACTTTGGCCCCAGATCCTAAAGGTGTGGTCCCTCCACATTCATATCCCAGCTGTATGGCTATTGTGTAGATTCTGTACATCTTACATCATTGTGAGTACACAGAGGGATCCCCTTGACCACAGCCTCCCAGATTGGAAAAAAAGTAATAGATTAGGAAATCTGAACAGCATTTATCATTAAGAAGTCCAGCATCTATTGCTGCTGCTGTGGACACCCACAATATTGTATCCTGAAGATCTCTGCTGTCCCCACCAATGAATGCTGTCTTCAGATAACAGAGCTGTATGGAGATGACATTTGTGTCCTCTTTGAGCCAATGCTGTTGCATTTCCCCCGGCTGCATCCCTGCACACACTGAGGTCAATGTATAAAAAGTAGAGGATGCCTGGTGTGGTGGTGTGTGCCTGTAATCCCAGCACTCAGGAAGCTGAGGTGGGAGGTTTGCCACAAGTTTGAGGCCAGCCTGGACTACATAGTGAGTTCAAGGCCACAGTGAGACCCTGGCTCAAAAAGCAAAACAAAAAACGAGGTGAGTGCTCCATCTAATAGATAAACATCAGTGCAAGGCAACATTACACCACTTAAGTAATACAATTTTCTAGTAAGAAGACCCCCCCAAAAAAGCTTTATGAATTACCTGACAAAAATTCAAAATGGTAGTTTTTAAGGGAGCTCAACAAACTAATAGAAGACAGAGATGTCTTAACAAAATTGGAAAAACAATACATGGACAAAAGTTTAAAGACAGATTGAAGGAGAACCAAACAGTTCTAAAGCTGAAAAATAGAATGAAAGAAATGAACAAAAAAATTCAGTGGAAGAAGCAAAGACCCTAAACAAGATTATGCCAATTGTGATTTTACTATTCCATTTTCCCCTGCATAGTACATAACTGCCATTCTGTTTCTTAGATGGTTTCTTTTAAAACTGAGAGTATATAGAGCTTCTAAGTAATCTATATTGTATAGTAATCTCAAGGAAAATTACTTAAAATCAACTGTAAAGTATTCTGTATGTTTCTTTTCTAAAGAAATCTTACTGAATTGATGGGATATCTTCAGAAGTCTTACATGCTAGAAATTAAGGAAGAATAAGAAAAAAAGGGTGTGAAATTATTTTAAAGAAATAATGATCGAAAACTGCTTAAGTCTGGGGAACAGTATGTACATCTAGGTACTGAAAGGTCAAGGGTCTCCAATCATATTCAAACCAAAGTATTCTACATCATGCTATATTACATTTAAATCGTCAAAAACACAACAGCAGGGAATAGAAGCGGCAAGGGAAAGAAGTTCTCCACATACACAGAAATTTTCAGGTGGCTATCATCACATTTCTCAGAAAATTTGCAGGCCAGCAAAGTAAGGGATGATACATTAGAAGTACTAAAATAAAATAAACTTCCTTACCAACAGTAAAATGATCCTTCAGAAACAGTAGAGATAAGACTATCACAAAAGCAGAGGGAGTCAATCACCAGACCTGCCTTTCAAGAAATGGTAAAGGGACTTCAAACTGAAAGAAAAGAATGCTAAGGAGTAAGCATTCTAATGAAATTATAAAACGTGCTGGTAAGCATAAATAGTCACTTCAGAATACTTCAGTACAGGGCTAGGGAATTTAGCTCAATGGTTCTACTGCCTGCCTCGCAAGCGCAAGGTCCCAAGTTCAATCCCTGGTACCAAAAAAATAAAAAAATACTTCAGTACAATAATGATAACATGAAAAGTATACTAACATTTCTACTCAAATAGTTAATTACAAAATTATTTAATACTAATGATTTGTTGTAGGGTATACAGTATACAAGTATGCACTGTTTTTTAATGCAATCAAAGTAAAGTTATTGTTATGATTTTGATATGGTTTAAGTTGTCTCCCAAAGGTTCATATATTGAAAGCTTGGTTCCCAGGGTAGTGGTAGTAAGAAGTGGGGTGAACCTAGAGAGATGGAGCCTTATAGAAAGTCATTGGGGCATCACCCTTGGAAGAGTTTAAGGTAGTTCTCATGAATCTTTGGTTAATTCTTAAAAGAAGATTGTTTTTTAAAAAAGAGAAAAAGAGAGAGAGCACTTGTTTCACTTGTCTCTAGCTTTCTGTCACACCATGTGATATCTCCCTCTTGCATACTGTGCTATCAGAATGCCATCTGTGGAGTAGCTGTGGAGGCCTTCACTAGAGGCAAACTGAGCTAAATAAACCTCTTTTCTTCACAGAGTACCTAGTCTCTGATATATCACTATAGCAATAGAAAATATAAAAGTACAGTTGTTATCAGCTTAAAATAGACTCCTAACAATAGTTGTATTTTTGTAAGCTTCCTGGTAACCATAAAGCAAAACTTGTAGATGCACAAAAAATAAAGACAAAAGAATCAAAACAGTGCTACAGAAAATCATCAGATTACAAAGGAAGACAGTAAGACAAGAAAGTAACAATCTACATTTAAAAAATGGCAATAAATCCTTACTTACCTGTAGTTATCTTGAATGTAAATGAATTAAATTCTTCAGTCTAAGGACAGAGTTGTTGAATGGGTTGAAAAGTCCCGATTATGTGCTCCCTATAAGCCACTCAGTTCAGATTTAAAGACACATTACACTGAAAGCGAACAAATGAAAAATGGTATTCCATGCAAATGGAAACTGGAAGAGAGTAAGAGTAGCTACATTCATGAGAAAAAGTATACTTTAAATTAAAAAACTAAAATGTGACTCAAAGGTCATTATATATTGGTAAAGTGTCCACTTTATCAAGCAAGAGGATATAAGATTGTAAGTATAGGAGATAAATAATAAAAATATTAACAGTTTTGGAGAGCAGAATAGTAATAGTAGATCTTACACAGTCTTACCTAATCACAATCTTACCTAAATGAGGAAGCCTAAAGAAGTCAAACCATAGAAACAGAGAGTAGTGATTACCAGAGAGATTTCTCAGCGTGAGGAGTGATGGGAATTATGTTGGTCACAGTGTTAAAGTCTCATTTAGATAGGAGGGATAAGTTCTGGAGATCTGTTGTTAATATGGTGACTAAGTAATACAGACCTTCCAATACATTGTGTACTTGAGAGTTGCTAAGAGACTAGATCTTAAATGTTCTCACCATTAAAAATGATCAGGAAGTTAACTGCTATGCTAATTAAATTGATTTAGTAATTTCACAATATAATTTATTCCATAAATATATACATTTTTGTCATTTGAACCTTGATAAAACTAAACACTTAAAAAATCATATATAAATTCCAAATTTAAATTTTCATAGATAAATCAAAACTACTGTTTATTTCTATGAATAGACTTTTTATGGAACTGTCATTAAATTTGTTTTAAAAAATTTAATAAGTTTTCATGCCTAGACGATAAAACACAGTTTATGAAAACTTATGTAGACTTTCAATGTAACACTTTTCTTGAATTCTAAAATATATATATATATATATATATAATAATTTAGATGGTTTTTAATG